>NW_024412416.1:9569138-9646097 GCF_014898765.1 Herpailurus yagouaroundi
ACCAGGATTCTGTAGCAAACAGAGGCATTCTGGCAAAAAAAAAAAAAAAAAAAAACCAACAGAGCTATGTACAGAAGATCCTTTCTGCATCAGAGGCCCCGGGTCTGTTTGCTTTCTTGCCTGATTGCTCCAGACAGAGCAGGGCGGGAACAAGGATCTAACACAGCCCAGCTGATTCAAGTCTGGACAACAGCAGGATGTGGGAGTTACAGACAGCCAGAATCACTGCATGAGAAAAACCACAGACAAACTAGAATTTACTTCAGTAAAAGAGATCCTTGCTTGTTTTAACTTTCAGCCAGACTTGTGGTTTTTATTCACTGAGTCCCACGGAACACCAGGCAGAGGGAACACGGTTATGCCAGAAAGAAAACATGCTTTGGAACCATGGTCTGGCCTCCCTCGACCTCAGTTTCCTCATCAGGAAAATGGGAGTAATACCAGATCTAGCACAGAGGTTTGCTGTCAGATTAAACATATTGTGCAGGGGTGCCCAGGTGGCTCAGTCAGTTAAGCATCCCCAACTGTTGATTTCAGCTCAGGTCATGATCTCATGGTTTGTGAGATTGAGCCCCACATTGGACTCTGGGCTGACAGTGCAGAGCCTGCTTGGGATTCTCTTTCTCTCCCTCTCTCTCTCTCTCTGCCTCTGCGCTACTGGTTCTCGTTCTCTCTCTCTCTCTCTCTCTCTCTCTCTCTCTCTCTCTCAAAATAAATGAACTTTTAAAAAAGCATATTGTGTAGATTGCATTCCTGGCCTCCGTTTTCATCTCTCCTGCACACTTTGCCCTGTGACTTTGGAGCTGTCCCCTCCCTGCCCACCACCTCTTTCCCATCCTTTAACTTTGGGTTTGGCCCTGTCCTTTGCTTTGACCGATTGAACAAGGTGGCCATGACATGTGCCAGTTCCTAGCATAAACCATAAGAGGCCTTGCATTTTTCCCTTTGTTCTCTTGTGCCTCTGCCATAGGCAAGAGAAGAGCTTGCCATGGCTAAATGACTCATCCCAGGAGGGTGAGACACATGAGACAGAGCCCCATCCCCCACCAGTGACTAGCACCTGAAACAGAGCTATCCTGGCAAAGGTGTAGACCTACAATAAGAAGAAATACCCAACCAAATCCAGTTCTGCTCAGTTTGGATCAGCCAAACTGCACAAATTTGAGCAATACTAAATGCTTAAGGTTTCTCAAGCTACTGGATTTTGGAATGGTTTGTTACACAGCATTACCATTGCAACAGCTAACCAATACAACGTACCTTTATATACACACGCACGCATGCATGAGGTTATCTCTCACAGAACTCAGTGTATAGTGATGCCCAATACGTACTAATGTCCTTCCCTCTCCCCACTACATTCCAAGTTCTATGATACATTCTGGAAATACAGAGATAAATGAGACACTCGGGAAGTGTTCAGGATGGTGGAATAAGAACCATAATGTATCAGTTCAAGTCCTAGATCCCTCAGAGAAAATTAATGGAAGCTGTAGAAAGGAAAAGCAATGAGTGACTGCCTTTTCTTCCCCAATTTTGCACTAAAATATGATTAAATAGATGCTCTCCTCAAACAGAGATGTCTTTTCTGTTTCCTGGGACCACATCCCTCAGACACTTTCATGAGTCTGGAAAGAAAGACTCCTTCAAGATGGGAAGAGTTTTGAGGGCTGTATCTGTTCTTTGCCTTATATTAGGTTTCTGTTCGAGACCTCAGCAGCCAGCGTGGTTTTGGTGGGGTCAGAGAATGTCGCAAATCTAGCTAACTTGAGCTGGAAGCTGAAGCCCTTCACGGGAGATAAAAGGACTTTTTTCTTTATCAGTGTTGAAGAAAGTAGTTCAAAAGTGGGCCTATTTTTGTGAAGACAAAGGTATACTCTGTGTAGCTGCCTACCCTCATGAAAAGAAACAGTTCTTGATGGGGACTTTGCCGTGGAAGAATCAAATCCACTAGGAGGCAAAGCGTGAAGATATTAGTGATTTTATCGCCAGCCATGTAATGCCTGTCATTGAATCCAGTAATGGTACAGCCCAATAATACCCTTCGTGTTCTTAAATCTCTCCTGTCAGGGGAGCTTTAAGGATGGTTTCTATTCTTTACCCTTTTGAAATGACCATTCAATGATTTGCTATGAGAGAAGCCTCAGCCTGACAGAGAATTATTGGCTTTTTACTTGTCAGCTCAGAGAAAACGTCTATGTGATGCCACTGGCAGCCGAAGAGGCTGGCAGACAAAAGGGCACCGAGATGTGGAGCTTGGAGTCCAGAGGGAATGGTGTTATTCAGAATTCACTCATGCCTCTGCTCCAGCGAGGGCTGGTCTCCTCTGGCCGAGGGACCTGGTTTAGGAGAAAAGACTAGAAGATGTGTTTGCGTGACCAGACCCCACTGTGGGGAAATTGGAACCCCGAGCAGCATTTCCCTCTGACTCTGATGAACAGAGGACTCCCTCCCTTCCAGCTGGATGGCTCCAGAGTCATCCTTAGACTATGGGCTACAAAGCACTGTCACCTAACGTGAGCTCACGTGAACCTTACCTCTTACAGTGCCCTAGTGTGACTCCTCACATTATGCCTTAAACCACATGACATAGACTGGTTTTTGACTCACAAAAAAATGCAATTTCAAGAAAAGTGTTAATTTTATGAGTCAGGTTTATTATACACAGTAAAATTCAAATCTATATACATACACACACACGCACACGCACACTTCTATACATTTTGGCAAATGCTCTGGCAAACGTAACCACCACCACAATCAAGATCTAGAACACTGCCACAACCCCAAAAAGTTCCTTCGTACCTGCTCTGAATCAATTCCCATCCCCCATGCCCAGCCCTGGCAACCATCCCTATGGATTTGCCTTCTCTAGAATGCCCTAGGAATGGAATCCTACAGCAGAAGGCCTTTTGGGCTTCTTTCATCTAGCATCATACGTGTGAGATTCATCCATGTTGTTGTATGTTTGTTTTAGTAGCTATTCCTATTTTTTCACATTTATTTATTTTGAGAGAGAGTATGCCCAAACACGTGTACACTCAAGTGCAGGAGAGGCAGAGAGAGAGAAGGAGAGAGAGAATCCCAAGCAGACTCCCCTTAGTTAGCACAGAGCCTATTGCAGGGCTCAAACCCACGAACCAAGAGATCACTACCTGAGCTGAAATCAAGAGTCCAACGCTTAACCAATTCAGCCACCCAGGTGCCCCTTTGTTCCTGTTTATTGATGAGCAAAATTCCAGTTTGGATTCACCACATTTTTTTTTTACCCATTCCAGTGGATAGACAATTGGGGTGTTTCCATTTGGAGATGGTTATTAATAAAACCTTGCATACAGGTTTTTGTGTGGGTGAATATTTTCATTTCCCTTGGGTAAATACCTCTGTGTGGGATTGCTGGGTTGTAAAATAAATGTATTTAACTTTATAAAAAAAACTGCCAAATGATTTTCCAGCAGAGTGGTTGTTCTACTTCCCTTTCCCAACAGCAGCATTTGAGAGACCAGCTCCACATTGCTGCCGAAGTCGGTATTGCCAGATGGGCAGCCCCTCTGTTGGGATGGTATCTGATTTACCTCTCCCTGATGACTGCTAATGCTGAGTATCTTTTCATGTGCTTACTTTTTTTTTTAATGTTTATTTTTGAGAGAGAGAGAGAGAGAGAGCATGAGCAGGGGAGGGGCAGAAAGAGGGAGACACAGAATCCGAAGCAGGCTCCAGGCTCTGAGCTGTCAGCACAGAGCCTGACGCAGGGCTCGAACTCAGGAACCACGAGATCATGACCTGAGCAGAACTCAGGCACTTAACCGACTGAGCCACCCAGGTGACCATCATGTGCTTACTTCCTATCCATACATCCTCTTTGATGAAGTGCCCACTCAAGTCTTTTGCCCATTTTTTTTTTTAATTGGGTTATTTGCTTCCTTATTACTGAATTGTGAAAGTTCTTCATTCCAGTTCTTTGTTCAGAAAGTTAATATCTAACACCGGGGTCCTCGACCTTTATCAGATAGGTGTTTTGCAAATATTTTCTCCAAGGCTGCCTTGCATTTTCATTTCCTCATACAGTGTCTTTTAAGAGCCTAAGTTTTTCATTTTGATGAAGTCCAATGTTCATTTTCTCCCTTTCATAGCTCATGTTTTTTGCATCCTCTAGAAGAAATATTTGCCTAACCCAAGGTCACAAACATTTTCTCTTCTGTTTTCTTCAAGAAGTTTTATAGTGTTAGGCTACGATCCATTTTGAGTTAAATTTTGCATAGGGAGGTGCAAAACTTCAAGGCTGGCTTTTGTTTGTTTTATAAAGATTTTGTTTGTTTCACATAGAGATATCGAATCGTTCTTACATGACTTGCTTAAAAGATCATCCTTTCTCCATCAAACTGCGTTGACATCTTTGTTGAAACCAATTGACCATACATGTGCAGTCTATTTCTGGACTCTATTCTATCCCATTGACCTATATGTCCATCCTTTTTCCAATACTATATGGTCTTGATGACTGGGGATTTATAGTCTGACTCAAAGTGGGAATCCTCCAACTTTGTTTTTGGGTTGTTTTGTTTGTTTTTTTCCACAATTGTTTTGGTTATTCTAGTCCATTTGCTTTTGCCTGTGTGTCTTAGAACCAGCTTGTCAATTTCTATAACTACGTCTGATGAGGGAGTGACTTACCCAAGGTCACACAAATGTGTCTTACCAGCTCAGTCTCCCATTGTGTTTATAGATCCAAGTGCACAATGTGGCCATGGGCTCTACACAGAACAATGAGGGAGAACATCATTATGGCAAGGAGCTGAGGCAGGTCCTGTGAGGCTTGCCAAAGTTCGGAAACTCTGGCTCTCGATACATTGGAAAGAAAACCAACCCTGTGTCCGGTCACTTAGCCCTGCCTTGCCTTATCAGCAAAGGGAGGATAATTGGATATCGTCTGGAACAAATCACAGCGCCACAAACCCAGTGTCTGGGAGAGCCAAGAGGGAGCCCTAGCATCTCACAGAGCCTCGGTTCCCAGCTTTAGTAAGCCCTGTCCTGTGGATAAGTCCACTCAAGCAAGCTTCTGCATGTCCTAACTAGCCTCCACCGTCAGCTGGTGATCAGACCCCCTGCCTTACCCACGGCAGGGTCCTCCACTGTTTTCTCCATCCTGTCATTGACCGGGACCCCCAAACAGTGAATGTTCAGAACAGAGTCCTGTTCCCTGTGTCTGTGTCTGTCCCCGTGACTGGCCCCGGGCTCTGGGCTGCTCCTCTTACTTCTATCCCCTTCCCAAACCATCCCCAGCTTTAGGCTTCCCCTTGGCACTGCTTCTAGAAAGTATCCCTTCCAGTTACCTAATATCCCACAGCTGGGGGGCAGACTGGGGTGGCCGTTGAGGATTCCAAAGCCGGATTTGGGACCAGACAGAACTGTGTTTGAATCCCAGGTCTGTATTTTGGGGCAAAATACTCCATTTTCTGAGCCTCAGTTCCTCCGTTTGTAAATTGCCCCCACATGGCTGCCAGGAAAATGCAAAGAACATCAGGCACTTGAAGTGTTTGGCACAGTTTGTGGCACATACCTGGTAGGAGTCAGCAGGTGGCTGGCTGTGGCTCCTTCACCCCAGACCCCCAGGCAGGACTGCTCTCACAGCTCCGGCACCGCGTCCCAGACCCCAGACTGCAGTGCCTCCTCCTGCCAGCTGGGGGTGGGAGGTGGGGGGTGGGGGTGGGGAGGGAGAGAACAACCTCGAAAAGATTCAGCTGCAGAAAATCCTCCTTTGTGAGAACAGTGAGTCTCTCCCCCGTAGGTCCCTCGTGCTGACTGGATTGAAGGGAAATGGGCATTTATTTTTCATGATCGAGAAGAAGAAAAAAAAAAAAAAAAACCCTTTAGCACTTAGAGAAAGGAACTCGAGCCTAATATCCGACTCTGTGGATGGTCTTATTCGCTTGTAATGGTGAATGGCCAGTGGGAGAGCTCGTCTCTGTCACGGGAGGACCTTAATGAGAGCTTTAATTTGCTCATTTTCTGGCTTACAGCAGAGCCAAATGAGAAGCTATCTTTCATGCCACTGGTTCACGAACGGAGAAGCCTGAGACTGTTTTCCGACGGTGCCGCTGGACGGTGCAGGTCTGCCCGGCCCTCCAGGCTCTCCCTGCCACCAGGCGTAGGCACTAATGAGGCGGAAGCCTGAGCTTGGGGTGGAAGCTGAGGCCTGGCGTGCCGCGCCGCACCGCGCATGTGCAGGAATCACGCCTGCCCTCTGGTGCTTCCCCACTGAGCGCTAACCACAGATGACAGGTGTGAGTCCTCTAACCACACAAGGGCAGGTGTGCGTCCTCTTGCCCAGAGAAGCAGCACAGGTGTCCTCCTGGCCTTGCCGTGGGGTGGTCCTTGGCAGACCTGGAACACTAGGAACAAAACTGAACCCAGAGACACAGCAGAAGTCTCAAACAGCATACACAGCGTGAAGGAGAGCACAGCCCCAGGCCCTCGGGCACACCAAGCGGCACACAGAGCAACACCCGGGAAGGTGGGACGCGTTCGCGGACATAGATCTGGACCCACTTCCTTCCTGTCCACCCTGCTTCCCGCCCTCCACCCGTGTCTGTCATCTCCCCTTCTCTCCATCCCACTATTGTTCCCCATCCTATATCTCCTAATTTATTTTCCAAACGCTGAGTGGCCTCCCCCCGTCTCACAGCAAACTGCACCTAGCACATCTTTTTTTTTTTTTTTACATTTATTCATTTTTGAGAGACAGAGTGTGAGTGGGGGAGGAGCAGAGGGAGAGGGAGACACAGAAACTGAAGCAGGCTCCAGGCTCTGAGCCATCAGCACAGAGCTGACATGGGGCTCGAACTCACAGACCACGAGATCACGACCTAAGGGACCGCCATACAGCAGCAGTGCCCCGTGAACAGCCTGGCTGAGGTTCCAAACAAGTGCCTGAGAAGGGCTGATGTCACCACCAGAAGAGTGCAGAACAATCCCAGCTCTTGTCCGGGAATGGCAAACACCTCAAGGGTACACCTCAGCACCCCTCCCCCCCCCCACCAAAACTTCACCTGTGACGGGCATGTCATTCTTTCCTGCTGCGCCAAGGGCAATGGAGTTCAGCCCACGTCCCAGATCAGAGACGGGTAAGAGCATCAGTTTGCCCTGGAGTGTCCCAGTTTCAAAACCAAAAGTCCCAAATCCCAGGAATCCCCTCACTCCCAGGTACACCAGGACAGCTGGTCACCTGACTAGACAACACCAAGTCCAAGGGGAGGTCCGTGCAGAAACTCCCACCACGGAACCAGCAGATGGCAAAGGTGTTAGGAAGCTGGAGGCAGGGCCGGAAGCCCCTCAGACTGCTCTCAAAACTGAACAGTCACTTCTTACATAAAGAGCCCGCACGAGGCAGGATAGACTAGCTGGGGTTAAAAATAGCCCCCAGATCTCAGTGTCCTAAGGTATTGTTTATTTGTTGCTTATATGACAAGTTAACGTGGGCTGGCAGAGAGGCTCTGCTCCACATTCAGCCATGTGGGCCCTTCAGTGGATAGCTTTGTGACCCCTTAGGCCAGAATCCCCCCCCAACCACCGGGTCCTCTGAGCTCAATCACAGACACAGGAGGAGAGAGGCAAAGAGTGCCTGGAAATGGGCTTCATGACCAGCTGGAACAAAATCTCATAGCTGGATCAGACTTCAGGGAGGCAAGAAAATACAGCCGTGTGCCTTAGCAGCACAGGAAATAAGTTGTTTGTTGAATACCTAGCTCACGTTTGCCTGCAGAACTCACAAGTCAGAGGGTTCAAATGCCCTCTTATCCGACACTCCCTTTTTACACCTACAACATGAGAATCCTGTTGTGGCAGAAGAATAAAGGACCAGAAGCCAGCGATTCCACTCGTGGGTATAAACCCAAGAGAGATGAAGGCACGTGCTCTCCCTAAAACGTGCACGTGAACGTTCACAGCAGCATTACTCACAATAGCCCTGAGCATCCATCAGTAGAGAACGGATAAACAGAATGTGATGTAGCCACATCACAGACTATCATTCAGCCTGAAGAAGGAAGGAAACTCTAACACATGCTACAGTGTGGATGAGTCTCGAAAACATCATGCTAGGTGAAAGGGACCAGGCACAAAAGGGCAACCACGACACGGTTCTACTTAGATCACATGTCCAGAATAGGGAAACCCACGGAGACGTGGCTGGGGAATGGAGAGTGGCTGGGTTTCCGTTTGTGAAATTAGGTAGTGGTGGTGGTCGTACCACCTTTGAATGACTAAAAACCATTGAACTTTATACACTTTCAAAGGGTGAATTTGGGGGCATCTGGGTGGCTCAGTCGGTTAAGCGTCCGACTTCGGCTCAGGTCATGATCTTGCGGTTTGTGGGTTCGAGCCCCACGTGGGGCTCTGTGCTGCTGGCTCAGAGCCTGGAGCCTGCTTTGGATTCTGTGTCTCCCTCTCTCTCTGTCCCTCCCCCTCTGGTACTCTGTCTCTCTCTCTCTCTCTCTGTCTCTCAAAAATAAAAAAACATTAAAAGAAATTAAAAAGAGAAGGGTTAAGGAAAGAAGGAAGGAAGGGCTGACACTCTGACTCTCTGTACCCCACCCACACCCTCCCACACCTGCGCAGACCTCCCTGCCACCCCCATCGGCCCCTCCATAGGTCCCTCTCACCCCTGGGTTGAAACAGCTGGTTGGTGGATAGCAAGGGGACACAGGCAGTCGTCGCGGTGACGTGTAGACAGGTCCATGCCTGGCTTCTGCTTCTCGTCTCCAGTACAGCAGGTGGGCAGGGGTGCCAGGCACTGGCAGGGGCTACAGTGCGGAAGAGCACCAGATGCATTGACTGAGCTGGCATTATTGACCTTCATCTCTGCAGGGCACTCCCAGGGCACTGGGGCTTCTAACTGAACCACAGAGCTTCTGGAAACAGTAACCTAAAGGCTTTCTCTGCCATCTGGTCTTTTAATGACCCTTCGACTCAAAGTGCCAAGACTTCCAGAGAAGGATTTCAGGTTAAAAAAAAAAAAAAAAAGGAGTTTTTCTTGCTGGGACAGCTATAGAAAGTTCTGAAGACACAGAGAATCTGAGATTTCTATATATTTTTTAATGGTTATTTATTTTGAGAGAGAGCATGCAAGCAGGGAAGGAGCAAAGAGATGGGGGGAGAGAGAGAGAGAGAGAGAGAGAGAGAGAGAGAGAGAGAGAATCTCAAGCAGACTCCACACTGTCAGCAGAGAGCCCATCATGGGGCTCGAACCCACGAACTGTGTAATCATAACCTGAGCTGAAATCAAGGGTTGGGCACTTAACCGACTGAGCCACCCAGGCATCCCAGTGAGACATATATTTCAGGAGAATTGCCCCTGAAGTAGAACAGCCCCTTAATTTTGGAGAGCGTGTTGTACAGTTGGCTGAGTTCGGTCACTTTGCCATCGCAATGTTCCTCACAGCAACTGTGTGAGATGGGTATCATTGATCCCATTTTACAGATGGTGTGAGTGAGGCACAAAGGGAAGACCTTTGTCCAGGGTCACCTGCTCACAAAGAGTAGAATGTAGTCTCAGACAACACTGGAGTCAAGGCATTCTAAACGTGACTGGAGTTCAAACCTTTTATGGTACAAGGAAGAGAAATGAAGCCCGGGGGGGGCTAAGTGTCTGCTGTGAGGTCACACAGCTCAGACTCAGAACTTGCGTCTTCTGCCTCCCAGGACACTGTTCCAAATGCTGCCACCCACAGCATTTTAAGGGAAAATCTGTGTCACAAGCACACAAATGAGAGAGCTCTATAGTCACCCCTGGTGAGACACCTCCCCTTCCTCAGAGTGGGAATCAGCCACCCTCTCCTCTGTCTGCCCAGAGCACCCAGCACTTGCCTGATGGGACTCCAGTTGTCTTTTTATATGTGAGTCACCAAACCAGGAGCCACCTGTGGGCAGAGGCCATATCTTTATTTTTCTGTCTCAGAATCAAAAACAATGCAGAATCAAAATCATTCATTCATTCATTCATTCATTCACCAACATTTACTGAGCACTTACTGTGTGCCAGGTTTTATTCTGGAGTGCCAACCCAGTGGTGAGCAATCCAACTCAGGCGTTGGCCTTCATGGAGCCTATGGCCTGTGGGAAGGGACAGACGATAAACTAGAAGTGAAAGAATAAGGAAACAGATCCTTTCAGGTGGTGATCACTGCCTCACAGACGAAAAGAACAAGAAAAGTGGGATAGGGATGGAAACGTAGCACCTGAACAGAAGCCTGAAGGATTGGAAGGAGCCAGCCATGCCAGAGCATTAAGGGCAGAGGAAACCTTAAGTGCACAGTTTGGTGTCTGGAAAACACAGAAAGAAGGCCTGGTAGGGGGAGCACAGTGAGCAGGGGAGACTGGTTCCAAATGATGTCAGAAGGGAGGCAGGGGCCAGATGCTGCAGGATATAAAAGCCATGCCAGGAGGTCTGCAATTTACTCTGGGCGTGGTGGGAAGCGACAGGTAGAGTTTAGGCAAAGGAATGTCCTGATTCTGTTGGCACTGTGAGCACAGCCCCTGACAGCTGTGGGGAGAGAACAGCCTGTGGAAAGTCAGTCCACCATCCAGGATGGCCATAGTCACAGAAAGAAGGCTCTGCATAAGGTTTGGTACCTTAGCCAGGTGCTCCAGCTCAGCACCACCAAGATGGTGACTGCGTGACATCACGGGTCACCTGAGCTGACTCAACAGGAAGGACACCAGACGACTCAGGTAGAATTCTTGCCAAGATACTGAACTTCAGTCAAATCACACAGAACCAATGATGATAAATCCAGAGGGCTGGGCATTCTACAAGACCAGGGAACTGGGCTGTTAAGAAATGTGAAGTCTTAAAAGAAAACCCTCCCCCAAAAAGAGGGCGGGGGGATAAAAAGACACAACCGCTAAATGCAGTATGTGATTCCCAAATGGGCCATGGAGGAGGGATAGGAAATCCCTATGAAGTACATTACTGGGACTATGGTGGCAATTTAGATATGGATTGAGTGCACATAATATTAATGCATCAACGTTAAGCTTCTAGAGTGTGATAATGATGTTGTGCTTATGTGGAAAAAGGTCTTCATTGTCGCTGATGTTGAATGACTGAGGGCTGAAGCATCAGGATGTCTGCAGCTTACTGTCAAGCATTTCTTCCCCAAAAGGGGAGAAAGACAGAGATACAATAAATGTGGCTAAATGATAACAACCGATGGGTCCGAGAGAAAGGCAAGCAGGTGTATTCATCTTCCAGCTTGCCTACAGGTTGGATTTTTCAGGATAAAAAGTTGGGACAATGGGAAATATGCAAACAATTTGATTAATCCATTGATTAAACAAACAGGATTCAGGGAGCCCCTTTCCCTGAGAGCTTTACGAGCAGTTGGCTCACACTGATTCAGACGGGTGCAGCTCTGGAAGGACGGGAGGCAGGATTTGGATGAATGATCCTTCGTGGTCTCCCTCCAGATTGCAGATTTTTTTTTTTAATTTGGAAATTCCAGAAGCAGCACGGACCATATATGCCATGCTCTAGTGGCTACTGCCATCTTGTGGATCTCTTCTCTGAGTCTCAGTGAGGGTGGAAGCCAGACATTCAGGGTCACCGGATGCTAATGAGCTACCCTCCACCGCCTGATGGCTAACACACTGGAGGTTAAAGGTTTAAGCGTTTGTGTTAGCCTCCTCCATAGTGAGTAATGGAGAAACACAACTTCCATCCTCCCGCCGGGCTCCCTGGACACACAGCGTCTTTTGCCCTTAAAATTACCAGGCCTGGGGCGCCTGGTGGCTCAGTCGGTTGAGCATCCGACTTCAGCTCGGGTGATGATCTCATAGTCTGTGGGTTCGAGCCCCGCATCGGGCTCTGTGCTGATAGCTCAGAGCCTGGAGCCTGTTTCAGATTCTGTGTCTCCCTCTTTCTCTGACCCTCCCCTCTTCATGCTCTCTCTCTCTGTCTCAAAAATAAATAAATGTTAAAAAAAAATTTTTTAAATAAAAAATAAAAATAAAATTACCATTTTATTTTTAAAATAAATAAAATTTTATTTTTAAATTTTTTATATTTTTATATTTTTAAAATTTTATTTTAAAATAAAAATAAATATTAAATTTCCATTGATTCATTCTACAAAACTGGAGTGAGGGAGCCATTTAGGGGCATTTTACTGCCATTTGCACACAATATTGACTTGTTGGCATTGTATTCTTAGTCACAAGGCTACTAAAAACAAGACCAGGGGTTTTTGATAGTGCCTTTTCAAAACTCTAATTCACAGACAAAACTTAAAAGCAGGTCTGGGAAGGCAATAAGGAAGGAGAAGGGGGTAGACTGCCTTGCCAGAACAAAGAGAATGCTAAAAGCAGCTGGGAATAAAAGTGGATTTGGGGGGTCGGTGGGGTACTAGATTCTGGATTTTCCTTGCATGCAGGATAGATGTAGTGCAAGCCCTGAGAATTTCAAGGGTGGGCTTATGTGGGTGAGCATTTTGGCTTTGCAGGGCTGTTTCCCTCTTGGGGCAGCTTGGATACACCACCTTCCTGAACATTCCTCATCAGCATGGTAATGATAACACATAGGGTTGTTTTAAGGATTAAGGATGTTTTCAGGCAGTGCTTCTCAGACTTGACCAAGCACCCGAAGACCTGTGAGTTAAAACACAGATTGCTGGGCCCCAACCCCATAGTTTCTGATTCACTGGGTCTCAGGTGGCCTGAGAATGTGCATTTCTTTCTTTCTTTCTTTCTTTCTTTCTTTCTTTCTTTCTTTTTTTACTCTATCTAAATTCTAGTTAGTTAACATACAGTGCAATATTGGTTTCAGGAGTAGAATTCAGTGATTCACTTACATGCAACACCCAGTGCTCATCACAAGTGCCTCCCTTAATCTCCATCACCCATCTAGCCCCCCCTCCTACCCCCATCCCTCCATCAACCCTCAGCTTACTCTTCATTATTGGGAGTCTCTTGTGGTTTGTTTCTCTTATCTTCCCACCTCCCCTTCCCATACGTTCACCTGTTTTGTTTCTTAAATTCCATGTCAGAGTAAAATCATATCGTATTTGTCTTTCTCTGACTGACTTACTTCGCTTAGCATAATACATTCTAGTTCCATCCATGTCATTGCAACTGCCGAGATTTCATTCTTTTTGATTGCCGAGTAAGATTTCACCATACATATACACTACATCTTCTTCTTTTTAATGTTTATTTATTTTCAAGAGAGAGGGAGAGAGCAAAAGCAGGGGAGGCCAAAGGAAAAAGGGAACAGAGGATCTGAGGCAGGCTCTGTGCTGACAGCCCGATGCAGGGTTCAAACTCACAAACTGTGAGATGATAACCTGAGCTGAAGTCAGACACTGAACCAAATGAACCACCCAGGTGCCCTACACCACATGGTTTTTATCTATTCATCAGTTGATAGACACTTGGGCTCTTCCCATAGATTGGCTACTGTTGCTAAGGCTGCTATAAACATTGGGAAGCATGTACCCCTTTAAATCTGTATTTTTATATCCTTTGGGTAAATACCTAATAGTGCAATTGCTGGATCGCAGGGTGGTTCTATTTTTAGTGTTTTGAGGAAACTCCACTCCGTTCTCCAGAGAGGCTGCACCAGTTTGCATTCCCACCAACAGTGCAAGAGGGGTCCCCTTTCTGAGAATGTGCATTTCTAACAAGCCCCCAGGTAACGCTGATGCTGCTGGTCTTGGTCATCCCTTGAGAACCATTGTTTTAAGGATTAAACTCCACAAACATCAGGTAACCACCTAGCAGGGAGCTGACAGTCCATAAATGTCCACCTGTCATCTCCCCCGATTCCATCCCACACAACCCCTGCACCGACTTTAGAGTTGACACAAGCATTTCCGAGACTGAAGTTATCTCCAAGAGCATGCAGCCAAGTCCTTCCTAAAGACACTTTGTAGCCCATAGTGGGGTGGACCCCCAAAAATGCTTGTCCACATGGAATCTCAGAAAGCGACCTTGTTTGGATACAGGGTCCTTGCCAATGTCGTGTAGGTGAAGATCAAGATGAGACAATAGCAGATTAGAGTAAGTCTCAAATCCAGTGAGAGTGTCCTCAGGAGAGAAGGAGATACACAGAAAGACACACATTGGAGGGGCACCTGGGTGGCTCAGTCAGTTAAGCGTCTGACTCTTGATTTTGGTTCAGGTCACGATCTCAGGATTCATGAGATCAGGCCCCATGTCGGGCTTCATGCTGACAGTGTGGAGCCTGCTTTGAATTCCCTCTCTCACCTTCCTTCCCCTGCTCACACTCCCTTTGTCTCTCAAAATAAATAAACATTTAAAAAAAGACACTCAGTGGGAAGACAGCCATGTGAAGACAGAAGCAAAGACTGGAATGATGCCGCCATAAAGCAAGGAAGGAAACATTTGGCCATCTCTGTGGTCTTTGGAGCCCAGTCAATCAGCAAGAATCAAAGGAAACTGTAGGGTTCTAGCAGGATCAATTGCTAAGGGTCCTTCCAGGAGATTTTAATAAAGAGAAAGGGTCTCAAATTATCCAAGAACTTCCCCATCGTCTACATGATCCCTCTTCTTCACCTTGACCTCCAGCTCAAGATATCCTTCCCTTGGGCTCATTCTGGATGGACATCTTTTGGATCCATTTGTTGGTTTTGCATAAGCTCACCCTTCACATGTGTGGTGTCACACACATGGTCAAGAATCCAAATGACGGCCCACGTACCACATATCTATATACCTAAATGTTAGAAATCAAGCCAAAAAGCAATCAAATGACCTTCACATTTACATGCAAGGCCAGGTTTGACTTTCAAATTCTTGGACTTATTAGTAATGTTTTCTGGAATATGGCAGCCTAGGGAGAACCCGTGTACCTCAGTCCCTTAGCTATTAGCACCCAGCCCACTCCTGCTCTTAATAGCCTAGCTCTGCCCTACACCTCAAAGGGCCTTATACACTTGCACTGAATGGATACCCCAGCCCACATGTCCAAGTTCCATCTATACCATCTACCACCTGTCACCCCTAGATCACCCCACAGGCCTAGGGTACCCACACTGGAAGTATAGTTGGCCCTCGGGAATTGGGCCCAGGGTAGAGATGCACATAGGCCCTGAAAGTAGCCTCCAGCCACCAGGTGAGTGATATCAGGCACAGAGTGGTGTGGCACAGGTGTGGATGGACACAGTTCCTTAGCCCAACCTTGTGGGGCCCCACCCCGAGCAGGACCTGAGAAGGGCCCTTTAAAGCACGGGGCCTGGAGTAGGGGCTCCTGTTGCCCGGGTTTAAGGGCAGCACTAATTTTGCCTACCCAACATCCATGGCCCATCTTTGGGGAACAGCAGCTCAATTTCCCTTTGGGGAACCACTCTCCACTGCTCCAGTCCACGTGGTTCACATGGGTCTCAGTCTTGCCACTAGGGGCTGTGCCCCACACAGGGGCATGTGGCTGAAGGAGTGAGTGAGGCTGAAAGCCAGCTTCAGCCCAAGCATGTGTGTCTTCAGGCCAATGGATCGGTCCCCTTGCTATTTACCTGCCCTGAAAGGTCATCCCCGTTGCCTCTCCAGGACCCAAGCCTGATCTATCCCTGGCCACAGGCACCAAAATGACCTCCAGGAAACATATCTGATGGAGGAGACCATTTCATCGGCAGCAAATGTGAAGAAGACCTAAAGATCCAGTTCTTTCAAGGCCCAGTGAAACAACAGAGCGGTGATGCTGCCCCCCAAAAAAACAAAACAAAACGACAAAAACAAAAACAAAAACCAAACAAAAAATTTAAGCTAAAGCTGCCTTCAACCACATTTATAGAAGCGGAGCACTCAGATCAAAGGAAGATACAGATGCAGTAGGTTTGCATTGATCAGATCACACTGGAAAACTTTTTTAATAAATTAACTCTATGAAAGACTAAAAACAGACAATAATCCAATGCAGCCTCTAAATGCAGTTCATGAGAAAATTGTATTTGCTCTTTAAAGATTTGACATAAAGTTCTCAACCTTAGTTGCACGTTGGATTCAACCGGGGAGCTTTTAAAAATGTTAGTGCCAGAACCAACCCCCTGAGATTCTGACTTAATTGGTCTGGGGTGGGGCCCAGGTAACAGTGTTTTTTTAAAAGCTCCCTTGGTGATCATAATGTGCAGCCAGGAGTAAAAATCACGGGTCTAATATTAGGCAAACACTTCAGGAAATGTGCATGTTCACTAAATAGTACAGACGTCACCTAAACCAGTAGTTCCCACAGCAGGAGGATCATCAGAAACAGCTGAGACATTTTTTAAACTTTGGATCCCTAATACAAATCAAAACCACAATGAGATACCACCTTACACCTGTCAGAATGGCTAACATGAACAACTCGGGCGACAACAGATTTTGGCAAGGAAGCGGAGGAGGAGGAACCCTTTTGCACTGTTGGTGGGAATGCAAATTGGTGCAGCCACTATGGAAAACAGTGTGGAGGTTTCTCACAAAATTAAAAATAGGGCTACCCTACAACCCAGTAATTACACTACTAGGTATTTACCCAAAGGATACAAAATGCTGATTTGAAGAGGCACATGCTCCCCAATGTTTATAGCAGTGCTATCAACAAGCCCAATTATGGAAAGATCCCAAATGTCCATTGACTGATGAATGGATAAAGATGATGTGATATATACATACAATGGAATATTACTCAGCCATCAAAAATAATGAAATCTTTCTATTTGCAACGATGTGGATGGAACTAGAGTGTGTTACGCTAAATGAAATAAGTCAGTCAGAGAAAGGTAAATATATGGCTTCATTCATATGTGGAATTTAAGAAACAAAACATATGAACATAGGGGAAGGGAAGGAAAAATAAAAAGAGGGAGGGAGACAAACTGTAAGAGACTCTTCAATCAGACAACAAAGTGAGGGTTGCTGGAGGGGTGTTGGGTGAGGGAATGGGCTAAATGGGTGATGGGCATTAAGGAGGGTACTTGTTGGGCTGAGCCCTGGGTGTTATATGTAAGTGATGAATCACTGAATTCTACTCTTTAAACCATTATTACACTATATATTAACTAACTTGGAGTTAAATAAATTTACAAATAAATAAACATTCAGATCCCTGACCTGACCCTTAATCAACTGAAACAGAATCTTCTTTGTTGAAGCCTAGAACTCAGCATTTTTTCCCAGATGCCTGCTTAATTTCAAAAATCAGCCAGCAACCTACAATAATGTTCTTCTGTTCAGGATGTATATCAGCCTCGTCTGGGATTCAACCCAGGTATACAAAATCAGTTTGGGGCTGAGAATCAGTATTTTAGAAATTCCCATTCCCTGCGATTCTGCTGTGTACCCAACCTGTATCTCTAACCTGGGGAAGAACAATTAAAATAATAGACATATTTGGGGCGCCTGAGTGGCTTAGTCAGTTGAGCATCCGACTTCGACTCAGGTCATGATCTCACAGCTTGTTAGTTTGAGCCCCATGTCAGGCTCTGTGCTGACAGCTCAGAGCCTGGAGCCTGCTTCAGATTCTGCGTCTCCCTCACTGTCTGTCCCTCCTCCACTCACACTCTGTCTCTCTCAAAGTAAATAAACATTAAAATAATAATAATAATAAATATATTTTAATGGCTACTGTGTTAGTTATCCACCGCCACATAATAAATTATTCCAGTCTTTAAAAAATGTTATCTCACAGTTTCTGTGGGTCAGGAATCCAAGTATGAGTTAGCTGGATCCTCTGGGTCTGGGTCTCTCCCGAGCTGCAGTGAAGGTGTCAGCCGGGGCTGCAGTCATCTCTGGTCTTGGCCATGGGGTGGACCTGGGTCCAAGCTCACTCAAGTGATTTTTGATAGGATTCATCACTCTCATGCTATTGGGTTGAGGTCCTCAGTTCCTCACTGGCCGTTGCCTAGAGACCCTCCTCTGTTCCCCGCCACATGGACCTCTCTATAGGGCAGCTTACAACATGGTAGCTGGCTTCATCAGGACAAGCCTGAGAGAAAATGCTAACCTGATGGAAGTAATAGTCTTTTGTGACCTAGTCACAGAAGGGGCATCCCATCACTTGTGTGGTATTCTATTTATTAAAAGCAGGTCACTAAAACAAGAAATACCACCACACACCTATTAGAACAGCCAACATCCAGCACGCTGACAACACCAGCACTGGCCAGGATGTGGATCGGTAGCTCTCATTCATTGTTGGTGGGAACACAAAATGGTGCATCCACAATGGAAGACAATTTGATGGTTCCTTACAAAACTAAACATACTCTTACCATATGATCCACCGATCATGCTTTCTGGTAGTTATCCAAAGCAGTTAAAAATGTATGTCCACATAAAAACCTGAATGTGGATATTTATGGCAGATTTATTCATAATTGCCAAACTTAGAAGCAACCAAGATGTCCTTCAGTAGGTGAACGGGTAAAAAACAAACAAACAAACAAACAAACAAACAAAAAACCTGGGATACATCCACACAATGGAAATATTATTTTGCACCAAAAAGAAATGGGCTATCAAACCATGCAAAAACATGGAGGAAACGTAAATGCCTGTTATCAAGTGAAAGCAGTCAATCTGAAAGGCTACCTACTGTAGATTCCAATTATATGCCATTCTGGAAAAAGGCTCAAGTATGGAGACAATAAAAAGATCGCTGGTTGCCAAAGGTTAGGGGAGAGGGAGGGATAAATGGATGGAACACAGGCAATTTTATTTTCCAAATTTGTATTTAAATTCTAGTTAGTTAACATATAGTGTAATATTGGTTTCTGGCATAGAATTTAATGATTCATCACTTACATACGACATCCAGTGCTCATCACAACAAATATCCCCTTTAATACCCATCACCCATCTAGCCCATCCACCACCCACCTCCCTCCACCAACTCTCAATTTGTTCTCATTGTTAAGAGTCTCTTATGATTTGCTTCCCTCTTTCTTTTTTTCCCCTTCCCACATGTTCATCTGTTTTGTTTCCCAAATTCTACATGTGAGTGAAATCATATGGTATTTCTCTGATGGACTTATTTCATTAGCACAATACACTCTAGCTCCGTGCACATTGTTGCAAATGGCAAGATTTCACTTTTTCGATGGCTAATATTCCATTGAATATATATACCACATTGTCTTTATCCATTCATCAATAGATGGACATTTGGGCTCTTTCCATAGTTTGGCTATTGTTGATAATGCTGCTATAAACATTGGGGTGCATGTACCCCTCTGAATCTGTATTTTTGTATCCTTTAGGTAAATACCTAGTAGTGCAATTGCTGGATCATAGGGTAGTTCTATTTTCAGCTTTTTGAGGAAACTCCATACTGTTTTCCAGAGTGGCTGCACCAGTTTGCATTCCCACCAGCAGTGCAAGAGGGTTGGCTCCCTTTTCTCGGCATCCTTGCCAACATCTATTGTTTCCTGGAACACAGGGGATTTTTAGGACAGTGAAAATACTCTGTATGATACTATAATGGTTGATAAATATCATTATACATTTGTTTAAATCCATAGAATTTCCAACACCAAGAGTAAAACCTAATGTAAACTATGGACTTGGGGTGATTATGATGTGTCAATGTAGGTTCATCAGTTGTAGCAAATGTACTACCTTGGTGGGGGATGTTGAGAGTGGGGAGTCCTGTTCATGTGTAAGGGCAGGGAACCTAAAGAAATCTCTATAGCTTCCCCTCAGTTTTCCTGTGAACTTGAAACTGCTCTAAAAAATTGTCTTTAAAAAAATTTTTTTAATTGGGGTGCCTGGGTGTCTCAGTTGGTTAAGTGTCTGACTTCAGCGCAGGTCATGATCTAACAGTTCATGAGTTCAAGCCCTACATCGGGCTCTGTGCTGACAGCTCAGAGCCTGGAGCCTGCTTCAGATTCTGTCTTCCTCTCTCTCTGCCCCTCCCCCACTCGTGTTCTCTCTCTCTCTCTCTCTCTCTCTCTCTCTCTCTCTCTGTTTCTCAAAAATAAAAATTAAAAAATTAAAAAAAAAATTTTTAAGTAATCACTAGCCTAGGCCATACTCAAAGAGAGGGGCTCTTACATTGGTGTGAATATCAAGAGGTGAGAATCACTGGGGACCATCTTAGAAGGTGGCCTGCCACAGACACCATATTTTGAGTACTCACTTGACACCTGTCTACAAATGCTGCACACACTAATTCACATAGTCCTTAGAACAGCCTTGTGAAAAATGCAAAATACAAAAAATTAAAAACAGAACTACCATATGATCCAGCAATCTCACCTCTGGGTATATATGCAAAAGGAATGAAATCAGATCTCAAAGAGATAATCTGCATACCCATGCTCTTTGCAGCCTTATTCACAATAGCCAAGATATGGAAACCACCTAAGTGTCAGACAATGGATGAATGGATAAAGAAGATGTGATAGATATACACACATAGATATAGATACACACAATGAAATATTATTCAACCACGAGAAAGAAGGAAATCTCGGGCATCATGCTAAGTGAAATAAGTCAGACAGAGAAAAACAAATACTGTATGATCTCACTTATATGCAGAATCTAAAAAAAAAGAACTCACAAAAACAGGAGGTAGAATGGTGGTTACAAGGGCCTGGGAGGTGGTGGAAAATACAGAGATGTTGGTCAAAGGGCACAAACTATCAGTCAGAAGATGAATAAGTTATGGGGATCTAACATACAGCATGGTGATTATGGTGAATAATACTATATTAGGTACTTGAAAGTTACTAAGACAGTTGATATTCAATGTTCTCAACACACACACATACACACACACACAAATGGTAATTATGTGATATAATGGAGGTGTTAGTAATGTAGGTAATGGTGGTAATCATACTGCAATATATAAGCACATCAAACCTTAAATTTATACAGTGTTGTATGTCAATTATATCTCGATACACCTGAAAATATTTGCAGTTAAAAAAAAGAAAAAGGGGTGCCTGGGTTGCTCAGTTAGTTAAGCATCCAGCTTCGACTCAGGTCATGATCTCACTGTTCGTG
Organism: Herpailurus yagouaroundi; assembly: GCF_014898765.1. NCBI lineage: Eukaryota > Metazoa > Chordata > Mammalia > Carnivora > Felidae > Herpailurus > Herpailurus yagouaroundi. The sequence goes on from NW_024412416.1 coordinate 9,590,139, forward strand.
AGTTCAAGCTCCACATCGGGTTCTGTGCTGACAGCTCAGAATTGGAGCCTGCTTCAGATTCTATGTGTTTTTCTCTCTGCCCCTCCCCCCCATTCTCTCTCCCTCTCTCTCCCTCTCTTTTTCTCTCTCTCTCTCAAAAATAAATAAACATTTTAAAACAATTTTTTTAAAGAAAAAAATGAAGAGACTAAAGCTGATGGGGAAAAGGGGGAAATAATGTCCTTGAAACCATGAGGCTGGTAGATACAGAGCTACTCTGACCCCCCCCCCCCATTGTCATTGATTCCTCAGCAAGAGACTTGTCCCTATAAATCCTGCTTTTGCCTATTTGTGAGCAGAATGCTTCCTACGACCAGCTGTTAGAAAGAGCACTGGACTGCAGCCCAGTTGCCAGGATCGGGGACAAAGACAAGGACACACCTCACTTAGCTGGGCCCTGATCAGGAGGTGGCCAATGCAGAAGCCTATAGCTTCTGGCTGGACACAACTCTTGTGATTCCAAAGGGGATTTTGAACTTTCCATCTTGTCCTGCCCCTGCCCAGCACAACCCTGAAATACATTTCCGATCAGCATGAAGAATATTCACGGGCTGACCCAATCTCGCAAGCATTTCCTCACCATCTTGAATACGCTGGACTAATAAGCCATCTTTCATTTGCCATCCCTTGGCATGAATTTTGCATTATGCCAAATTCCATTCAGTTCAAGCTAACATCGTTCCCTCGAAGATAATACTTTCCACTCATGGGCACGCGTGTGCTCACAGGAGGTGTCCCCAAGGGTCGAGGGGCTCCTGGCGCATCTTGAGAGTGCTTTTATGAACACTTGGGCCTTCAGTGCTTTGGGGTTAAATTGGAAGATGAAACTGCTCTTGGATTTATGCTATTAATAAAGCAGGCTTCTTTGTCTTTGCATTAGGGAAAATGACTAGACTTTCAACTGAGTGTCTGGTGTGGTTTGGCACTGTGGACCACGGTGTGCCCAGAGGAAGGGTTGAAAGTGGCCTCATGAATGGGGGAAACGCCACACACACTATGTTCTCAGGGCTGTGGGCCCCACTGGGGTTCAGTGCCCTCTACCTGTGTCTAAAGTTGGCCCCATGGGTCTGAAGGAGGCCTTTGTGAGGTTTATCGTGCAGGGAATCTAAGCCCAGAGCTCAAAGCATGGGGCTGCCCACCTGGGGGTCCCCATGTTTATCATGAGTGCCCAGGAAGGGGAAGCTCCTGGATGCATTGACAGGCACACCTGGATGACTATTCACTCCATGGACCGTCCCTGACCCCATGGGTCCCACGACACAATGGCAGCACCCTGAGATAAGGGCGCACAGTGAGTGCCAGGGCACCAGAGCCTGATGTGGGTGTGGGATGGACCCGGGATCCTGCATCCCTAGCACACTGCAGAGGATGTCACTGGTGCTGGTCCGTGGACCACACTTTGAGTAACAAGCCAGCTCAGAAGCCACAGAATGGTGAAGTGTCACTCCTGTAGATGCCAGGGACACAGCGATGAGGCAAGGCACCACTAGGGTGGTCCAAGGCACCCACTCACTGCCCTCCTGTCCTGAGTGTGCACTTCTGAGCAGGCCGTGAACCTGCGAGACAGCAGCACAGAAGAAGGGGTCGAGAGGTTCACATTCTCGTCCCGGTTCCTCCATCAACCAGCTCTGAGATTCCAGATAGGTCTCCTGGTCAAATGAGCCAGCTGCCACAGCGGGCCATGTGACATCTAGGAGAAAATGAGATCTGAGAGCATTCTGAAAGTCACAAAACAGTATATAAGCACAAGGTCAAAGAACCATGACCATAAGTTCAAGGTCTAGGGCAATGTGCTCTGCCCTGGAATCCTCACCAGGCCTCATTTTCATTAGCAGGTGTATGGTCCCCTAGGGCGTCAGGGACCATCAGTGATCCAGAGAAGCCCCATACGGTCTTCTCAGTGCCCCCCTGTGTACACAGCCTGTCGCCTCCATCAGCATGCTTATCCCTGAAGCAAGAGGCTCTCCAAACGATGCTGGATCATCTCTGGAGCCTTCAAGCCCCAGCTGCTACCTTTGACTGTTCTTTTAAGCCTTCAGCACCTAAAGAGGTTGTGGGGAAAGTGTGTCCTTTTCAAACTGAGGGCAGTGAGGTGAATACGAGTTCGTACTATCTCCATTTGACAGATAAGGAAACAGACGGAGAGAGCATAAAGGTGGGGAGAGGGTCAGGATGGAGGGCCCTGCTGTGGAGTGAGGAATAGGCATGGCATGTCCAGGAATGAGCAGGCACCGAGCAGCCCCTGGGCCTCACTTTCAGTCTCCACATCACTGCCCCCGCCTCCATCACCTCATCATCAGCAAACACACACTGAGACCCTGCTCCAGACCTAGTGTTTGGGGGTTGGGGGGCAGAGATGGTCAAGAATCAAAGAAAACTTACACATCCCTTCTCTCCAGCAACGTAAAGCCAAATATAGGGATAAGTTATACCAAAAACAAAAACCACAATCAAGGCAGAATACGCGAAATGCCAAGCGAGATTTCCAGATGCTAAGTGCTAAGAGATTCCCAGGCTCCGATGTAGGAAGGTGTTTCTGACCTGGGGTTGCAATGGGGTAACCATAACAGCTGGAACAGCTGTGATCAGGGTTGTTATCCTGTAGCAACTGTGGTTTGTCAAAGGCCACATGAGTAGCAGAGCACTGGGGGCCTGAGTCCAGCAACACTGATCCCCCAGAGGCCAACTGAGACCCGTCCCTGAATATTGGAGATGCAGCCAAGATGCAGCCACCATCTTGATGTACATGGAGTTCTGGTACCCTGTGAAAACATATCTGAACGTGCCTCACATTTAGGGGTTCAGACATGTACAGAAGGTTTGCTGGGCTGGGGATCCCCCTTGGTGAGGCCCGACCTTGAGGCTCAAAGGAAGAATCAGCCCAGGTGTGTGGCTGAGAGCAAGGCCGGGAAGCTGGAGTAGACAGTCCATGAACAGCAAGAGGCTGGCCAGACCATCACTGTCTCCACCTGCACCCTCAGGGACTGACAGTCTGGAGAAGAGGGCTGGGCTCTAAGGAAAGAACTTAGCCACTAGGGCTATGTGCACGCGTGCACACACACAGACACACACACACACACACACTGCCAGGAACTCTGGGAAAGAACTGGCAGTAAGAAACACATGCTCTTTCTCCATCCATTAGGGAGTGTGCTTCAGGAGGAAGCAGGGCTGGACAGAAGCCCAGAGATCAGGAGGCAGAGGTCAGGTAAACGGCCCCTGCCAACCCCCTCTGCCCAAGCCTAGGTCACACCTGCCACCTATCCACCAGAGGAAGATACCGTTACCTTCATTCTTTTTTTTTTTTTTAATGTTTACTTATTTTTGAGAGACAGAGAGCAAGCTGGGGAGGGGCAGAGAGAGAGGGAGACACAGAATCCGAAGCAGGCTCCAGGCTCTGAGCTGTCAGCACAGAGCCCGCCATGGGGCTCAAACCCATGAACCATGAGATCGTGACCTGAGCCGAAGTTGGACGCTCAACAAGTGGAGCCACCAAGGCTCCCCCTGTTACCTTCATTCTCACTAATGAGAAAATTTGGTGATCAGACAGACTGTCAGTTACCCAGGGCCACTGATTTCACTAGTGGCAAAGACAAAGCCCATGCTGTCGGTGGCTCCAGATCTACCCCAAGGGCAGCAGGTAGCACAGGAACTAGCATTCAGAAGTAAATGCTAATAAAGAAAATAAATTACATTATTAGAACCCTAATAAGGAAAAAAAAAGTATAGCTTACACACGCCTCAGGTTGGAATGTGTAGCAAACCACAGTCAAATTACCTTCATGCAGATCAACTAGGGCATCCTAAAAATTGCAAACGCAAGGTGTTCAGAGAAGGTCTAATGCAAAGCTGTTCCCAACCTGGGTCTTGTGTCTACATTTTTTTGTTACGTACTAACTCTGCTCTGTTGGAAGCTAAATGGCCATAGAAGAGGTATTTAAATTCTCATCCCAAAGCAGGGAAGGGGGCAAGCCTCCCTGACAGCCAAATAGACAGAGAGCTCTTATTTTCCTAATAAGAATATATTATAAAAAAAAAAAAAAAGTTTGGGGTCAATTTGAATATGCAAACTTTCTAGGAATGTGGAAGGAAGAGTCAAATGTCTACTTATAAATATTTCATTTATTCACTTCAGTGCTAAATGTTTTACAGTGGCATAACTTTTTACATCATGTATTATTATAATAAGTCTGAAGCTGGGCCATGGTAGCCTCATGGCCCCACATGCATCTGCCAATCACAGCTTTTTTTTTTATAGCCTCTTATACTTGGGGCTGATGGTGCCTTTCTTAAATCTTGACTTTCTAACAGAAGGAAATGCAAGGTATAAGTGTGAAAAAATGCAAAACCTAAGAGACAGTTATGGAATTTGCCAGACAATTCTTCCTGGTTTTGTTTTTCTTAATTTTACACAATCAGAAATTTTGAGAAAAATTATGTACACCTCATATTGTCAGAGACACCACTCCAGAATGATATCTCAACAATTCTTGGAAAACTTTAATATTGCAACAGTATTGTTTCTTGGGAATTGCTTTTATTTTTAATTATCTCATTGTTTGAAAATAATAAAATTGTAGAACTTCTGATCTTTCATTACTGTGAAGAAGGTTTTCAAAACAATTTTTGTTGGGGGTGCCTGCTGGCTCATTCACTGGAGCATGTGACTCTTGGTCTTGGAGTTGTGGGTTCAAGCCCTACACTGGGTGTAGAGATTACTTACAAGTAAAATCCTAAAAAAAAGAAAAAAAAAAAAAGGAAGAAAGAAAAAAGAATTTTTGTTTTCAAGTGTGGCACTCGTGGTAGAAACACAGCTCTCTATAACTACTTTCCAGACTGGAAGAGTTTATTGACTTAATGTGGCCAACTAAACTAAACTCAAGTGAACTAAACTCTAACAAGAAAACTAAAGAGAGTGGTACATCAGAAGCAACCTACTCATCCATCGACAGATGAGTGGATAAAGAAGATGTGGTATATACACACTCTGGAATATTACACAGCCATAAAAAAGGATGGGATCTTGCCATTTGCAATGACACAGATGGACCTAGAGGGTGTCATGCTCAGTGAAAGAAGTCAGACTAAGAAAGACAAATACCATATGATTTCACTCATCTGTGGAATCTACAAAACAAAACAAATGAATAAAATGAAAAAAAACAAAAAGCAGAATCAGACCTATAAATACAGAGAACAATCTGATGGTTGCCAGAGGGAAGGGGTTGTGGGGGAATGGGCAAAATGGGTGAAGGGGAGAGAGGCATACAGGCTTCCATTCCAGTCATGGAATGAATAAGTCATGGGAATAAAAGGAACAGCATAGGGAATACAACCAATGATATTATATATTAGTGTTGTATGGTAACGGGGGTAGTTACACTTGTGAACATAGCACAATGCACAGAAATGTGGAATCACTATGTTGTATACCTGAAACTAATGTAATGTTGTGTGTTACCTATACTCAAATTAAAAAATTGTTTAGGGGGTCCTGGGTGGCTCAGTCAGTTAAGCATCAACTCTGGATCTCAGCTCAGGTCATGATCAGGTTCATGAGTTTCAGCCCTGCATCAGGCTCTGTGCTGACAGTTCGGAGCCTCCTTGAGATTTCTTTCTTTCTCTTTCTCTCTCTCTCTCTCTCTCTCTCTCTCTCTCTCTCTCTCTCCCCTCGCTGTCTCTCTCAAAATAAATAAATAAACTTTTTTTTTAAGTTTACTGGGGTGCCTGGGTGGCTCAGTTGGTTAAGCATCCTACTTCAGCTCAGGTCATGATGGCACAGCTTGTGAGTTTGAGCCCTGTGTTGGGCTCTGTGCTGACAGCTAAGAGCCTGGAGCCTGCTTTGGATCCTGTCTCCGTCTCTCCCTGCCCCTCCCGCACTTGTTCGGTATCCCTCTCTCTCTCACTCAAAAATAAATAAACAGGGGGGGGAGAGCCAAGATGGTGGAACAGCATAGAAGTTTTTTGTATGTCTCGCATCCATAAAATACAGCCAGACCAACACTAAACCATCCTGCACACCTAGAAAACTGACCTGAGGGTTAACACAACAATCTTCACAACCTGAACCAAAGAATTCAGCAGGTACGCGGCACAGAGAGGTGAACTTGGGGAGAGAGAAGTCGGCGGTGGGCAGGGAGCTGCTTTTGCAGGCAGAGAGAGGACGGAGATTGGGGGGGGGGGCGGGATATGGGAAAAGCATCCCTCCCCAAAAGCAGCTGGAGACAAAGTGGAAAATTGGAAATAGCCAAACGGACTAAACTAAAAGGGGAGAAAGGAGAAAGGAGAGGGTCTAAATTCCATTAAGACTGTAAAGGGGAACGCAAAGGCTGCAACCCCGCAGCTAGGTACCTGGTGTTGCTCTGGTGGGAAGAACGAATCCCCAGGAGCAGAGTGGGATCCGGGAGGTTCTCGGGCCACACGGGGAAAAGCGGTTCCACTGCTGGAAGGACATTCGGTAGAGACTGTTGAAGCCACCTGGTCCCAGCAGACCCCAGAAAACGGCCACATTCGCTGCTGCTGGAACAAGGTCATTAAGGGTGGAGCCTGGTGCCAGATGTGTGTTGTTATTTTCCATAATCCCTGAAACGGTGCTGCTACACTATCTCGAGAACTTTTTCTGGGGCAGCTGGCACCTGGCCGCAGTCTCGGGGCACCAGCAGCAGCAGGGTCCGGCAGGCGTTCCTGGGTGCAGCCGACATTCGGCCATTGCTTAGTGAGTCCCTCCCGCAGAGGGGCGGACCGGGTCAAAGCCGCAGTCCTTCGGAAGTAAGGGGCCGGGGAAAACAGCCACGTCTGAGACAAAACTCGGGAGAGAGGTACGGCCTGGGGCCTGGTCACGGAGAGGGAAAAAGCGGGGAGTGGACGAGAGCTGAAGACAGAGGACGAGTGCGCGATTGCTGAGCGGAAAGAACAGACTGGGTGGCTGGGTGGAGGCCGCCTCACCGCCCCTGCGCATGCGCATATGCACCTACTAGTGCGGCAACAATCCACCCTAGCAGCGCCATCTAGTGGAGAGTGGAGCCATTACACTTAGCCCCGCCCAACCGGGCCAACTTCGCTCTGCAGGAACACAAGTCTCACCACCTGCTTAGTTTGTGGACTATAAAACGCTACATAGTCTGACTTCTAGGGGAAAACGAAGTAATTTCAGTCGTATTTCAATCTGTTAGCAGGTCCATCTACTCAATTTTATTTTTTTTCTCTCTTTTACTTCTTTTTTCTTGAATAAAGAAAAAAAATTCATTTTTATTTTCAATTTTTATTAAAATATTTTCCTTTAATTTTTCACTATATTTTTTACTTTTATACAAATTTTTTCAAATTCCATTTTACTTCCATCATTTTATTTTACTTTACTACAGTGTATTCACTTTTTCAAATTTTCAAACGATTTCCTTCCCCACCCCTTTTTTCTCTAATCTATCAAAATACTTTCAACAGCCAGACCAAAACAAACCTAGGATCTAGCATCATTTATTCAGTTTTGTGTGTGGTTTTTTAATTTTTAATTTTAATATTTGTTTAATTTTAATTGTTTTTAATTTTAATTTTTCTACCTCATTAATTCCTTTTCTCCATTCAAAATGATGAAATGAAGGAATTCACCCCAAAAGAAAGAGCACGAATAAACGACAGCCAGGGATTTAAACAATACAGATACAAGCAAGATGTCTGAACCAGAATCTAGAATCACAATAATAAGAATACTAGCTGGAGTCAAAAATAGACTAGAATCCCTTTCTGTGGAGATAAAAGAAGTAAAAACTAGTCTGAATGAAATAAAAAATGCTATAACGGAGCTGCAACCATGGATGGATGCCATGGCAGCAAGGATGGATGAGGCAGAACAGAGAATCGGCAATGTGGAGGACAAACTTATAAAGAATAACGAAGCAGGAAAAAAAAGGGGAGATTAAGGCAAAAGAGCATGATTTAAGAATTAGAGAAATCAGTGACTCCTTAAAAAGGAACATCAGAATCATAGGGGTCCAAGATGAGGAAGAGAGAGACATAGGGTTAGAAAGGTTATGTGAGCAAATCATAGTGGAAAACTTTCCTAACCTGGGGAAAGATACAGACATCAAAACCTGGGAAGCACAGAGAACTCCCATTAGACTCAAAAAAAAAAAATACAAAACCAACCATCAACAAGGCACATCATAGTCAAATTCACAAAATATTCACACAAGGAGAGAATCATGAAAGCAGCAAGGGAAAAAAAGTCCCTAACCTACAAGGGAAGACAGATCAGGTTTGCAGCAGACCTATCACAGAAACGTGGAAGGCCAGAAAGGAGTGGCAGGATATATTCAATGTGCTGAATCAGAAAATTACGTAGCCAAGAATTCTTTATCCAGCAAGGCTGTCATTCAAAATAGAAGGAGAGATAAAGTTTCCCAGACAAACAAAAATTACAGGAGTTTGTGACCACTTAACCAGCCTTGAAAGAAATTTTAAGGGGGACTCTCTGAGAGGAGAAAAGATGGAAAAAAAAAACCCAAACTAACAAATAAAGACCAAAAGCAACAAAGACTAGAAAGGACCAGAGAACACCTCCAGAAACTCCAACTCTACAAGCAACATAATGGCAATAAATTCCCATCTTTCAGTACTCACTCTGAACATCAGTGGACCCAATGCTCCAATTAAAAGACATAGGGTAGGGGCGCCTGGGTGGCGCAGTCGGTTAAGCGTCCGACTTCAGCCAGGTCACGATCTCGCGGTCCGTGAGTTTGAGCCCCACGTCGGGCTCTGGGCTGATGGCTCAGAGCCTGGAGCCTGTTTCCGATTCTGTGTCTCCCTCTCTCTCTGCCCCTCCCCCGTTCATGCTCTGTCTCTCTCTATCCCAAAAATAAATAAAAAAACGTTGAAAAAAATATTTAAAAGACATAGGGTAACAGAATGGATAAGAAAACAAGATCCATCTATACGCTGTTTGCAAAAGACCCACTTTAGACCTAAACACACCTTCAGATTGAAAGTAAGGGTATAGAGAACCATCTATCATGCTAATGGTCAACAAAAGAAAGCCGGAGTAGCCATACTTATATCAGACAATCTAGACTTTAGAATAAAGACTGTAACAAGAGATGCAGAAGAGCATTGTATCATAATTAAGGGGTCTATCCACCAAGAAAACCTAACAATTGTAAACATTTATGCACCAAATGTGCAGGAACCCAAATATATAAATCAATCAATCACAAACATAAAGAAACTCCTTGATAATAATACCATAACAGTAGGAGATTTCAACACCCCACTCACAGCAATGAGTGATCATCTAATCAAAAAATCAACAAGGAAACAATGGCTGTGAATGACACACTGGACCAGATAGACTTAACAGATATATTCAGAACATTTCATCCTAAAGCAGCAGAATACACATTCTTCTCTAGTGCACATGGAATGATCTCCAGAATAGACCACATACTGGGACACAAATCAGCCCTCAGCAAGTACAAAAAGATCGATCATACCATGCATATTTTCAGTCCACAACACTATGAAACTCTAAATCAACCACAAGAAAAAAATTGGAAAGTTAAATACTTGGAGACTGAAGAACATTCTACTAAAGACTGAATGGGCTAACTAAGCAGTTAAAGAGGAAATTAAAACGTATGTGGAAGCCAATGAATATGATAACACCACAACCCAAAACCTCTGGGATGCAGCAAAGGTGGTCATAAAAGGAAAGTAGCAATTCAGGCCTTGCTAAAGAAGGAAGAAATGTCTCAGATACACAACCTAACCTTATTCCTTAAAGAGCTGGAAAAAGAACAGCAAATAAAACCCAAAACCAGTAGAAGACAGGAAATAATAAAGATTAGACTGGAAATTAATGCTATCGAAACCAAAAAATAAATAAATAAATAAACCAGTATGACAGATCAATGAAACCAGAGGCTGTTTCTTTGAAAGAATTAACAAAATTGATAAATCACTAGGCAGTTTGATCAAAAAGAAAAAGGAAAGGACCCAAATAAATAAAATCGAGAATGGAAGAGGAGAGATCACAACCAACACAGCAGAAATACAAACAATAATATGCCAATAAAATGGGAAATCTGGAAGAAATGGCCAAATTCCTAGAAACATATACACTACCAAAAACTGCAACACAGATAGAAAATTTGGACAGACCCATAACCAGTAAAGAAATCGAATTAGTAATCAAAAATTTCCCAAAAAACAAGAGTCCAGGACCAGATGGCTTTCCAGGGGAATTCTACCAAGCATTTAAGAAAGAGTTAACACCTATTCTCTTGAAGGTGTTCTAAAAAATAGAAATGGAAGGAAAATTTCCAAACTCTTTCTATGAAGCCAGCATTACCTTGATTCCAAAACCAGACAGAGACCCCATTAAAAAGGAGAACTCTAGACCAATTTTCCTGATGAACATGGATGCAAAAATCCTCAACAAGACATTAGCCAACCGGATCCAACTATACATTAAAAAAATTATTCACCACGACCAAGTGGGATTTATACCTGGAATGCAGGGCTGGTTCAATATCTGCAAAACAATGAACATGACTCATCACATCAATAAAAGAAAGGACAAGAACCATATGGTCCTCTCAATAGATGCAGAGAAAGCACTTGACAAAATACAGCATCCTTCCTTGATAAAAAACCCTCAAGAAAGTAGGGATGGAAGGAGCATACCTTGAGATTATAAAAGCCATATATGAAAGACCCAGTGCTAATATCATCCTAAATGGGGAAAAACTGAGAGCTTTCCCCCTAAGGTCAGGAACAAGACAGGGATGTCCACTCTCACCACTGTTATTCAACATAGCATTGGAAGTCTTAGCCTCAGCAATCAGACAACACAAAGAAATAAATGGCATCCAGATCGGCCAGGAGGAGGTCAAATTTTCACTCTTCACAGTTGACATAATACTCTATATGAAAAACCCTAAAGATTCTACCAAGAAACTGCTAGAACTGATTCATGAATTCAGCAAAGCTGTAGGATACAAAATCAACGCACAAAAATCAGTTGCATTCCTCTACACCAACAACGAAACAATAGAAAGAGAAACCAAGGAATTGATCCCATTTACAATTGCACCAAAAACCATAAAATACCTAGGAATAAATCTAACCAACGAGGTGAAAAATCTGTACACTGAAACTATAGAAAGCTTATGAAAGAAATTGAAGACGACGCAAAAAAACGGAAAAAATGGAAAAAATGGAAAAATATTCCATGCTCCTGGATAGGAAGAACAAATATTGTTAAAATGTCAATACTACCCAAAGCAATCTACATATTCAATGCAATCTCTATCAAAATAACACCAGCATTATTCACAGAGCTAGAACAAATAATCCTGTGTATGGAACCAGAAAAGACCCTAAATAGCCAAAGCAATCTTGAAAAAGAAAACCAAAGCAGGAGGCATCACAATCCCAGACTTCAAGCTGTATTACAAAGCTGTAATCATCAAGACAGTATGGTACTGACACAAGAACAGACACTCAGATCAATGGAACAGAATAGAGAACCCAGAAATGGACCCACAAACATATGGCCAACTAATCTTTGACAAAGCAGGAAAGAATATCCAATCGAATAAAGACAGTCTCTTCAGCAAGTGGTGCTGGGAAAACTGGACAGCGACGTGCAGAAGAATGAACCTGGACCACTTTCTTACACCATACACAAAAATAAACTCAAAATGGATGAAAGACCTCAATGTAAGATAGGAAGCCATCAAAATCCTCGAGAAGAAAGCAGGCAAAAACCTCTTTGATCTTGGCCACAGCAACTTCTTACTCAACATGTCTCTGGAGGCAAGGGAAACAAAAGCAAAAATGAACTACTGGGACCTCATCAAAATAAAAATTTCTGCACAGTGAAGGAAACAATCAGCAAAACTAAAAGGCAACCGACAGAATGGGAGAAGATATTTGCAAATGACATATCAGATAAAGGGTTAGTATCCAAAATTTATAAAGAACTTCTCAAACTCAACACCCAAAAAACAAATAATCTAGTTAACAAATGGGCAAAAGACATGAATAGACACTTCTCCAGAGAAGACATCCAGATGGCCAACTGACACATGAAAAAATGCTCAACTTCACTCATCATCAGGGAAATGCATATCAAAACCACAATGAGATATCACCTCACACCTGTCAGGGTGGCTAACATTAACAACTCAGGCAACAACAGATGTTGGCAAGGATGCGGAGAAACAGGATCCCTTTTGCATTGTTGGTGGGAACGCAAGCTGGTGCAGCCACTCTGGAAAACAGTATGGAGGTTCCTCAAAAAACTAAAAATAGAACTACCCTAAGACCCAGCACTATTAGGTATTTATCTTAGGGATACAGGTGTGCTGTTTTGAAGAGGCACATGCACCCCCATGTTTATAGCAGCACTATCAACAATAGCCAAAGTATGGAAAGAGCCCAAATGTCCATCGAGGGATGAATGGATAAAGAAGATGTGGTATATATATACAATGGAGTATTACTCGGCAATCAAAAAGAATGAAATCTTGCCATTTGCAACTACGTGGATGGAACTGGAGGGTATTATGCTAAGTGAAATTAGTCAGTCAGAGAAAGACAAAAATCATATGACTTCACTCATATGAGGACTTTAAGAGACAAAACAGATGAACATAAGGGAAGGGAAACAAAACCAATATAAAAACAGGGAGGGGGATAAAACCGAAGAGACTCATAAATATGGAGAACAAACTGAGGGTTGCTAGAGGGGTTGTGGGAGGGTGGGATGGGCTAAATGGGTAAGGGGCACTAAGGAATCCACTCCTGAAATCATTGTTGCACTATATGCTAACTAATTTGGATGTAAATTATTAATTAATTAATTAATTAAAAATAAATAAATAAACATTTAAAAAGTTAATTAAACCACTTTGGCGTTCAAACATCCTCAGATATTTTGAATATTCTGAATATTTTTAATATAAAAGAATTCCCTCTGTGGATTTGAGAAATTGCATATGGAGCATATTATAGACCTTGTGGCAGATTGGACATTATCTCATTTAATCCTCATACTGATCTTCAAACATTCAGATTCTGATCAACATTTTATAAAGAAAGTTACTCCTCAGAGAAGTGAAGCGAGATGTTTCCCAGGTCACACAGCCAGAAATTGGCCAGTTTGGGATTTGAATCCAGGTGTGTGTGGATTTATGTGTGTTCCATCACCAGATCTGCTAGCCATTTAAGAAATAGCTATGATTCCCAGGAGCAGAAAACCATTCAACTGCAAGCCACTGACTCACAATAGCAAGAAAAGGAAAAACTAAATAAAATCAAAGGCCACTATCAAGGAAAAAGCAACTTAAATACATTTTTTAGGGGCGCCTGGGTGGCGCAGTCGGTTAAGCGTCCGACTTCAGCCAGGTCACGATCTCGCGGTCCGTGAGATCGAGCCCCGCGTCAGGCTCTGGGCTGATGGCTCAGAGCCTGGAGCCTGTTTCCGATTCTGTGTCTCCCTCTCTCTCTGCCCCTCCCCCGTTCATGCTCTGTCTCTCTCTGTCCCAAAAAATAAATAAACATTGAAAAAAAATTTTTTTAAATACATTTTTTAAGTTTATTTATTTATTTTGAGAGAGAAAGCACAAGTGGGGAAGGGGCAGAGAGAGAGGGAGGGAGAGAGAGAGAGAGTTCCAAGCAGATTCCACACTGTCAGCACAGAGCCTGTCATGGGGCTTGAACCCATAAACCGTAAGATTATGACTTGAGCCGAAGTCAGATGCTTAACCCACTGAGCCACCCAGATGCCCCATTTAGAGACAACGTACAGAACAACTAAATGCAATATGTGATCCTTGATCAGCTCATGAACTGTGAAAACATTTTCCTTATGATATGAGAGACACAGTGGGATAATTGATGGAATTTGACTAGAGTCCACTGATTATAGTATTGGATTGATGTTGACTTTCTGCTACTGTTATCATATGAGGGAATGTCCTTGTTTTTAGGAAACACTGAATGAAGTGTCCCCATATAAAAAGATATCATGTCTACAACTTGTTTTCAGAAGTGTTAGAAAAAATGTTGAATACCTATATCATCATAGGAGGCAAAATTGGAAACTGTGGATGAAGGATATATGACAATTCTTTGTACTGTTTTACAATTTTTTTCGTACCCTGAAATTACTTCAAAATAGTTTTGATATTCTAGAAATTCTAGATATTCTAGAAATATGCAGTACAGCTATCCAGGTAAAACTCCAACAATGAGCATACTCTTGCAAAGCTCTACAAAAATATTGCCCAGGTCCTTTTTTTTTTTTTTCTTTTTTTTTTTTCTCTTTTTTCCTTCTCTTGACAAAAACGAAAAGAATGATTGCCCCCACTGAATAGGCCTGAAAAGCAAATAAACTGGAAAGCAAATAAACTCTACATGGAGATAAGCCCTCAACAGCTGTGACCCGTTAACCTTCAGGGCACCAGGTTAGGACCCCTGGCAGCCGAGAAAGAGGATTCAGAATAAGCGGTTTCCTTCCAGAGTGGTATTTACCCGTCCTCTGCAGGGTAAGGCACCTGGGATCCCTCCAGGTCTAAGAGCCGCCCCGCACCTGCGCCCAGAATCCAGGAAGTTACTGGAGCACAGGGTGAATCCGAAGCACCCAGTACCCTGCAGTAAGAAAGTACAAGCAGAGGAAGATCGGGAAGCTGGGCTTTTGATCAAATAAGAGAGATCCCAAGGGCTAGCAGAACCACATTCTGGAAACACAATTTTGTTCAGACAGTGTGGGATACCCACAAACAGGAGAGAGCGATCATAAATGTCTAGACATATAGTAACACGTAGAAATGGATGTCTGGGCTTATGTAATATTTTCCATCACCACGTCCCTAGAACAACCACAATTCCAACAACCCAGGCTCCCCTCGCAGGCTGAACTCCTGCGGTGACATCTTCCACAAAAAGCCAATGCAGCCTGCAGCCCACCCCCAGGCTCCCAGCATGCCTCAGACCCTTGCTTCCCAGCCACACGCGTTAAAAAACATTAGAATCCGAGCCGCCCCACGAAGGTAGTTTGTAACTGTACTGGAAGGAGCATTTCTGCACCCTTCCCTTCTCACTGCCTCGCACAATACGAGGTTTCCTTGATTCTCTATTTTTTTGACAGCTGCATATCAACAGTCTCCGCTGCACAGAGCTGACTTTTCTGAACACTCAAAGCTGCCACACACACGCGCGCGCGCGCCCTCCCCAGAGGACAAGACCAATTCTCCCCATAAATTTGTAAACTTGTTGCCATAGAGACGGGCTCTAGGTACTCCAAGTGTGGATCGGCAGCTCCACCTAGTGGGATATTGGGTATTCTGCAGTCCCCAAAACGCACAGTGATGGATGAAAGCGGATGCTTTTTTGTCTGGTGTTTTCCTTCACATTTTTAGGGATCTGTCCACCAAATCTATTTCAACCAAGTTTATTGAGGCTCTTTGCTTCCCAAGTGGAGAAACAGAGCTCAACGTCAGCTTTGGCACTAGCGTTGCATCTCATTTTCTGAACGTTCTGCCCTCCTATCCCATACCTAGCTCTAAATAAGTCAGGAACTGCCTCAGAGGCCCCCTGGATAGCCCATAAAATGATACAAATAAGCCAACAGCAGACATGTAGGAGAATAAGACTCATCTGGGATCTTAAAAGTGATAAAGTCCTCTTTTATCATTTTGTTCACTTGTTCAGCCAGTGTTTGTGGCTTCCTAATCCACAAACGAAGATGTGCAAGAAGTAGGTTTTCTTTGTTTTCTATCAATGAACTTACCCATCCCATCACGGAGCGGGAAGTTGATGTCAGTAAATCCGAAAGCCCCTGCCCTCACTTTATCTATGTTCTGGAGGACTCGCACGACGCTCAGTCTGGGAGCCGGGTCGGGCCTGGGGGTCCACACTCCCGTCTGTCTGCTCAGCTTGGGCCACGACTTCCCCACTGCAGAGTGTGCTCCTACACCCAGGGCCTGCCGTCAGGCATCTCATGGTCAAAGCCAGCCTCCCTCTCCCCCTCCTCTGAGGCATGACTGCCGGGGGGCACAGTAAAGAGGGAAACCCTCAGCAAATATCTCCAAATAATAACCTGTCGACCAATATTTATCATGCTTATGGGTATAAACATGTTGCTATGTGTGGTAAGTAAAGATGAAAGTAGAATGCTTTGGGGACACCTGGGGGGCTGAGTCGTTTAAGCATCTGACTCTTGCTCTTGGCTCAGGTCATGATCTCAGGGTTCGTGGGATCGAGCCCCTGTGCTGACAGTGCAGAGCCTGCTTGGGATTCTTTCTTCCTCTCTCTCTCTCTCTCTCTCTCTCTCTCTCTCTCTCTGCCACTCCATGCTTGTACTTTGTCTCTCTCAAAATCAATAAATAAGCTAAAAGAAAGGAAAGGAAAGGAAAGGAAAGGAAAGGAAAGGAAAGGAAAGGAAAAGAAAGGGAGGGGAGGGGAGGGGAGGGGAGGGGAGGGGAGGGGAGGGAAAGGGAAGGAAAGGAAAGGAAAATAAACTACTTTGCTTAAGCTCATGGGCTTCCAGAAGAAAGACTTCATCAACAAAGAACAGGAATGCTTCAAGCCCTTGCTGCAAGGGAGACACAGGCCCATGATCCCTTCAATAAAATGCTTGAGCCGAGTGGGTTTGGAGCTCTGAATTTGTCAGATTTTAGGAAGGTAACCAGTCGACATGTTATATATTTCATAATATCTCCACTGGAGTCTCAAATGTCACCCATAATCAGTCACATCCAAATTTCTGCAGCAAAACTCGGGAGGAATAAAGTGAAATAAAGCCAGTCAACAACCTCAAGCTAGTTTAGGCAGGATTTGCCACCAAATGAGGTTTAGAACCCAAAAGGAAAAAAGCTTTGTTTGTCGTAATTTTTGCCTGAGGTAAGATCTGGAAGCGAGCTGTCCAGGTGGCCAGGTGGCAGCCCTGAAGACAGAGGGAGCTCAGGTGCAGGGACACAGGTAAGGGCCGTGAGAGCATGTTAGGGCAGCCCCAGGTGGAAACGCTAAACCAGATTCCTCACTCTTCCAGATCCCCAGCTCTGCCTCAAAACTCCCCCTTTGTCAGGAATGAAAAAGGCAACCTAATGAATAGGAGAAAATATTTGCAAATCATATAGACAATAAGGATTGATTCATATCCAAAATATATAAAGAACTCATATAATGCACTAGCCAAAAAAAAAAAGCAAACAATCCAATTAAAAACCAGGCAGAGGACCCAAATAGACATTTTTTTTTCCCTAAGAACACATACAGGTGGCCAATAGGCACCTGAAAAAAAATGCTCAATGTCACTAATCATCAGGGAAATGCAAATCAAAACCATGATACTATATCGGTTCACACCTGTTAGAATGGCTAGCATCCAAGAACAAGAAGTAAGTGTTGGCCAGAATATGGAGAAAAAGGAAACCTTGTGCACTGTTAGGAATGTAAATCAGTGCAGACACTATAGAAAATATGGAAAAACTAAAAATAGGGGCGCCTGGGTGGCTCAGTCCATTAAGCATTGACTCTTGATTTAGGCTCAGATCATGATCTCAAGGTACCTGAGTTCGAGCCCTGCATCAGGCTCTGGGCTGTGAGTGTGGAACCTGCCTGGGATTCTCTCTCTTCCTCTCTGTCACCCTTCCCCTGCTCACACACACTCTCTCTCTGTCTCCCTCTCGCTCTCTCAAAATAAATAAATGAACTTAAAAAAAAACCTGAAAACAGAACTACCATATGATCCAGCAATCCCACTTCTGGGTATTTACCCAAAGAAAATGAAAACACTAATTCAAAAAGATATACACCCCCCCCCATGTTCACTGCAGTGTTATTTACAATAGCAAAGATATGGAAACAAACTAAATGTCCATCAATTGATGAATGAATAAAGATATGATATAGTGATATAGAAGATATAGTATAGACATATATATATATCTGGTATATGTTTAGTATATATAGTGTATATATATATGGTATAGTATATATATAGTGTGTATAGTATATATAGAGTGTGTATGTGGTGTATATATATATACACAATATGTATATATACACATATATACATATATATATACAATATGTATATGTTGTATACATATTGTATATATTGTATACAATATGTATATATTGTATACATATATACAATATATACAATATGTATATGAAATACTGCTCAGCCATAAGAAAGAATGAAATCTTGCCATTTGCAACAAAGCAAATGGACCTTGAGAACATTGTGATAAGTGAAATAAGTCTGACAGAAAGACAAATACCATATGACCTCGGTTATATGTAGAATCTAAAAAAAAATAAATAAAAAATAAAACCAAAACAAAACAAAAGCCAAGCTCACAGATACAGAGAACAGAGGGTGGTTGCTAGTGGGGAGGCAGAGTGGAAGGTGGGCGAAATGGGTGAAGGGGGTCAAAGGTACAGGCTTCCAGTTATAACAGACATAAGTTACAGGAATGTAATGTACAGCATGGTGATTAGTCAATAATACTGTAATCATTAGTCAGTAATACTGTACTGCATATTTGAAAGTTGCTAAGAGAGTACATCTTAAAGGTTCTCATCACAAGAAAAATAAATTTTTCTAACTATGTATGGTGACCGATAGGAACTAGATTGCAGTGATCATTTCTCAGGGTATACAAATATCAAATCATTATGCTGTATGCCTGAAACTAATAAAATGTTCTATGTCAATTATACCTCAGTTTTTTAAATGTACGTAAAATTTTAGGAGGTGCCTGGGTAACTCAATTAGTTGAGCACCTGACTCTTGATTTCAGCTCAGGCCATGATCTCATGGTCCTGAGATTGAGTCCCTAATCAGGTTCGTGCTAAGTGTGGAGCCTGCTTGGGATTCTCTTTCTCCCTCTGCCCCTCCCCTGCTTGCAATGTGCTCTCTAGCTCTCTCTCTCTTTCTCTCTCTCTCTCAAAAATAAATAAAATGTGCATAAAATTTTTTTTTAAAAAATTTTAACTGTCCTTTTCCAGGTCTCCCTGATACTTCGCCCCCACCCCCACTTACATATATTCCATTGACTTTCCAAAAACAGTTCTGTGTGTTTCCTCTCAGATCGCTATAGATCTGAAATTCCTTAAGTACCAGCAATATCTTTTCTGTTTGGCACTAGCTGCAAACATCTATTCATGATTTTTCAACGGCAGCCATTCACTCTCCTACAACGGCAACCACATGTGCAATAACAATAATAGCAGCACATTCTTTTTTTTTCCCCTTATTTATTTATTTTGAGAGAGACAGAGAGAGTGAGCAGGGGAGGGGCAGACAGAGAGGAAGAGAGAGAAATCCCAAGCAGGTTCCATGCTGTCAACGCGGAGCCCTATGTGGGGCCTGAACCCATGAACCGTGTGTGAGATCAAAACCTGAGCAGAAACCAAGAGTTGAACACTTAATGGACTGAGCCACCCAGGCGCCCCTAGGAGCACATTTTTTAAATATAATTTATTGTCAAGTTGGCTAACATACAGTGTATACAGTATGCTCTTGGTTTGGGGGGTAGATTTCCGTGATTCATCGCTTCCATACAACACCCAGTGCTCATCCCAACAAGTGCCCTCCTTAATGCCCATCACCCATTTCCCCCTCTCCCCCACTCCCCCATCAACCCTCAGTTTGTTCTCTGTATTTAAGAGTATCTTATGGTTTGCCTCCCTCTCTCTCTGTAAGCAGCACATTGTTAAAGGATCTTGAGGGGGGTGTCTAGGTGACTTACTTGGTTAAGTGCCCGACTCTTGATCTCAGCTCAGGTCTTGATCTCAGGGCTGTGAGTTCAAGCCCCGCTATGGGCTCCACACCGGGTGTGAAGCCTAAGTATAAATAAAATTTTTTAAGGATTTGGGGGGGAGGTGAAGGGATGGCATTCATCTTGAAAGTGAAAAGGAAGGGAGAGGGGACAGAAGCCTTCAGGGGTTATACGTGTTTGTTTTCTCTCCTCACCCTAAATTCACAGAACAAGAGCTTGTCTCATTCTGGTCAAAAGACAGAATATTTTTCTGTACATTAATTCTCGAATCAATGAAACTTCCAAAATAGGAGTATAAATATTCAGGCAATAAACAAGGGGAGCCAGATGGAGTGGTCTACACAGTTACTCTCGCATCTTTGTCAAAATATTTAGCCACTACATGAATCTTTTAGAACACATTAATTTGGCACTTCATGCAAACATTGCCATGAACGTTAATCACCCCTCAATTGCTAAATGTGGCTTCCGTTCCGGCATTCCTTCGGCATCTGCCAAAGAGGACTGGACCCAAAACCCAGAATATAAGACCCAGAAGGGCCCTCCCTGAACTAAGGGACAGGCCCACCCTGTACCCTAGCTGCAAGCGAGACCTCTGCTCCTGTCTTCCCAGCCCACCTGCAGACCGGCAGGACAAGTCGACCCCTGTGTTGTAAACAGAGCTGAGGCGGTTGGAAAGTCAGGAGAGGGTGCCCAGCAGGGTAAGGATAGTTCTGGGATATGTCTATTCTCTGGGGCTGGATAAATCAGCCTGAATTCCTCCGAGTCTGTTTTCTGCAAACAGTGGGAACATGAAACCAGATTACCGCTCCAGAGAAGTTTGGTGTGGGGCTTTTTCTCAGTTTTTGAAGACACGCACAGCATAAAACCAAACCTATTTTCAATACATCAGAAACATGCGGTGGGTTTTAAAGCAAGGGGTTAGGCCTAGGAAAGGAAAGGAAATCGAGATAACATGGAGGAGGTAGGTCAGTCTGCAACACCTCCCTCCCCCACAACCTGCCTGGGAAGGAATCCATAATGGCACCTACTCCAGTTCAGAGAGACTGGGCTCTGACCTGTAGAAGGTTCCAAGGGCTACCACCTGGAACTAACAGCAAAGCTGTTGAGAGAGAGAAGGCTCAAGTTGGGAGAATCCCCTTCCATTCAGCAAGACCGCTGGAAGGTTGGATTCACACTCAGCAGTGTGCTGAGTAGCGAGGATAAAACAAAGAATACAATTCTGGCTTGGCCATCACAGTATGATAGATAGTTACAGTAGACAGAACTATGGCCCCCAAAGGTGTCTGCATGCTAAGCCCTGAACCTGTGACTGTGTTATCCTACATGCTGCATGGAACTCAACAGATGTGATTAAGTTAAGCATCCTGGATGGAAGACCATCTTGGGTTACCGTGGTGAACACAGTGTCATTACCAAGGCCCTTATAAGAGGAGGCTGGAAGGTCAGAGTCAATAGTAGGAGATATGACCACAAGAAGGAGGAGGTTAGAGCGATACAAGGAAGGAACCATGAGCCAAGGAAGGCAGGTGGCTTTTAGAAACTGGAAAAGGCAAAGAAACAGATTTCCCCTTGAATCCTCCAGAAGGAATGTATCCTCGTGGGCACATTGGTTTTAGACTTCCAAGCTCCAAACTGTAAGAGTGTGTAAATGTGAGCCGTTTTAAGGCACTAAGTTTGTGGTAATTTGTTACAGCAGCCAACACACTCTTCCCGGTGTCAGCATTGCTGTAATAGAGGTATTTGTGCCTCACTCGGGGAGGAGATACAAGGTGAGGGTCAGTACTTTCAAAGAAGCCACAGAAGACCTCATAGAGGAGATGATGAAACCATTCCCAGAGGCTGAGGAGAAGTTCAAAGCTCGGGAGTTTAGGAAGCATTCCAGGCAATAGGCAAGGCGTGAGCAAAGGCACAGAGGCAGGGAAGTCCAGAGCATGTTCGTGCAATAGAAAGAATGTTCTAGAATGTTCTAGGGAGCTAAAAGAGAGGTCTGGAAAGATGAATTGCAAGACAACTCTAAAGCAGGGATGGTTTCATGAACTAGGCAATGGAATGGAAATTGAACCATTTTCTCAGGAATTTGAGTCAACCTCAGAGCCCAGGGCAGTGTGATAGGTGACCCTACACAGGGTACAGATGTGAGGCACTGACTGAGAGGTAAAATTAAAGGGGGAGGAGGTGCCAAAACACTAAGGAATCAAGATAATGCAATCTTTAAAAATTCAATTTTAAGCTCAAAGAGGGTTGGAGAAAAATCTTGAAATTTTAAACAAAGACAGGGTCAGGTACAATGCCTTGCTGAACCACAACTGAGCCTGGGCAAGTGGGAAAATCAACCATTCTGATCCTGTCTTTAAATTCTTGATATTTTTTTCAATATTGCTTGCATTGATCTTGATTTTTTTTTTTTTAATATTGCAGAATGACGTTACTTATCTTGATCACTGAGGTGGGGTTTTTTTGGCACTTTATTAAATCTTGCATCCACACCCATGCCTCATTCGCCTCACCCTAGTCCCAGCCCTGACACAACATTGTAAAGAGAGCACATGCCTATTGGCAGATATCCCCCTCAACAACCTATGTGAGAGAGGCCATAGATTCAAAGGGGATTCCCATGGGGCAGGAATATTTTTTAAGAAATTGGAAGAAATAGAAGGGAAAGTTTGGTGTGAGCTTCCTGGTGTTTGGGGGTACAGAAACTAAAGCCTCTTGGTCTCCTGGTTATAGCAATGCACCAAAGAAAGCCCACCTGAGATAAAGGACAGCAGATGGGTCCATTCCCCCTCCAGAAGGGTCCATATGGGAGAGAGGGGTTCAGGGATCTCCCAGACCAGGTGTAGGCTGGAGAGAGAAGCTGAGTCAAAGCAGCACTAAAGGGACTGTATACAGATTAACAGCACGCTGCACAGTGGGGACCCCAACAGAGGAGGTTTACAGGGGTGTAGTCAGGAGAGAGTCAGAAGAGGCTCAGAGAAGGGCGCCTGGGTGGCTCAGTCGTTTAAGCGTCCGACTTTGGCTCAGGTCATGATCTCGTGGTTTGTGAGTTGGGGGTCTCGTTGGGTTTGTGAGTTTGTGAGCCCCCTGCATTGGGCTCTGTGCTAACAGCTCAGAGCCTGGAGCCTGCTTCAGATTCTGTGTCTCCCTCTCTCTCTGCTCTTCCCCTGATCATGCCTTCTCTCTCTCTCTCTCTCAAAAATAAATAAACATGAAAAAAAAAGAATCTCAGAGAATGAATCACCTATATCAGAAAATGACACAGTCCAGGCTGCCCATGGGATGCCTCTGAGGAACCTAATGATGTGCCCTATAGAAACCATGTGACCCACAGATGGCATTTAACAGGCCATTGAAGGGTAGGAACAAAAGCTCTAACTAAGTCAAGAGACCTTTTACCAGGTTCCCACTCATCCCTCCTCCAGCATGCACCCTGGAAAAGCTAGCAGTGAAGCAGAGAGTGTGACACAGAACAAGAGGACGGAAGCAACAGGCAGGTGCCCATGTTCCCCTTATGGGTGACACAGGCTTGGGTGAGGAGGGGAGGGAAAAATGTTTGAACTGCCTGAGAAGTTGATGTCTTGTTTCACATCAGATTGGACTTTGTAACACCTGAAAAGGAAGCTAATTAGGCCCCAGAGTGGCTAAAAAGAACAGGCTGTGCCCAAGATCAGTTGGAGTATAATTGAAGGTAGTGAGGAGGAAAAAATAAACCAGTCTCCTAATTGCTTCCTACAGAGCTCAATCCATTTAATAAAACAATTATGCTGGTTATTCTCCATTGGTTCTCTAATCCAATCCACTCTCTGTCCTCTGTCCCTCCCTGCCCTTGGGGGCTCTTGGAGACTGATCCCTGCAGACTGCAGCATATGGGCTCCCAAGATGGCCACTGCAATGGTTAATTTTAATGTGTCAACCTGGTTGGGCCAGGAGGTGCCCAGATAGATGGACAAGCATTATTCTGGTTGTGTCTGCAAGGGTGTTTGAGAGATTAAATTAACATTTGAATTGACAGACTGTGTAAAGCACTTGGCCCTCCCCAATGTGGTGGGTCTCATCCAATAAGTTGAAGGACTGAATACAGCAAAAAGACTGAGTAAAAGGGAACTTCTCCAGCCTGGCTGTTTGAGCTGGGACATCAGACTTCTCCTGCACTCAGACTGGAACTTACACCATAAGCTTTCCCGGGTCTCCAGCTTACCAACTATAAATCTTGGAACTTCTCAGCCTCCGTAGTTGTGTGAACCAACTCCTTGTAATAAATGTGAGTGTGTGTGTGTGTGTGTGTGTGTGTGTGTGTGTGTGTAGAGACAGACAGGGAGAGAGATAGAGAAAGAGAGACAAAGAGGCAGAACAAGAGAGGTTCTGTTTCTTTGAAGAACCCTAACACAGCTGCCTTCCAGTTGGGGTCCACCAAAGGCAGCCAGGACTTCCCTCTGCCCCACATATCTGGCAGCATCTCTGCCCCTCCATGACCAACATCCCCTCCCACAGGTCCAGATCTCAGGGGCTCCAGTGACAACATTTCTAACCCTGGTGTCATCAATCCTACAGTGGTGATATCTTTTCTTATTGCTAGCTCTGGGAGTTTCAACATCTCTTGTGCTTTTAAACCCATGCCAGGGGGAAGATGGTGGCGTAGGAAGACGCTGGGCTCACCTCGTCCTGTGGATCACTTAGATTCCACCCACACCTGCCTAAATAACCCAGAAAACCACCAGAAGTCTAGCAGAACGGATTCTCCGGAGCCAAGCGTAGACGAGAGGTCCACAGAAGAGGGTAGGAAGGGCGGTGAGGCAGTGCTCGCTCCACGGACTGGCGGGAGGGAGCCGGGGTGGAGGGGCGGCCCGCCGGCCAAGCAGAGACCCCGAGTCTGGCTTGCAAAAGCGGAGAGGCCGGACGGAGTGTGTTCTGACAGCGAGCGGGACTTAACATCTGGAAGGTTATAAGTTAACAGCTCTGCTCGGAGAGCGGGAGGGCTGGAGGACAACGGGAGGGAGAGTTGTTGAGCCCCGGACGACAGAGCTCAGCTTGGCGGGGAACAGAGTTGCTCGCCAGCGCCATCTCCCTTGCCCATCCCCCAGCCAAAATCCCAAAGGGAACCGGTTCCTGCCAGGGAACTGGCTTGTACCTTGCAAACACCCAACGCTGTGCTTCCGCGGATCCATCCCAACAGCGGGTCTGACTCCCTCCCGGTGTCACAGGGCCCCTCCCAAAGCAGATCTCTGAAGGAAAAGCGAGCTGAGCTTGCCCCTCCTGCCCCCGTGCACCTTGCCAATCCACCCCAGCTAATACGCCAGATCCCCAGCACCACAAGCCTGGCAGTGTGCAAGTAGCCCAGACGGGCCACGCCACCCCACAGTGAATCCCACCCCTAGGAGAGGGGAAGAGAAGGCACGCACCAGTCTGACTGTGGCCCCAGCGGTGGGCTGGGGGCAGACATCAGGTCTGACTGCGGCCCTGCCCACCAACACGAGTTATTCAAGACAGCACAGGGGAAGTGCCCTACAGTTCTTTCCAAAATGACGAAACAGAAGAATTCCCCTCAAAAGAATCTCCAGGAAATGACAACAGCTAACAAACAGATCAAAAAGGATTTAAACAATATAACAGAAAGTGAATTTAGAATAATAGTCATAAAATTAATCGCTGGGCTTGAAAACAGTATAGAGGACAGCAGAGAATCTATTGCTACAGAGATCAAGGGACTAAGGAACAGTCAGGAGGAGCTAAAAAATGCTATAAACGAGCTGCAAAATAAAATGGAAACGACCACAGCTCGGATTGAAGAGGCAGAGGAGAGAATAGGTGAACTAGAAGATAAAATTATGGAAAAAGAGGAAGCTGAGAAAAAGAGAGATTAAAAAATCCAGGAGTATGAGGGGAAAATTAGAAAACTAAGTGATACACTAAAAAGAAATAATATACGCATAATTGGTATCCCAGAGGAGGAAGAGAGAGGGAAAGGTGCTGAAGGTGTACTTGAAGAAATCATAGCTGAGAACTTCCCTGATCTGGGGAAGGAAAAAGGGCATTGAAATCCAAGAGGCACAGAGAACTCCTTCAGACGTAACTTGAATCGATCTTCTGCACGACATATCATAGTGAAACTGGCAAAATACAAGGATAAAGAGAAAATTCTGAAAGCAGTTAGGGATAAACACGCTCTAACATATAAAGGGAGACCTATAAGACTCGTGACCAATCTCTCTACTGAAACTTGGCAGGCCAGGAAGGAATGGCAGGAGATCTTCAATGTGATGAACAGAAAAAATATGCAGCCGAGAATCCTTTATCCAGCAAGTCTGTCATTTAGAATAGAAGGAGAGAAAAAGGTCTTCCCAAACAAACAAAAACTGAAGGAATTCGTCACCACTAAACCAGCCCTACAAGAGATCTTAAGGGGGATCTTGTGAGACAAAGTACCAGAGACATCACTACAAGCATGAAATCTACAGACATCACAATGACTCTAAACCCATATCTTTCTATAATAACACTGAACGTAAATGGGCTAAATGCACCAACCAAAAGACATAGGGTATCAGAATGGATAAAAAAACAAGACCCATCTATTTGCTGTCTACAAGAGACTCATTTTAGACCTGAGGACACCTTCAGATTGAGAGTGAGGGGATGGAGAACTATTTATCATGCTACTGGAAGCCAAAAGAAAGCTGGAGTAGCCATACTTATATCAGACAAACTAGACTTTAAATTAAAGGCTGTAACAAGAGATGAAGAAGGGCATTATATAATAATTACAGGGTCTATCCATCAGGAAGAGCTAACAATTATAAACGTCTATGCGCTGAATACAGGAGCCCCAAATATATAAAACAATTACTCACAAACATAAGCAACCTTACTGATAAGAATGTGGTAATTGCAGGGGACTTTAACACTCCACTTACAAAAATGGATAGATCATCTAGACACACGGTCAATAAAGAAACAAGAGCCCTAAATGATACATTGGATCAGATGGACTTGACAGATATATTTAGAACTCTGCATCCCAAAGCAACAGAATATACTTTCTTCTCGAGTGCACATGGAACATTCTCCAAGATAGATCACATACTGGGTCACAAAACAGCCCTTCATAAGTATACAAGAATTGAGATCATACCATGCATACTTTCAGACCACAATGCTATGAAGCTTTAAATCAACCACAGGAAAAAGTCTGGAAAATCTCCAAAAGCATGGAGGTTAAAGAACACCCTACTAAAGAATGAGTGGGTCAACCAGGCAATTAGAGAAGAAATTTAAAAATATATGGAAACAAACGAAAATGAAAATACAACAATCCAAACGCTTTGGAACGCAGCGAGGACAGTCCTGAGAGGAAAATACATTGCAATCCAGGCCTATCTCAAGAAACAAGAAAAATCCCAAATACAACATCTAACAGCACACCTAAAGGAAATAGAAGCAGAACAGCAAAGACAGCCTAAACCCAGCAGAAGAAGAGAAATAATAAAGATCAGAGCAGAAATAAACAATATAGAATCTTAAAAAATTGTAGATCTGACCAACAAAACCAAGAGTTGGTTTTTTGAAAAAATAAACAAAATTGACAAACCTCTAGCCAGGCTTCTCAAAAATAAAACGGAGATGACCCAAATAGATAAAATCATGAATGAAAATGGAATTATTACAACCAATCCCTCAGAGATACAAGCAATTATCAGGGAATACTATGAAAAATTATATGCCAACAAACTGGACAACCTGAAAGGAATGGACAAATTCCTAAACACCCACACACTTCCAAAACTCCATCAGGATGAAATAGAAAGCTTGAACAGACCCATAACCAGCAAAGAAATTGAATCAGTTATCAAAAATCTCCCAACAAATAAGAGTCCAGGACCAGATGGCTTCCCAGGGGAGTTCTACCAGATGTTTAAAGCAGAGATAATACCTATCCTTCTCAAGCTATTCCAAAAAATAGAAAGGGAAGGAAAACTTCCAGACTCATTCTATGAAGCCAGTATTACTTTGATTCCTAAACCAGACAGAGACCCAGTAAAAAAAGAGAACTACAGGCCAATATCCCTGATGAATATGGATGTAAAAATTCTCAATAAGATACTAGCAAATTGAATTCAACAGCTTATAAAAAGAATTATTCACCATGATCAAGTGGGATTCATTCCTGGGATGCAGGACTGGTTCAACATTCGCAAATCAATCAACATGATGCATCACATTAATAAAAGAAAAGATAAAAAACATATGATCCTGTCATTCGATGCAGAAAAGGCATGTGACAAAATTCAGCATCCTTTCTTAATAAAAACCCTCGAGAAAGTCGGGATAGAAGGAACATACTTAAACATCATAAAAGCCATTTATGAAAAGCCCACAGCTAACATCATCCTCAATGGGGAAAAACTGAGAGCTTTCTTCCTGAGATCAGGAACACGACAGGGATGCCACCGCTGTTGTTTAATATAGTGTTGGAAGTTCTAGCATCAGCAATCAGACAACAAAAGGAAATCAAAGGCATCAAAATTGGCAAAGATGAAGTTAAGCTTTCACTTTTCCAGATGACATGATATTATACATGAAAAATCCGATAGACTCCACCAAAAGTCTGCTAGAATGGATACATGAATTTAGCAAAGTTGCAGGATACAAAATCAATGTACAGAAATCAGTAGCATTCCTACACACTAATAATGAAGCAACAGAAAGACAAATAAAGAAACTGATCCCATTCACAATTGCACCAAGAAGCATAAAATACCTAGGGTAAATCTAACCAAAGATGTAAAAGATCTGTATGCTGAAACTATAGAAAGCTTATGAAGGAAATTGAAGAAGA
The DNA here is from genome assembly GCF_014898765.1 of Herpailurus yagouaroundi. Classification (NCBI taxonomy): domain Eukaryota; kingdom Metazoa; phylum Chordata; class Mammalia; order Carnivora; family Felidae; genus Herpailurus; species Herpailurus yagouaroundi. The sequence continues at coordinate 9,618,801 of NW_024412416.1, forward strand.
TATAAAGAAATGGAAAAACATTCCATGCTCATGGATTGGAAGAATAAATATTGTCAAAATGTCAATACTACCCAAAGCTATCTACACATTCAATGCAATCCCAATCAAAATTGCACCAGCATTCTTCTTGAAGCTAGAACAAGCAATCCTAAAATTCATATGGAACCACAAAAGGCCCCGAATAGCCAAAGTAATTTTGAAGAAGAAGACCAAAGCAGGAGGCATCACAATCCCAGACTTTAGCATCTACTACAAAGCTGTAATTATCAAGACAGCATGGTATTGGCACAAAAACAGACACATAGACCAATGGAATAGAATAGAAACCCCAGAACTAGACCCACAAAAGTATGGCCAACTAATCCTTGACAAAGCAGGAAAGAACATCCAATGGAAAAAAAGACAGTCTCTTTAACAAATGGTGCTGGGAGAACTGGACAGCAACATGCAGGAGATTGAAACTAGACCACTTTCTCACACCATTCACATAAATTCAAAACGGATAAAGGACCTGAATGTGAGACAGGAAACCATCAAAACCCTAGAGGAGAAAGCAGGAAAAGACCTCTCTGACCTCAGTCGAAGCAATTTCTTACTTGACACATCCCCAAAGGCAAGGGAATTAAAAGCAAAAATGAACTACTGGGACCTTATGAAGATAAAAAGCTTCTGCACAGGAAAGGAAACAACCAACAAAACTAAAAGGCAACCAACAGAATGGGAAAAGATATTTGCAAAGGACATATCAGACAAAGGGCTAGTATCCAAAATCTATAAAGAGCTCACCAAACTCCACACCCGAAAAACAAATAACCCAGTGAAGAAATGGGCAGAAAACATGAATAGACACTTCTCTAAAGAAGACATCCGGATGGCCAACAGGCACATGAAAAGATGCTCAACGTCGCTCCTCATCAGGGAAATACAAATCAAAACCACACTCAGATATCACCTCATGCCAGTCAGAGTGACCAAAATGAACAAATCAGGAGACTATAGATGCTGGAGAGGATGTGGAGAAACGGGAACCCTCTTGCACTGTTGGTGGGAATGCAAATTGGTGCAGCCACTCTGGAAAACAGTGTGGAGGTTCCTCAGAAAATTAAAAATAGACCTACCCCATGACCCAGCAATAGCACTGCTAGGAATTTACCCAAGGGATACAGGAGTACTGATGCATAGGGGCACTTGTACCCCAATGTTTATAGCAGCACTCTCAACAATAGCCAAATTATGGAAAGAGCCTAAATGTCCATCAACTGATGAATGGATAAAAAAAACTGTAGTTTATATACACAATGGAGTACTACGTGGCAATGAGAAAGAATGAAATATGGCCCTCTGTAGCAACGCGGATGGAACTGGAGAGTGTGATGCTAAGTGAAATAAGCCATACAGAGAAAGACAGATACCATATGGTTTCACTCGTATGTGGATCCTGAAAATCTTAACAGAAACCCCTTGGGGAGGGGAAGGAAAAAAAAATAGAGGTTAGAGTGGAAGAGATCCAAAGCATAAGAGACTCCTAAAAACTGAGAACAAACTGAGGCTTGATGGGGGGTGGGAGGGTGGGGAGGGTGGCTGATGGGTATTGAGGAGGGCACCTTTTGGGATGAGCACTGGGTGTTGTATGGAAACCAATTTGACAATAAATTTCATATATTGGGGAAAAAAAAGATATATAAGTGTGTACGACCTGCAGAAAAAATAAAATAAAATAAAATAAATTAAAAAATAAACCCATGCCATAAACACCCTCTACAATTAGACCCTCTGTTAGAAATCACCTCATTTAAGTCATGTGAATAATTTTCATTTTCCATCTGAACCCTGACTGATACATCCAGGTGAGGGCTACCTCTTCCATTTTGACTACAGAAAACAAGGCAAGAATGTTTGAAGATACCGACATGTTTTAGGTAAGAATGAAATGGACAGGAAGCAAGGAGCGGTCACACTGTTGGCTTGCCCTTTCTTTATGAAGAAAGACAGAAGATCATGCAAAATGGAATCAAGGCAGTGAAACTTTGGAGCTGGTAGTAAAAGGAATGCAAGAACCACCTTTAGACCGGAAACCATGAATTTTTAGAGACACCGCTCTGTACCTTTGATGGGTCTCTTCATCGGCTTTGAGCAGCTGAGTCAGATGGCACCCATCTTCAGCCCTTTGCACTGTTTCACTTAGGAAATCATAACACAAATGACCATCAAAATAGATGTCAAGGCAGCATGAGTTCAGGGACTGAATAGGATTCATTGTACCCGTAACAAAAAGACTAAAAGTACTGGGCACATCAAATCAAATGCACAAATAGTGCAAAGTCAGGGGCCTACAAACTCTTATCTTGGAACATTTCACAGCTTGAATGGCCCAGGTGAGAGTTATTGGCCCATAATTCATCAAAGGCCAAATCAACTGACTTGTATAATCAACAGACTTACAAACTCCTACTTTACCACTTTGAAATAGCACTGTATGATGGAGAGAGCAAGAAGTCTGGATAACTTGATGACTTAGTAGGTGAACTTTGGCAAATCACTTAAATTCACTGAGTCTCCATTTTCTCATCTGTAAAACAAGGATAATGCCACTTATCTATCTGAGTTAAACCACCTGGCCCTGAGCTCAACAAAAAGGAGCTGTTCTTGGGGCGCCTGGGTGGCTCAGTCGGTTGAACATCCGACTTCAGCTGAGGTCACGATCTCACGGTTTGTGAGTTCGAGCCCCGCATCGGGCTCTGGGCTGATGGCTCAGAGCCTGGAGCCTGCTTCCGATCTGTGTCTCCCTCTCTCTCTGCCCCTCCCCCATTCATGCTCTGTCTCTCTTTGTCTCAAAAATAAAAATAAATATTAAAAAAAAAAAAGGAGCTATTCTTAAAGGCTGGGTTAGCATGTCAGTAATGGTAAGGTCTGGACAATACTAAAGGGCCTGTGTAGAAAAGGAATAATTAATGTATCCCAGATCATTCTTTGACAACCAAAATATCAATTGGTTCATATTTGGAAATACTCCATAGATCATATTACAGTTACTGCAGATGACTTTGAATAAGACTCAGAAAGATCATGAAAGAGACGTACCTCCCAGACACCAATGCCCTTGGATGATGAAGATTCAAACACAAGTCATCTATGGAGTCACTTTACAGGGGATGCATCTTTAAGAGATCAAGACTGAACAGCTGAGCTGACATTCTGAGGTGATCTTGCACCCACCACGCGGAAATTCCAAAGCTCTCTGCAAAAATTACTAGACACCTAGACTCTCCCTTTGTCTCCCACCTTTTTAAGCCCTCCATGTACTAGACAGTCTGACCCTCGTGTGGGAGATTATCTTTGAATCTCACTTTGCACTGCTATCACTTTCCCATGTTATCACAATAACTGATGAGTCTGCATCTGGAGGGGGTGGGAAGGGCAGAGAATGGAAAAAGAGAAACTTGGAGCAAAAAGAAAACAGAATATGATGCTCGAGTGTTGGGACAAAATTGTTCTTTCCAGTTACTCGAAGGAGCTGGCCTCATGCATTTCTGATACACTTTATGATTAGTTTCCATGGCATCAATCACGTTGAGCGGTTTCATTATTATCTAACACTCACAGATTGAGACCAAGAGGATTAGCCTATAAAATGATCCAAGAACTGAGGCTCAGAGAAGGTAAGTAATTTACTCAAGATCACACCGGGAGCAAGCATTCCCCCACAGCATTAGGGAATTCTCCCACAGGGTTAGCAAGGTTTAGGAGCATCCTACTCCAATTTAGCCTATTTGAATCGAGATCTACTTAAACTGTATGTAAAAAAAATCTGGTTTTCTAAGAGGAGAGACCATGCCAATGGGCAGGAAGCACATGAAAAGTTGCTCAATGTCATTAGCCTTCAGGGAAATGCAAATCAAAACCACAATGAGACACCACGTCCCATTCACTAGGAGGACTGTAATCAAAAAGCCACACAGTAACAAGTGTTGGTGAGGATGCAGAGATAAACTGTGACCCCTCGACACTGCTGATGGGATGGGAATATGCAACGGTGTGGCTCCTCTGGAACACAGCATAGAAGTCCCTCAAATAGTTAAACTTAGAGTTGTCATAGGATCCAGCAATTCTGCTCCTAGGCATGTACCCGAGAGAAATGGGAACACACGCCCCCACACAAAACCTGTGCGTGAATGTTCACAGCAGCATTATCCATAATGGCCCCAGAGTGGAAACAAGTCAAATGCCCACCGGCCAATGACTGAATACATGAAAGGTGATCTATCCATATAATATAATCTTATTTAGCAATAAAAAAGAATGAATTACTGCCACACGCTACAACATAGATGAACCTTGAAGACGTTATGCTGAGTGAAAGAAGTCAATCTCAAAGGACCACATGTCATATACCTCAATGTATGTGAAACGCCCAGAGCAGGTAACCTTGTAGAAACAGAAAGCAGATTGGGGGTTGCCAGGGGCCAAGGGGAGGGGACATCGGGGCTCAAGCGTACAGGGTTTCTTTTTGGGGTGATGAAAATATTCTAAAATTGACTGAGGTGATGGCTGCCCAATCCTGTGAAAATACTGAAAGCCTCTGAATTATACAATTTAAATGGGTGAACTGTAAGGGATATGAATTGTATCTCAATAAATCCGTTTTTAAAATACTGAAAATATTTTGGTAAGCTTTGCCTGAAGAAAGAACCAAGTACCATACCTTTATTTCTAAGTGTTTATTTTTGTTTTATTTCATGTTAATTCTAATCTATCAGTTATAGTCAGAACTACACATTATTTTTGAAACCTAGTATGATCTTTTGAAAGACACAGGTTTGATTCCCAGTTCTGTCATGGCCAAACCACATGACATCAGGCACGTCATCGCCTGTTCTCTCTGAGCCTGTGTCTCCTCCAGTGCAAAATGGGAACAGTGGTTTCTACATTGCAGGGTTACCAGCACCACCTTGGAGTGTGGTTCAAGCTGTGCTCTCACCGAAGACATCCCAGCAAACGGTGAGTGGGGTCCATGAGGCTACCCCTGCCCGGGGGTCAACTACTACCAATTCTCACAAAGCCACTCTAGTCCCAGCCCCAACATTATAAAGACCGGAAATGCTTTGTCTAAACTTCTAAGCAAAGTAAGGGGTACATAGTAAGTGGTCAGCTAACAGTGAAGGATGCCTTTGGTTGCCAATAACAGAAATTTTTCAACTTGGTTGATACAAGAAAGTACTCCTTGGTCCACAGAATTGCAGGTCCTAGAGGAGGGTGGGGACCAGGAGGTCCAGTCAGAGAACCTGCTTGCCTTTGCCCTTCTGTGGGCTGGCTCTTTCTCCCACAAGAAACAAAATGGCAGCAGCACTTGTACTCCTGACATCTGTGCACCCCAATGTTCCCGGGAAGAGAAAGGGCAACTTCCAGATGGTCTCAAGAGAGCTGGTAGTTTCCTTCTCAGAAATACCCAACAAGTGCCTCTTCCTTGCCTGTGTTGAAACAGGGCACATCCCTCTTCTCAAAGAAGCCAAGGGCAGAACAAGACCAAGTGCAGACTGGCTCACGCTTGCTCATCCCAGAGCCAATCACAACAGCAGGGGTTGGATCATTCTGACCTGGATCATTCTGAGCTTCCAGGTCACAGTGTCTGGAAACAATGGCAAATAGTAGAATATTCCTCAGCAGGACAACATCTACTACAAAGAGCGACTGGGGGAACCTCAACACAACTGAGCAGTACATTCAGGAGCCTCTTTTTTGTTGTTGTTAGAGTTTACTTATTTATTTTGAGAGAGAGAGAGAGAGAGAGAGAGAGAGAGAGAGAGAGAGAGACAGCATGTGCAGGGGAGGAGCAGAGAGAGAGAGAGGGAGAAAGAGAATCCCAAGCAGGATCCACGCTGTCAGAGCAGAGCCTGATGCAGGACTTGAACCCATGAACCACGAGCTCACGATCTGAGCCGAGATCAAGAGTCAGACATTCAACCGACTGAGCCACCCAGTCAACCCTGCCCTCGGAAGCCTCTTAAGTCTCATTTCCACTGGAGCAAAAGAGTAGAAAAGTCCCTGCCCGGGTTGTTTTCTCCATTATTTTCTTTCAGTGGCCACCATGCGGATGACCAGGACAATTATTGTGACCAAAAGTGATGCATTATCTAGCCAGCAACACTGTTCTGAACTTCATCCTTTTACCATGTCATGGAGACTCCAAGAGCTGATATGGTGGAGACCAGCAACCACGAGAAGCGGTCTGAGCACCACACCATACTGACCCACTGAACGAATGCATTCCTTCCATTCCTGGAGAATCAGATAATGAGTGAACAAATGTAAACCGAGGTAATTCCTTACTGTGAAAAGTACTAAGAAAGAAATAAAATTTGGCAATAATATAGCATCACTGGGGCCGACTCCAGACAGGACGGTCTGGGAGTGTATCTGCAAGGAGAGGGAAGCCTTTGGCAAGGGAGGGGAGGCCAGGGAGGACCCAGGGTCCTGGATGCCCGGGTGCGAGTTCTGCTTTTATTCCAAGAACAATACGAAGCACCAAAAGAAAGGAAAAGAGGGACCTCCCATGAAGGGTGACACGGATTGAGTCCCAGGCCTGTCAAATGACTTGCCCTTCCTGATCCTCAGCATCCACGACCGTAAATGGGATTTTAAGTGCCTACCGAGTAGGACTATAACAACCACAGATGATAATAGGACTGCAAACCATGTAGCAAAATAGTAGCTATCTCTCCCATTTGCTCCTGAGGGCTGAGGTGTTTAGAGGGGTCCTGATGTCTGCGACCTACTATGCAAAGAAATGTAGAAAAATAAGATGGTTTATGGGTAGGGAGGTGGATGGATAGATGGCTGGATATACAATGAGACACATTGAGTAAAATGTTAATGGAAGAAGCTAGGCGATGGAGATATGTGTGTTCACTGAAAATTTCTTTGAACTTTTAGGTGTCTTTGAAAGTTTCCACAATAAAATTTTGAGGAACGGTGCAAGAGGTGCCCCTCACATTTTAAGAAATTTGAAACTTCTTCTCCTCTCCCTCTGCAGATCCACATACCCTCCTTTCTTGTCTGATTGTGATAGCGAGCCACCTTGCAGTCCTGCCCAGTGACTGGGTCTAAAGTGGGGACGCAAGCCACCTAACCTGACGTGGGTCATCTGTGCGGTGACCTGAAGACAACTGGGCTCACTGGGCAGGAAGCTTTGCAGTTAAGCCCCTGAGGAAGGCTGAGACTTTGCCGCTAGAGGGCGCGCTGGTGGCGTCCTGAGCTCCAAGGTGGGTACTTGGAACCAGGTTCCTTCCCCCACAGCGGGGCCTGGGATCCACTGCCTCAGCAAGTACCTGAGAAAAACAGGAGTCTGAGAGTCAGCACCTGCGGACTGGCCCCTCAGAGATCTGATGAAGAGGAGATGGAGGAAGGAAGAGAGTAATGTGCACTGAGCAAGTGTCAGACAGCGCTGAATGCTTTCACATCACTTAGTTCATGTTTTAGTCATGAATCAGTCTGAAAATAGAACAGGGGTTGCAGTGCAAAGGATGTGGCTTTCATTCCTGGCAGACACTGCCCAATTAGGGGCACCCTGCTTTTCCCAGGGCAGCGCAGCTTTTCCAGGCAGTAACATCCCCCATTCCTTGCTCTGAGAGCTGAGAGGCTCAGGGTAACTGTGTCACCGGGGCTGAGACAGCACCTGCAGCAGCTTCCTATGACCTCACCCAGCATCCTCAAGGAGCCTGTCCACCCCTCCCAGGTCTGCCCACCAGCTTCTTCACGTGACATCGGAAGAGTATGTTAACCTTGAACCCTTCCTTCTTCAGCTCAAACCACCCACTGCTCCCATTGACCCAAGTATTTCTTGAGACTGTCTGTCTGGTACCTTAGCCACCTGAGAAATTCAGGCACGAATACTCAATCGCTCAATCTTTCAAAATCATAATCATTCAAAGCTACTCTGTACAAACCAGTGGTTTCCTCCAAATTTCTTTTCTGTACAGTCACAGCCTAAATGTCTTAACTAAGGTGCTTCGACGCCACACGCCCCCATCTCTCCACCCAGCAGGCCAGCCCAAGCCTCCCAGGCCTGCGCCCAGGTGGGAGCCCAGCCACAAAAGCTCCTCAGAGCTCCCTAAATGTTAGCCACCCTGTCTCCCCTTGGTAAGGAAGCAGGATCATACTGAACTGTCACTTTCTGACTTTCCACCTGCCAGATTGGGAGGAGGAGGGATCTGAATAAATCTTGTGGGAATCTGGTTAGAAAGGGTGTTATCTCCCAGATTTTGATTAGTGTTTCTTTGCTGTTTAGATATTTTTATTCACAAGTCACATATGTCAGCCTAAGAAATAAAATACACCATAAAGACAATTAGATTCATCCATGAACCCACATGGAAGTAAACACTCCTACCATTTTGGTACAGATTCCACTGAACTTTTTCTTCCTGTGCACCTGTTGATTCACAGGTCATTTTTTCTGAAACATGATGTTGAATGCACTATTGTAACTCATTTTTATCATTTAATAATAATGAGAGAGGCATCTGGGTGCCTCAGTTGGTTGAGTGTCTGACCCTTGATTTCCACTTATATCATGATCCCAGGGTGGTGGGATCAAGTCCCCATGGGGCTCCACGTGGAGTGTGGAGCCTGCTCAACAGGCTCTCTCTTCCTCTGTCTCCCCACCCCTCTCCTCTTGTGTGCACGTTCTCTCGCTATACATATAAAATAAAATAAAATAAATAAAATAAGTATCTTTCAATAGTTAAGGAATAATTTTTAAGGCAAAATCATGACCCTCCTACAGATATAAAATGAGAGCATGTTGAAGATTTTATTTAACTTGTTATTAATGAGGGAATCATGAAGGCGTTACCGCAGGTTCAAAGAATTCCAAAAAGAAGAGACATTTATAGATCAAGAATACTGAAATGGATTTTCAGATGAACACAGATGTGGTTTCCCCTCCTGGGACAGGGATGTCAAATGAACTTCCACTGGACAGAATTTATTTGCATATCCATAAAGGATAATTTGCATTGCTATCAGTTCTCTATAATTTATGGAGCTATAAAATAGCTTGAAGGCCAGAAAAAGGTGAAGAAGCTGCTAACCCAAGTGGCTGTGCTCTGCACAGTGCCCAGTTTTCAACGGAAGTACACATTCTTTTCCCTACCCTATGTCAATAAACGCTTCTGTGCTCTGTCTTTAATGGTTACATATTTTTGTATTATGATGATGTTCCTATAATTCATGTAACCAACTGTTACTGGACTTCTAGTTGTTTCTGATTCTTCACAGTATAAACAATGCAGGGGGAGTCCTTTTACATTGAGCATTTTTTTAAATGTTATTTATTTATTTTGAGAGAGAGCATGTGTGTGAGCAGGGGAGGGGCAGAGAGAATCCCATCAGCTCAGAGCCTGATGTGGAGCTTCAACTTACAAATGGTAGGATCATGACCTGAGTCGAAATCAAGAGTTGGATGCTTAACCAGCTAAGCCACCCAGGCACCCCTACTGTGAACATCATTGAGCATTATCTGATTACTTCCTTCAGATAAATTCCTAGAAATGAAAGTCCTGGGTGGAAGGATGTCCACATTTTCAAGGTCAGATACATATTGACAAATGTCCTCTACAACCTTCTTTCTAAACTTTGAGTTCTACCTCAAATCCAAACCCTCAAGCCTGATTTAAGACTCAGAGATTTTACACTCCTTTGGCAAGAAATAATTCTTTGAACCAAAATTTCAATCCACTTCTCTGTAAAATTATCCACCAAAAAAGATTAACACCACAGGGTGGGAGTCAATGGAGAATTCAAACAAATGTACAGATAATTCAACATAAGCCCTCTTTTCCTCCTGCATTTTCCTCTTTCCTGGCTGGTTCCAAATAATGCAGTCCCCTCCTTGTGTCTAGCACAACAGAGATTGTCCCCCAGCCAGCTGCCCTCCTCAGCAGCAAAGAGAAGAGGCCTTCAGAGCATCAGTGTCCCGAGGCCTGTCAGGCCTGGTATAAAATTAGCCTGGTTGGGGCACCCGGTTGGTTCAGTCAGTAGAGCATGTGACTCTTGATCTCAGGGTCAAGAGTTTAAGCTCCAAGATAGGGGTAGAGTTTACTTTAAAAAAAAAAAAATAGCCTTGGGGCACCTGGGTACCTCAGTCTGTTGAGCATCCGACTCTTTGTTTCAGCTCAGGACTTGATCTCAAGGTTCATGGGATTAGGCCCCACATTGGGCTCTGTGCTGGTAGTGCAGAGCCTGCTTGGGATTCTCTCTCTCTCCCTCTCTCTCTCTCTGCCCCTTCCGCAGCTCACTCTCTCTATCAAAATAGATAAATAAACTTGTAAAAATAAATAAAAATAGGAGCACCTGGGTGGCTCAGTCGGGTAAGCGTCTGACTTTGGCTCAGGTCACGATCTCACAGTTCATGGGTTTGAGCCCCATGTTCGGCTCAGTGCTGACAGCTCGGAAGCTGGAGCCTGCTTCAGATTCTGTGTCTCCCTCTCTCTCTGTCCCTCTCCCACTCATGCTAGGTATCTCTCTCTCTCAAAAATAAAATAAAAATTAAAAGAATTAATAAAAAAATTAAAATTAATTAAAATTAAAAAGACAGCAAACCGGAATTTTTAAGAAATAGCCTAGTAACACCCATCAGACAAGGTTGTTGGGAGAATTGGACAACACTGAACTTCACTCGAGCCCCTTTTCCCCAGAAAACAGAAATGGTAAAGAAATTCCCCCCAAACTTGTATATTCCGAGATCCTCCCATCCTTCTGTGTTCTAGCAAACAGCTTGCCGCTGAGAACCACCTTTCCCGAACGACAGAGAAGTCCCCTCTTCCTTCTGACTCCCACACTCGCAGATGAACCCCTAATTGTCTGTGACCAGGCAGGACTCAGCCCCTCCAACCTTCGGTTTCCTGTGCCATAAATGACTGGCTGAATGTTTTCCGCCGAAACTAGCGAGACACAGAGATAAACACTTAGACTGAGACCCTCCCCACCCAATCACAAAAGCCATCTGACTACAAAATTGCCCCATCTATAACTCATCTGCTTCTCCCTAGAAAAGTCTAAGGCAAAAAACTACCTTGCCCCATGAGCTTCTAGAATCTTTGGATCTGGGGAGTTGTCTCTGTTGAAACAGCCTGAACAAAATCGTTGTACTTACTTGTTCGGTTTTGTATTCAGTGGGGATTTTTTTGGCTTTAGCACATCTTTCTTAAATCCGAGTTGGATGCTCTTTCTCTCCCAGGAGCTACAGCTGGGGTCATTTCTAGCACTGCCCTCCGGTGGAAAAGCTGAGATTCTGCTACAGGACCAGAGCCCAGCTCTCTGCCCACTTCCTTCCTTCGGAGCTTGGCTCCTACCCCCATGAGTTGTTGCCTGCCATTTGAGGGGGCATCGGGCTGTATAGGCTTCATCTGCAGAGCCTGGTCAAACCGATCGTCCTATGGGGAAGGAGAGGAATGTGGAGTGGGACAGAGAATATCCCTGGAGAATGAGGGTCGGTGGGCTTTGGCAAAGAGTACACTTGGGGGCACCCAGGTGGCTCGGCTGAGTGACTAACTCCTGATTTTGGCTCAGGTCATGATCTCACAATTCATGGGATCGAGCCCCACGTTGGGCTCTGTGCTGGCAGTGCAGAGCCTGCTTGGGATTCTCTCTTTCCTTCTGTCTCTGCCCCTTCCCCATGCACACACGCTCTCTCTCTTCCTCTCTTTCTCTCAGAATAAATAAATAAACATTTTTTTAATCTTATTAAAAAAAAAAAAAGAAAGAGTGCACTTTCAGGTCATAAAGGGGCCAGGAGCCCCAGGTGTGATCCCCTGTGCTCCTGTTGGAGGCCACCTGGCCACCCACGCCTGAGGCTGGGGAGGTCTAATTCTGGAAACTGGCTGAAAGAGCAGGAAGGAGTGAGGGGACAGGACACGGGAAGAACAGGACAGGATACCCAGGCAGAGAGGACATCTCGCTCACACATGCATTCAACAAACTGCAACTGAATTTATACAACCAAGTCTCAGGGATATTTATGGAATGAATGAATGAATGAATGAACTAATGAAGGAATGAACAAGAAACGAGTGAAGGAAGGAAGGACAAAGTACTGAACACCAGGAAAAGACTGAAAGAAGAGAGAAACTCAGCATACTCAGAAGTCACCTCTAGAGAAGGTGATTCAAATGCAAAAATACCTATGTTATAGGCTTGCATGTGAGATGCTCCATGAAATTCTGTAGAAGTGAAGGAAAAAGACAAGTAATTTTCCTCCTAGCCAGGAGGCGCCTTGCTGCAAATCGGAAGAAAGTTTCTGCCTTGCAAACCCAGCTCCCTGAGCCCAGGGCCTGGCAAACAAACAGCGAGCTGGCTTTTAACACTACCCCCTTCTCAGTGAAAGGCCCTCAGCTGGTCACCTAGTGCCAGATTCAGCCTGCTTCCCCATGGGGGGTGCTGCATGGAGGAGGTGACATTTGAGTGTGCAGAAAGGACAGGTGGGATTTGGGCAGGTAGAGAGGGGGAGGTGGGTGGCAAGGGGGCTGTTGAGAGCAGAGTGTGGGATAATCCAGGCAGAGGGGTTGGTGAAACAGCATCCTGGGAGTGGGGATGAATGAATGAACGCCGGGAGCACAGAGATTCTGCTGGAGCGTCCCCTGGGAGGGTCACACCAAGGGTGCCCTCTGGGTGAGTGCCCCCAGGTCACAAACTCAGGCCAGCCCCGCAGGGCAGTCTACTAACTAGAGAGCTCAGGCTTGAGAGCGATCACGGACTGAATTATGTTCCCCCCAGAATTCATATGTTAGAGAGCTAACCCCAGAACCTTAGAAGGTGATTGCAGGGGCCCCTGGGTGGCTCAGTCAGTTAAGCATCCGACTTCAGCCCAGGTCATGATCTCATGGTTCATGAGTTCAAGCCCCACATAGGGTTTGCTGCTGTCAGCGCAGAGCCTGCTTCAGATGCTCTGTCCCCCTCTCTCCGTCCCTCCCCCTCTGGCACATGCTTGCTCTCCCTCAAAAATAAGTAAATAACCCTCAAAAAAAAAACAAAAAAAAAAAACCCAACGTGATTGTATTTGGAGACAAAGCCTTTAAGGAGGTAATAAGGTTAAGTGAGGTCATAGGGTGGGGCCCTCATCCTATTGGACAGGCATCCTTACAAGAAGAAGAGACCTCAGGGGTTTGTGCGCACAGAGGAAAATACTTTGTGAGGACACAGGGAGAAGAAGGTGGCCGTCACAGGCCAAGGAGAGAGGCTGTGGAGGAAGCCAAGCATGCCGACACCTTGATCTCAAATGTCCAGCCTCCAGGACTGTGGGAAATCCTTTTCTGTTGTCTCAACTGCCCAGTTTAAGGTATCTTGTAATACCAACCTGGGCTGACAAACACAGGCATGGATGGACCTCAGTCTCCAAACCTCCTCACCGTGTCCCAAATGAGTCACTCAGCCTCTCTCGGCCTGTCTCCTGATCTGAACATGCAAAACCAAGGGAAAGACACATTCCACCCAGGGCAGCAATGAAGTGGGAGTGAAATTGTGTGTGTGATGTGAACGTCTAAGTGAGTGTGCAGATGTTGAAGAAGAGAGTCATTTCTAGAATGAGGTGCATGCCCCTGGGAGTGGGGACAGGAGGAAAGACCAGGACTGGGGCCACAGTCAACAATGCTGTATTTTGCATTTGAAAGTTGCTAAGAGAATAGTTCTTAAAAGTTCTCATCATAAGAGCTATGCGTGATAATAGACGGTAACTAGACTTAATGTAGTAATCATGCCAGGATATACACATGTATCAAACCCTTATGTTGCACATTGAAATATGCACAATGTTATATGTAAGTTATACCTCAATGAAAAATAAATATTTAAAAATAAATATTTTTAATGTTTATTTTTGAGAGAGAGAGCACAAGCATGAGCAGGGGAGGTGCAGAGAGGATCCAAAGCAGGCTCTGTGCCAACAGCAGAGAGCCCGACGCGGGGCTCGAACTCACTCGTGAACCGTGAGATCACGACCTGAGCCGAAGTCGGACGCCCAACCAACTGAGCCACCCAGTGGCTCACAAAATTTAATATAATTTTTTGTATTAAAAAATAAAAATATTTTTTTAAAGACAACCACTGGGGTGGAGGCAGAAAAGAAATAAGAACTTTTTTACATGTATCTCTTACATGTATCTCTTTACATGTATCTCATTATCTCTTTTACATGTATCTCTTCTTACATTTGCATTTTTATATATGGTTTTCATAAACATAACACATGGGAGAAAAAGCATAACAGATAAGTACATACATGTTTCCATATTATGAAAAATATCATCCTTGTACATTTCTACTTTGTTCATGGCTTTTATGTGCTATATGTATAGACTATCTGAGTAAACAGATTTGCATATCCAGGTGCACAATAGTGCCCCCCCTTATCTGAAGGGATATGTACCAAGACTCCTTGTGCATGCCTAAAACACACATAGTACCATACCCTGTATATACTGATTTTCCTATACATACATACTCATGATAAAGTTTAATTTATAAATTAGGCACAGTAAGAGAGTAACAATTAATAATAAAATAGAACAATTATAACAATATACTCTAATAAAAGTTACATGAATATGGTCTGTGGTCTCTCTCTCTCTCTCTCTCTCTCTCTCTCTCTCTCAAAATACCTTATTGCAGGGGCACCAGGGTGGCTCAGTCAGTTGAGCATCCAACTTTGGCTCAGGTCATGATCTCGCTGTCCTGTGGGTTTGAACCTCATGTCAGGCAGGTTCCATGCCAGCAATGCAGAGCCTACTTGGGATTCTCTCTATCTCCCCTTTCTCTGGCTCCCCACACTCTCAAAATAAATGAGTGAACTTCTTTTAAAAAAATAAAATAAAATCTTAAGTTAAAACTTAAAACTTAAAAACAAAAACCAAGGGACAAGGGAAAGAAAAGAATGCAATCACCATGACATGCCGTCTGGAAACTGGAGGCACCTGTGCCCAGGCCGGCTTTCAGGGCAAGTGTTAGTTGAGACCTTGGAGATGGGGCTTGAACCGTCTTCGTGACAGCCTTTGTGAGACTCTGCCAACAGTGGAGGACCTCCCAGCCCTGGACCAGCGTCATCAGCATGGACTCTGCCAGACACGGGCACAGCATCATTGTTCATGGTCCCCTGTCATGATTGTAAGGGCAGGAAAGCCTTGCAGCTGATAGAGTATGTGGGAGGCTGCCTTTGAGATCTCCCTGAGATGGCTAGAGATGGATGGAAGGCAGGTGGGGGGTTGGGGAGGGTGGGGGGGGGGAGTGGGCAGGGTAGGGAAGGCTAACGTTCTTGTTCGGGGAGATCAGTGGTTTAGAGCCTCTGTCATACGTGTAAGCGGGGCCTTATTCTGCCATCCCAGACCCGTGGACAGGTGAGGCCCAGTGGCATACACATTCCATATTTCATCAAATCTCTGCTTTCTGGCGCTGGGGGAGCTCAGTGCTTGGAACCCACATGGTGAGAGAGTCCAGAGGGCACCGTGAGGACGTAGGGAACGGGTGGGCACGCACTGACCCTGCTAGAGGGTTTTCATCCCTCCAGGTGGGCGGGGCCTGAGAAACATCACACAAACCGGCAGGTCTGAGAGCTTGCAGTGCTGGCTCGTGTGCAGAAAAAAACATTGCCCAGATTTTGGTTTCTGGCACACTCGGAAATTCCCATCTGTGTGACCTTGGACAAGCCACAGTGTCTCTGAGTCTCATCTATAAGAAGAGAACGTTCTCTTCCTCGGGCCAGCAAGGGGAGATCTGTTTATTCAACCCCTCCCCAACCTCCTTCACCCACCTCTGAAGAATGATACTCTGAATATGCAGTCTTCACAGCTCCGGGAATCCCAGTGGTAACCTCAGGGCCATGGCTTCTCCTCCCCCAAACTGTGGCAGGCAGGACGGAGCTGGGGAGGTGAGAGTAGCTGCTGCTACTGAGGCCTTCTTCCAGCATGTTCTCGTTCGGTATCTGGCCAACAGCTTCCAGGCACCAGCAGCCCCTCCCCTTTCAGAGAAGGAAAGCCCCATAGAGGACCAGTTTTGCCATTAGCAACCCCACCCCCACCGCCTGGGGTACCCGAGGACCCACCTTTCCGGAGCACCAACTTCTCATCCTCCCGTGAGCCACACAGAGCCAAGGGGTCCTCCCAGGTTCTGCTCCCGCCTACCCCCTCTGAGGACACTGGCCCCACTTCCTCTCTTTTCTCCCTGCTCCGCCCCCACTCCCTCTGGCCTCATTGCCACAGCTGGATCTTACTGCTCCTGAAAGACTTTGGTTCCTTCCCGGGGGGTGGACAGAGTCAGGGATCTTGCAGGAGACTTGCCTGGAAGGGCATCTCTCTTCAAAGGGTCGCAAACCCTGGGACCCAGGCCTCCTTTTTCATTTCATGGGAAATGAACATGCATCCAGTTCAGCCAATTCAGCACGCATTTATTAGCATCCACTCCCCGCTAGGCACCTGGAACACAGTCTGCCGTGGCTTGGGCTGCCAAAATGAAATGCCACAGGCCGGCTGGCTTAAACAGACATTTACTTCTCATGGTTCTGGAAGCTGGAAGTCCAAAATCAAAGTGCCGGAGGGTTGGTTTCCTCTGAGGCTCTTATCCTTGTCTGGCAGACGGCCACCTCCCTGCTGCCTCCCCACATGATTACTTCCGTGCAGGATGGTCCCTTGTGTCTCTTCTTCTTCTTGTAAGGACACAGCCATATTGGATTAAGGGCCATCCTAATAGCCCCATTACAACTTTATCACCTCTTTTAAGACCTCATTCTCAAATACGGCTGCCTTCTGAGGTACCGGGCTTTAGAGGTTCAACACATGAGTTTACGGGGGATACAATTCAGCCCGTAACACGGCATTGGCAAGAAATATTCCCTGCTCCTCTGGCAGCTCAGAGGCAAAATGGCCCCTATAATCTAAGGCAGTTTTTCAAAGATCCTGTAGGCAGCCTGAGGTCTGGAAAAGGTAAAAAGCCTGTGGTGGCTCTGGTCACAGAAGCAAGGGCAGCAACCACACCTCAACCCAGCACCTCCGGGGAGTTCTCAAACCCGTGCAGGGTTCACAGTGAGATCCGGGAAAGTAGTGACAGCTAGCACCTCTTAAGCGCTCAGTATGGGCCAGGTGCCATCCTAAAAGCGTGAACGCGTTAGCTCTCATAACAACCCATGAGGAACTATCATCCCACCTTGCAGATGAGAAGCGGAGCACCGAGGAGAAAATGGCTTCCCTCCTACACCGGAAGCAAAGTCCTGGAGCCCAGGACCTGTGCTCAGGGGCCTTACAGAAGCCGTGAACTGCAGCAGGCGTCCCTGATCACAGCACCATCAAATCTGCTGCTGCTGATGATTGAGGTGATGGTGTAGAAACTTCACTCCTCAGCACCCTGCAGGGAGGGGCTGCGGGCTCCAGTCTTCTCTTTTCATTTTACCAGTCCTATTTTATTTATTTTTTTTTTCAACGTTTATTTATTTTTGGGACAGAGAGAGACAGAGCATGAACGGGGGAGGGGCAGAGAGAGAGGGAGACACAGAATCGGAAACAGGCTCCAGGCTCTGAGCCATCAGCCCAGAGCCTGACGCGGGGCTCGAACTCACGGACCGCGAGATCGTGACCTGAGCTGAAGTCGGACGCTTAACCGACTGAGCCACCCAGGCGCCCCTACCAGTCCTATTTTAAGTGCTTTTTGTTGTAAGACGTCTGTAGTGTTTCCGGAAGTGACATGGGAATTATGAAGGAATAACCCTTTCCTGTGCAGACCCCCTTTATTCGGCTCTTCAGAGGGGAGTGGAGAGATAGCCAGACAGAGTAAGACAAGGTTTGCCAAAGACATGACCTAGGCATTCAGTCGATGTTAGAAGAAGTCCGTGGGGCTCTTCAAACTGTCGGTCCTGGCTGTGAATCTGTCCCACCATACACTCTCTGACACACCAGACAAACGGCATGATGTTCTTTCTGACTTTTGTTTCCTCATCTGTAAAGCAGGGGATCCCACGGCATGGGGGGTGGGGGGAGGATGCCCACATCAAGTGAAACCTGGAACACCGTAGGGATTTAGTATGCGTGAGTCCCCTTCTGTACAGATGTTCCTGGAGGGAACGTCACCGGAGGCCACTGGCTGGTCTGGGGTCACTCCAAGCAGGAAACTTCTCATGTGCTCTCTTGGCTACCTCTGTCTTGTGGGGAGAGGGCTGGGGACTTTGAACCCCGGTCAGATTACCCCACCTATGGGCCCCCTGCTGGGGACAGAGACAGATCCCTCTGAAGGCGCAATTAAGCATCATTTGCATTTCTTATAGAGAACAGATGCTCATTTCCATCGAAACGTTCCCATATGGCCTGGCCTTGTTGCAATTTCCATCAAGGGCTGGTCGTGAATTTTACAATTAAAGGTGTCCCTCGGCCACTGACAGAAAAGGAACCAAGTTTCCATTTGGTCCCAGAGTTCCTTTGTTCGTCTCAGACAACAGGGAAGCCAGCCCTCTGGCCCAAAGTCCCTGCCCGCTCGCTCTCCCTGTCCTTCCCGCTGTGGGGAAGGGATGGGGCCTGTGCTCCAAACCCCGCTGCACAGGCTCACTTCTGCATGTGGAATCCCCACCTGGGGACGCCCACATCTGAAGGTAACCACAAGTAACACTTTGCCCACCTCCCGGCAGTCCCTGTGCTTTCCTATTTTTGCAAGAACTGTTCCCCCTTGCCAGCCAGCTGGGCTCCCTTGGGAAGAACCGAACCCTTGGTGTGCCATGTATTTTTTTAGCAACGGGCCGTTCACCTCCTGGCCCTTGTGATTCCCTCCTCCCCAGGTGCTGCCAGATGCTAACTCTTGTGCCCCCAGGCTACGCCCTACATCTGGGACTCAGCCTGCCCTCCCAAATAGCCTCCCAGGTCTCCCCGAGCGCTTTGTCTTCTATCACGTGCCTGTCTCCACACCCCATTCCCTCAGGATCTTGATGGGCTCTGAATTCATTCACTGGCTGTGTGACCTGAGTATACATCTCACCCTGTCTGAACCCTTGGCTCCAAATGTTAATTGGGGGTGCTAACACCCACACTGTTGGCTGCTATGATGAGTCCATGAGATAACAAACAGAAAAGTTTCCTTCCCCTTTGCTGAGTGACAGGAAGGTTCCAGGATGGGATGAGGCATGGGCCAAATTTCGGACCCCTGACCACCCTCCACCAAGTGACTGCCCCTGCCCCAGCTCAGAGACCCCTGCCCCAGCCCTACAGATCACAGAAAACCTGAGCAGAGATTCCCCTGTAAGCACTGGGTTTAAAGGAGAACCGCTTCCTGCTGCCCCAGGACTCCATGGCTTTCCACAAGTTCACCGAACAAGGCTTAGGGTGCTATGTTGGTGCTCACTGAGAGGTTGCAGCCCTTGGATGGAGGCCACAAAGAACAGACAGATTTGGTGCATCTTTGCATGTAGCAATTGTTTAACACATGATTTTACGGGGTTAAACCAACCGCCCTACTCAGAACCACCCTCTCACACCCTTTTCCCAGCTGAAAATTTAGTGAACAGGATTCTTTGCTGTGGGACCCACACAGAGGGCATCGGAAGGGCCCTAAGCCAAGAAAGCTAGCTGGCGTCACCTTGGAGCCCAGTCTGTGGGCTCACAGCAGTGAAGTATGTCTGTTCTTTTATGGGTCCCTTAAAACCACCTTCTATAGAGCCACTTCCAGGGCTGTGGAGCCATCAGGAAAGCTGAACCGATTTTTGCCCTTTGTGCTACTGACGTCAGAGGCACAGCAGGCAGATCAGAACATTGGTGGGATGCTACATTCTGGCACTTTGTGCTAGACTCTGCCGACCACACATGGATGGCTGTTTAGGAGTGATGTAAAAAGTCTGGTGGAAAGAGCCCTGGAGTCATCTGGGATTTTGGAAACATAAGCTTGCCAAGTGTAGCTGACGCTTCTGGTTGCCCACTCAGCACGCATTTCTCGCCCACCCTCCTTTCCTCTTAATTCAGAACAGGCATCTGCCCTCCTTCACTCAGCCTTGTGCTTCTAGAGGGCTCCATATAAGCCCAGGCTGAGGGGCGAGTCCAGAGAAGTCTCGGTCAGTCATGGATTCCCAAATCTTTGCTGGTGATGGATTTAGATATGGGCACCTGTCATCTTTCTGGCCAACAGGACACAAAGGGAGGTCTACTGGCTGACTCCTGGGAATGTTTTCCTTGCCCTTAAGAAGAGACCTAACCAGATATAACCTCTTCCTGCTTCAGGACCTTGTGACTGAATATGATGTCTGGACCTGTGCCAGCTACCTGGTCTCTAGCCTCGGGGTGGGTCAGACATATGGAGAGGCATAGAGCCCAAAGACTCACAGAGAAGCAGAGAACTGGAGCCCAGCAACCTCCTGGGCTTGTCCTGCCTATGACCTTCCTATGAAGTTGAGTTGAGGTTGGCCGTGCAGGCTCCCTCCTGATATACTAAGTATGCTTGGTCAAGTCTCTCCGGGCCTCATTTTCTACAATGTATAAAAACAGTTTGCTTTCCTCAAGCTACCCTGGGAAGAATACCTTCATGGTTGATAAATATGGCACCCACCCATACCGGGGTATATAGAAAAAGATCATATTCCTTGACCTACGACCTACAGTGGCAGCTAATAGAATCGTAATAATAGGGTGCTTTTTATTTTGTATATATTAAAAATTCTTTTGGTTGCATTAGTAGTCACACAACTTGAACCTGGCTTACACACAAATGAGAACTAATGATAAGGATATGGGCCTGTCTCACAGCACTCAAAGCTTGGAGTGTGATGTGGTCTTTTTTTTTCTTTTTTTAACATTTATTCATTTTTGAGAGACAGAGAGAAACAGAGTGTGAATGGAGGATGGGCAGAGAGAGAGGGAGACACAGAATCCGAAGCAGGCTCCAGGCTCTGAGCTGTCAGCACAGAGCCCAATGCAGGGCTCGAACTCACGAAACCGTGAGATCATGACCTGAGCTGAGATCGGACGCTTAACTGACTGAGCACCCCAGGCTCCCCAGAGTGTGATTTGGTCTAAAGAACACATTCAAATCCACATTCCAGATGCCATCAGACCACCCCCTCTACACTGTGTTGAATAATGTCCCCCAAACTTTGTGTCTGCGTGGAAGCTCAGTGACTTTATCTGTAAATAGGGTCTTTGCAGATGTGATTGGTTAAATTAAGATGAGGTCATACTGGGTTAGGGTGGAGTTTCAATGCAGTGACTGGTACCTGTATAAGAAGATATGCAGAAGGCACATAGAGAGAAGTGGTGTGAAAACACACAGGGGAGAATGCCATGTGACGACAGAGGTAGAAGTATTGAAGTGCTAAGTCCACGAGGCAAGAAAACCCAAAGAGTGCCAAGAGCCACCTGAAGCCAGAAAACAATGCAAGGAAGGACCCGCCCCTAGAGCCTTCAGAGGAAGCATGGCCCTAACGTCTTGATTTCAGGCTTCTAACCTCCACAACTGTGAGAAAATAAATTTCTGTTGTTTTAAGCTACCAGGTTTGCGGTGATTTGTTAGGGCAGCCCCAGGGAACTACTACGCACACCTTCTACTCGTCTGTTCATCCTGGTTATATGGGTTTCTCTTTTCCCTCTGGCCACAGACCAACCCGTGTCCTCCTTCACTCCTCCTTATGTCCTCCTTCACTCCTCCTTAACGTAGCTGCCACACAGCCACATAGCACATAGCTGCCAAAGCTTGCGGATTTGACACTTGCCAATCAAGCTCCGAGGAAGGGGGTGTTTTCAAGCTTATCTATCAACAAACAATGGGGTAGAAAAAGAAAGAAAGCAAACTGATTCTTAAAAAGCCACAAGTCTAGGCTGAGCTATGAAAGGCTTGAGGATGGTCACCAGTGTTTTGGAAGTGCTAATGACACAATTGTAAGTAAATAATTGGTTGTCCTTACCCCGAGCTGTCTGCCTAGAATCATGAGTGGATGGTATTCAGCTCTGTGCAAGGGGAGATAAGAAGTGACCAAATTGGGGCACCTGGCTGGCTCAGTCAGAGCATGCGACCTTTGATCTCAGGGTCATGAGTTCAAGCCCCACATGGGGCATGGAACCTACTCAAAAAAATTCTTTTAATAAAATAAAATAGAAGTGGCCAAATAAAACTGTGCTCTTGTTTGAATCTTCATCTCTGCAGACATTTCCCAGTTACAGTGAGGAAACTGAGGCACGTTATCAGACACTTCCACAGTGAATCCACTTTGTCCAACTTCATTATTTCTGGCAAAGACAGAATCACATGATAAAAAAACTGAGTAGATACAGATAAACAGCCAAAATATGCCCACATTTATCTTAGAAAGTCTCGGCCACATCTGCACGGAAATGGCTGAAGCAAGTCTTCCACAAGAAGAACTCCAGTGACGTACTGAGAGGTAAGAAACTTTTAGCAACTTCTTGGCCATCTTCCTGGGCTGCTGGGTAATAACCCATACTGGTGAAGGCTCATCAAATCTCTGTATGCAAATTTCACAACTTTGTAGAATCATTACCACAAAATTTCCTGTCTAGCCACCCATATTGCTTACAAATAACAGGTACAAAGCCTTGGTTACTGAAGGGGACTTTTGAGAACTACTTTGAGCCCTTTTGAAAAGTCAAGTTATTCCCCAGGTGTATTCCTGCATAATCGGTGTGATTTTTAAAAGATATTCCGGGTCTCTTCTTGTGGCAAAGTAAGTTCCTTTGGTGGGGTTTCTCAAGCAGCCTACAGTCACCATTAATTTCAGCCTTTTCCATGGCAGACCAATCCTGAGATCAAACATAGATGCCTTCCTGTCAATAACTGCCCCAATACACTGCTACAAAGTGGCCAAGATAATGTGATAAAAACCTATTGAAATGACAACAGTTTTCCGCATGAAATGCATCCTTTGTGGGCAGATCATCCATATTCATTAGTGAGTAGTTTACATCCTTTAGGCAGTTTCTCTCTCAGTCACCCTCTCCACACCAAGTTTGAGACACAATCTGATCTCGCATTACACAGGCAGTAACTGTGAAATTTCATCCTCTCTGCATCCCAGCATCCTGTAGACTTGGGGGAGCCCACTGTGAGAGAGTGTCCAGTGTAGAGGGGCGGGGGCTGGGGATCAACATTCACTATGGTTCTTCAAGAGTTTTTAAACAGAATATCATCATTAGGACAGAAGGAAAGAGTCCCCTGATCCATAAAACAGTGCCGTAGTTCAACATGTGGGTTTGCTCTTACAAGAGTCCCCAGAAAGCAGAAAGATAACATGTTGGAAGGATTTGAGATGCTAACAATCCACATGAAGTGCTTAGCACAGTGCCTGATACGTGATGGGCACTCAATGAATGTTAACTGCTCTTATTATTTGAAATGATGGAGTGTCTTTCTTAACATCCAGGATAATTCCTTGCACTTCCATAGCAGCCTAATCTCTAGACGACAGTGTTCTTGGGCAGAAGAAGCTGGTACCTAACATTCTGTGGCCAAATACAGCTCCAGACCCACAAGGTGCAGCAACCACAGCAATCCATAGGGGCTGCCTTCCCGGAAATCTACTAACCTCTCCTGGGAAGCCAAAAGCCTGCTTGACGCTCCCAGCCCCCACCCAACCCCTGATGCTCTGAGTTCAAGGCCAGGGAATGCCCCTTTTTAGTCAACGTAACATGGTTCAGCAACAGCTACCATTTGTAAAGATAAATGCAAAAGAAAATGAGTAGCCCTGGGAAGGCTTCAGGCACTTGCTTTAAGTTTTAGTAGGTTCAGCATAGACTGCACGAGCTGTTCCTTAGGAGCTGTGAGCCCTTGAACGGTAGTCATGGCAGCAGAAGTAAAACCTGGAAGTCCATTGTTTGTTATTTCCTTTTTTTCTCCACTTCTGTGTCTGATATATCTCAGTGATACAAGGCATCCTGACTTGGTTCTGGGTGGTCTTCCTCTGTTGACCTCATCATTGAAACACTTTGCTACCCCCTCGGAATCCTGGGAAGAGAGGTTATAAAGCATCAAGAAACTTTAGGAATTACAGGGACTCCTGAAAGTATCCCACGACCAGTGATTGGGCATCTGTTGATGAGCTTGGGCAAGGTCAAGTATTGCTACATCTGCCTCCTCCCAGAAGAGATGAGAGGCTGTGCACTAAGCCCCAGGCATATGACATGGGTGCTGCCTTCATCCAACATCTGTAGATTTCCCCAGTTACACCAAAATCTTTAAGCTCAAAGAATCCCAGCTCCTCTGTGGACTACCTGTGAGAAAATTGAGCAGCCTCAGTTCCTTCATCTGTAAAATGGGAATAATAATTGTATCTACTTGGGGAGCCTGGGTGGCTCAGTCGGTTGAGCATCCGACTTCGGCTCAGGTCATGATCTCACAGCTCGCCAGTTCGAGCCCCTTGTCGGGCTCTGTGCTGACAGCTCAGAGCCTGGAGCCTGCTTCAGATTCTGTGTCTCCCTCTCTCTCTGCCCCTCCCCCACTCATACTCTGATTCTCTCTCTCTCAAAATAAGTAAACATAAACAAACTTTAAAAAAATAATTGTATCTACCCTATAAGGTTATTGTGAGGTGGAAAAGTATATGTTAAACATTTAGCACAGCATTAGGCAAATGGTAAATGCCCAACAGAGGTAGCCCCTGCTCTTTGAAAGTTTGCATTATGCCACTTTACATTTTTTTTAACTTTTCTTAAATGTTTATTTATTTGTTTTTGAGAGAGAGCACGAGCAGGGGAGGGGCAGAGAAAAAGAGGGAGACAGAGAATCTGAAGCAGCCTCCAAGCTATCAGCACAGAGCCCAACGCAGGGCTAGATCTCGGGGAACCAAGAGATCATGATCTGAGCCAAAGTTGGATGCTTAACCAACTGAGCCACCCAGGCACCCCCTTTACTTTTTATTTTTTTTTTAAACATGCCACTTTGCTTTTAAGAAAAACCTACACTGGTACCTGCTGTTGC
The DNA here is from genome assembly GCF_014898765.1 of Herpailurus yagouaroundi. NCBI lineage: Eukaryota > Metazoa > Chordata > Mammalia > Carnivora > Felidae > Herpailurus > Herpailurus yagouaroundi. The sequence goes on from NW_024412416.1 coordinate 9,643,731, forward strand.
TAACCAAAAGAAACTTAAGAATATTTTTGTTTTTACAAAAAAAAAAAAGGCGAAAAGCAAAAACCGTGTTGAATGTTTGTTTTGCGGCGAACCGCTGTAGAGGCAGCACCCACCGCCAAGCCCCTGCTCCCAGAACCGCACTCATATGCCAGCATCAGCCTGCAGAGGTCTGAACTGTGTCTGCGAGCACCTGTGCTTTATCTCGATTTATTTTGTGCATCCGTTCGCAAGACGTGTCCTAAGGTATCAGAAAAACCTCAGAGGTTACTTTTTGGGTCTGGGAACACTCAAAACCTTTTCCATATAAATTAATAGTAATTGGGGCGCCTGGGTGGCGTAGTCGGTTAAGCGTCCGACTTCAGCCAGGTCACGATCTCGCGGTCCGTGAGTTTGAGCCCCGCGTCAGGCTCTGGGCTGATGGCTCAGAGCCTGGAGCCTGTTTCCGATTCTGTGTCTTCCTCTTTCTCTGCCCCTCCGCCGTTCATGCTCTGTCTCTCTCTGTTCCAAAAATAAATAAACGTTGAAAAAAAAAATAAATTAATTAATTAATAGTAATTGCTTCTTTGCTTTATGCTATTTCAACTTAACGAAAGTTTTCATAGGAATGTTCTACTTTCAGATAGCCAGGGAGACCTGTATAGAGAAGAAACAGAAAAAAAGAGAATGAGAAAAGCCATTACCAGGGCAAGTATTACCAGCCATTAAGTACCTTCTAGTGACACTCGTAGCATAGATCACGGATTTGTAATCTGGAGTTCATGACTCCTTAGAGGAACTTAATTAAATCGTATGTTTATGAGCATTTTCTTTATGCTTTCTTCTTGTGAGAAGTCACAAGCTTTCACCAGATTCTCAGATTCCCTGCTCTGGAAAAGATTAAGAACTACCATAGCTTCTATTTCTTAAAAAGAAATTCCTTCTGTATGTAATAGATGAATCACTGGGTTCTACTCCTGAATCCAAGACTACACGGTATGTTAACTAACTCGAATTTAAATGAAAAAAATAAAAATTAAAAAAAGAAAGCTGTTCTGGGGTGCCTGAGTAGCTTAGTCGGTTAAGCATCTGACTTCAGCTCGGGTCATGATCTCACGGTTCGTGGGTTCAGGTCATGCGTCGGGCTCTGTGCTGGTGGTGCAGAGCCTGCTTGGGATTCTCTCTTTCTCCCTCTCACTGTCTGCCCCTCTCCCGCTTGCACAATAAATAAATAAATAAAGCCCTCTATCTCATACCCATTAGGATGGCTGCTATCAAACAACAAAATAGCAAGTGTTGTTGAGGACAGGGAGATTGGAACGCTTGTGGTAGGGATGTAAAACAGTGTAGCCACTGTGGAAAACAATATCACAGTTTCTCAAAACAGTAACCTAGAATAGCCATCTAATCCAACGATGCCACTTCTGAGTGCATAGCCAAAAGAATTGAAAGCAGGGTCCCAAAAAGATATCTGCACGCCATGTTCATGGCCAAGATATGGAAGAGACCCAAGGGTCCATCAATGGATGAGTGGATAAACAAAACCGGGCCTGCAAACAATGGAATATTATTCTATCGGCCTGCCATCACAAAATGCCATAGAATGGGTAGCATCTACAACACGAATTTATTTTCTCCTAGTTCTGGAGGCTAAAACTCCAAGATCAGGTTTCTGGCTAGTTTGGGTCTGGTGAGAACTCTCTTCCTGGCTTCCAGAAGGCCACCTTCTTGCTACGTCCTCACATGGGCTTTTCCTTGATGTTTGCACAGAGACACAGAGACTGAGCTCTCTGGTGTCTCTTCTCATAAGGACACTAATCCTATCAGATCATGGTCCTACCCTTATACCATCCACAAACATTCATTTCATGACAATTACTCATCCTTTAAAAGGAAGGAAATTCTGACACTTGCAACAATATGGATCCATCGTGAGGACACTGTGCTGAGTGAAATAAACCAGTGGCAAAGACAAACCGTGTATAATTCCACTTCTAGGAGGGAACTAGTAGTTAAATTTATAGAGACAGAAAGTAGATTGATGGTTTCCAGGGGCTGAGGGTGGGAAAGAAAGGAATGGGGACTTATTTTAACGGACACAAAGTTTTAGTTTTACAAGATGAAAGGAGTTTTGGAGATTGGTTGCACAACGATATGGATGTGCTTAATACTGTTGAACTGTACATTTGAAAATGGTTAAGATGACAAATTTTATGTGAGGTGCATTTTACTAAAGTTTAAAAAATACGAAACAAATAAATAAAGCCCCACTGAGGGCATTGTTCAATTCTTGCCCCGACTGGAGCATATACCTTGAAAATGAGATAGACCTGGGATTATCTCTGACCTTCCAGTCGACCTGAGCATGAACTTGAACAATCTACAAAAATG
>NW_024412416.1:9646497-9867971 GCF_014898765.1 Herpailurus yagouaroundi
CTCTCTCTCTCTCAAAATAAATAAACACTTTTTTTAAAAACGTTCTTAAACCAAAATGTACATTTTATCTTTCAAGTGACTAAATCTTATTGAGCACCAGATTCCCTAAAGACTTGTTTGGGCCTCTATCAACAAATTTCCAGTGGTCAGGCTGTTTAACAGCCCTGGAATGGGTTCTCCAGCCTTTGCTAGACTTGGTAACCTGAACTGGTCCATGAATTTTTGGGACTGTGCACTTTCTCTGTTCCGCGTGTTTATTCCAGACAGCATTTTGTTTCAGAAATAAAGAACATCACCCCACTGGCATTAAACTTGGTGAGGTTGTTTGCCAACACGGTACCTCATGAAGCTACCATGAACACCTGACAAAGACCCCTTTTGGTTATTTAGACACATCTGGTCCAACTCTGTAATAGAATCATTGAAACCAGGCTCTTAGTTTCACATCAGAGAGTAGCTGGAATTCACCCCATGAGATGTTTGACACAGAAGGGCCTCAGCAATCATTTCTTCTCTCCCCCTTGCATTTAAACATGAGGAAATGGAGGCCCTAAGAGGGTTAAGGGACTTGTTTAGTAGAAATTAAAGGTAGGAAAAGGAATCAAACCCAGGCCTTCGGAGACCAAGTTCAGACATATTTCTACTATAACAGGTTGCCTAACAAAAATATAAGTGCCTCATGAGTTTCCAAGCCATCTCTGCTCAGAAACCTAGCCAATCTTCTCCGTATTGCTTCAGCTTTAATATATGCACTGTCAAAGGGAACATATATAAAAATGAACATTGTTAGCGATGATAATTAAATCCTGGACTCATCTCTACATTCTGCTATAACGGCACGCATCACATCATCTTATAACTGTCTCTTTGCTGGCCCACCTCCCCTTCCTCCTCCACCAGACTGTAGATCCCCCGACAACAGCGATTGTCTTATCCCCAGCCCCGAGCACAGTACCTGATACAAGGCTGACCCCAGATAGATGGCAGTTAGACCATTGATTGGGCAAGCGAGGTATGTACCGTCTATAATGGCAAATATTCATTTCACCCCTTAGTCCTAGAGGAAGCCAGGTGTCTGGGAAAACCTATGGCATATGCAGAGGCCCCAGTGAATTGCCAGAGCATAAGAGAATTCTGCAGATGCCTTGCAGGGTTTTTTTTGTTTTATTGCTTTATAATAAAATTAAAGCCTCATATGCATGTCAGGAAGCAGAATGGCTGAATCAAATATTTTAGCATGTTGCGAATTTTAAGCATAAGATCTGCTCTATTTTCAGAATTAAGTCAGTTATTCATTAATCCTTTATGTATCAAGAACCAGGGTGGCCCAGCCAAAGATACGCCATCTGGCAACCAAAAGCGATTTCAAAATAAGCTTAACTCCTTCATTTACGTTTCTCAAAAACCATGAAGTGGAACTTTAATATACAGTCCAGAGAAGCCATTATTAGAAAGGCCTGACCATTTCCTGACCATTTCCCTCACTTTCCTGTCATTGCTTCGGTACTGGCACGCTTCCGGATCAAAGTGGTGGAATCACACCCCAAAATGATCTCTCCTGCCCCAACCCGTAAAACAGTCCTTAATTCATTTTAAAAAAGGTATAAGCCCTCACTAGAAAAGAGAATAAGCGGCAGGACACAAATAGAAGATTTCAGCAGCATTCTGCAAGATGGGTAGCCCCTGGAGGGACCCACAAGAACAACTACTAGGCGAACAGAAGTCCCGACCAAGAGTGGCGTGGCCGGCATTACGCTCAGAAAGGCTCTCAGCCTGCCTTGAAGGCCTGCAGAGAGGCTTGAGATTCAGAAACACTTGGTAGAAGTGACATGTGAGGCTGCCACAGAGAATTTCAGAAGATGTATATGTGGAGCTAGTGACCTCACCACCACCGACCCCTGACACCATACCTCACACACACATGTAGGAACACAGACACCTGGAAGCAATACAAATTCCCTCCAGGCAAACAATCAGACAACTTCTCCTTAAAGCAATTGAATGTTCCAGGGAAAAGAACTCTGTGTTCTGGCATTGAGAGGCCCAAGATAATAGAGAGCAGTCTTCCTGATCCTCCTGAGACAAAGCCTTCCATTCGAGAAGCCCCACCTACAAGACGCAAAAGGATGTAATCCTTCTGAAGGGATATGTAGCAATACCGAACAAAATCACATATGCACCTGTTCTCTGACCATCAAGTCCGCTTCCACGAATTTACCGAATGATAAACCATGCATAAGGCTATTCGCTACAACTGTATTTTAAAAAGGTATAAGCCCTCACTAGAAAAGAGTGTATTTGGTGGGGTTTTTTCTTCAGTTTTTATTCAAATTCCAGTTCGCTAACATACAGGGTAATGTTAGTTTTAGGTATACAATATAGTGATTCAACACTTCCATTCTTCACAACCGTACTCCTTGAAACCCATCACTGATTTAACGCATCCCCCACCTACCGCCTGTCTGGTAACTATCAGTTTGTTCTCTGTACTTAAGAATCTGTTTCTTGGTTTGCCTCTCTCTTGCTTTCTCTTTTTTCCCCTTTGCTCGTTTGTTTCATAAATTCCACATATGAGTGAAATTATATGGATTTGTCTTTGACCGACTTATTTTGCTTAGCATAATAGTCTCTAGTCCCATCCTTGCACCGCAAATGACAAGATTTCCTTCTTTTTATGGCCGAGTAGTATTCCATTGTGTATTTATATATGTACATATATAGATATACACATATATGTACACCACATCTTCCTTATCCATTCATCAATCAACGAAGACCTGGGCTGTTTCCATAATTTGGCTATTGTACACAATGCTGCTATAAATAAAATAATGGGGTGCATGTATCCCTTTGACTTAGCATTTCTGTATTCTTTGGGTAAATACCTTGTAGTGCAATTGCTAGGTCATAGAGTAGTCCTGTTTTTATCTTTTTTGGAAACTTCCATACTGTTCTCCAGAGTGGCCACGCCAGTTTGCATTACCACCAACAGTCAAGAAGTTTCCTCTTTCTTCACATCCTCACCAACACCTGGTGTTTCTTGTGTTGTTGATTTTAGTCATACTGACAGTGTGAGGTGACTTCTCATTGTAGTTTTGACTTGTACTTCCCTCATGATAAATGATATTGAGCATCTTTTCATGTGTCTGTTGGCCATATATATATATATTCTTTGGAAAAATGTCTATTCATGTCTTCTGTTCAGTTTTTAATTGGATTATTCATTTTTTATGTGTTGAGTTGTATAAGTTCTTTATAGATCTTGGATATGAACCCTTTATCGGAAATGTCATGTGCAAATATCTTCTCCTATTCCATGGGTTATGTTTTAGTTTTGTTGATTGTTTCCTTCACTGTGCAGAAGCTGATTATTCTGATGAGGTCCCAATAGTTTATTTTTGCTTTTGTTTCTCTTGCCTCAGGAGACATATCTTGAAAGAAGTTACTATGGCCAATGTCAAAGAAGTTACTGGCTGTGTTCTCTTCTAGGATTTTTATGGTTTCAGGTCTCACATTTAGGTCTTTAACAGATTTTGAGTTTATTTTTGCATATGGGGTAAGACAGTGGTCCAGTTTCATTCTTTCCCATGTAGCTGTCCAGTGTTCCCAGCACCACTTGTTGAAGAGCCTGTCTTTTCCCATTATATACTCTTTTCTGGTTTGTCAAAGATTAATTGACTATACAGTTGTGCATTTATTTCTGGGTTTTCTTTTCTTTTCTATTGATCTATGTGTCTACTTTTATGCCAGCACCATAGTGTTTTGATTACTACAGCTTTCTGGTATACCTTTGAGTCCAGAATTATGATGTTTCCAGCTTTGCTTTGTTTTTTCAAGATTGCTTTGGCTATTCAGGTCATTTGTGCTTCCATACAAGGTTTAGAATTGTTTGTTCTAGCTTTGTGAAAAATGTGGTTGGTATTTTGATAGGGATTCCATTAAACCTGTAGATTGCTTTGGGTAGTATTGACATTTTAACAATATTTGTCCTTCCAATCCACAAGCATGGAATGTCTTCTCATTTCTTTGTGTCATCTTTAATTTTTTTTTTTTAATTTATTTTTTGGGACAGAGAGAGACAGAGCATGAACGGGGGAGGGGCAGAGAGAGAGGGAGACACAGAATCGGAAACAGGCTCCAGGCTCTGAGCCATCAGCCCAGAGCCCGACGCGGGGCTCGAACTCACGGACCGCGAGATCGTGACCTGGCTGAAGTCGGACACTTAACCGACTGCGCCACCCAGGTGCCCCTCATCTTTAATTTCTTTCATCAGTGTTTTATAGTTTTCAGAGCACAGGTCTTTCACCTCTTTGGTTAGGTTGATTCCTAGCTATCTTATTTTCAGTGCAATTGTAAATGGGATTGATGTTTTAATTTCTCTTTCTGCTCCTTTATTATTGGTGTATAGAAATGCAACAGATTTTTGTGCACTGATTTTGTATCCTGCAACTTTACTGAATTCATTCATCAATTCTAGCAGGGTTTGTTTGTTTGTTTGTTTGTTTGTTTGTTTTTTGGTGGAGTCTTTTGGGTTTTTGCAACTGTATTTGTAACAGTGAAAAACAGGACCCAAATGTCATCAGTAAGAATGGGTTGAATAGACATTGGGACATCAAAACAAAGCCCTGCAACTCCACAAAGAAATGAGGAAGCCACCTATAAACTGCTGAGTCTGTATTCATGATACATTGTTAACAGAGGAGGAAAAATCAAAGCATGGAACACTGTTTATAGAGTATGTTACATTTTATGTAAGAAGGGAGGAAATATGAATGTAAAAATATGTATTTATACTTTTTACATAATGGGAGAATAAAACAAAACCAATTTTTAAAAACCCTTACCTAAATGCTTACTTGAAACCAAATCTTTAAAATGCTCACCTAATTTATTTATTTATTTATTTTGTGAGAGAGAAAGAACGAGTGGGTTAAAGGCTGAGAGAGGGAGACAGAGAATCCCAATGCACTTTGCTCCGCGTTGTCAGCAAAGTGCCTGATGCAGGGCTCCAACTCACAAACCGTAAGATCATGACCTGAGTCGAAACCAAGAATTGGACGCTTAATGGACTGAGTCACCCAGGCATCCCTGAAATGCCCACTTAAAAAACAGAGACTAGCAGACTCAATAAAAAAGCAAGACGTAACGATATGTCATTTACAAAAAAACACACTGAAAACATAAAGATGAAAACAAGTCGAAAGAAAAAGGTTGAGGAAAGATCTACAAAGACGCCCAGCATCAGCAAGCTGGTATGAACCTAAGAATAACAGGCAAAGTAAACTTCAAGAGACAGTGTACTTACAAGAAGTCAAGCAGGACATTTCATTCCAGTAAGAGGTCAGTTCATCAAGAAAACATAACAATCTGGGGCACTTGGGTGGCACAGTCGGTTAGGCGGCTGACTTCGGCTCAAGTCGTGATCTCATGGCTCCTGGGTTCGAGCCCTAAGTCGGGCTCTGCGCTGACAGTTCAGAGCCTGGAGCCTGCTTCGGATTCTGCGTCTCCCTCTACCTCTGCCCCTCCCCTGCTCGCACTCTGTCTCTCTCTCTTTCAAAAATAAACATTAAAAGAATTTTTTTAATGAAAAAAAGAAAACAGAAAGAAAAATAAAATCTAACAATCTTGAGTGCACTTCATAACACAGCTCCCAGATACACGAAACAAAATTTGACAGAAGTGATTTTCCCAAGAGTTCCCTGTACTTGAAGAGGCTAAGTCTCTCGCTTGTCACTTTCAGAGCATGCCTGGAGTTGACAGCCAGCTGCTTGCCCTGAGTTAACTTTTTTAAGGCTCCCCATGCCATTACCGAAAGCCAGCACGATCCACAGCCTGTGCTAATCATTGCCCCTAAGCGTCCAAGTCCCCCAGCCGCTGCATCAACAAATGCCTCACTTTCCCCTCCCCATCTTACACCTTATTCAAATTAACCACAGGTAGAGAGCGTCAATGGTGATGCCATTGCATGCCAGGTGTGATCACCCCCTTGTCACTAATAGTGGGGTCCTTAAGACTTCAGTTGGGCTGTGATCCAGCTCTGACATTCTGTCTGTTTTCTGGGGTCACACCTGTTCTCAACTCTCTCTGAGTCTCCCAGACAGCAGAGCCTCAGGCAATCTCAAAGAGCTAGAGTTTGGAGAAGAGAGAATGAGACAGGGAAGTGGGAGAGCCATTAGGAGGATGGCCATTAGGAGGAAGCCAGCTGGCCATTGCCTTAATGTGCACGGTCCTGTGAGACCATCTGTGTCTCAGCACAATCTGTCTAGGAGGGGAGAAGGGGGGGATGAGCTTTGATCAACTGGCTCCCATGTCCACTGTCAAAGCGTGGCCCTGGGGATGCACCCAGTGGGGACCCCCATTGTCTGCCACTTCAGCATTAGCAGGAAAGCCTCTGGGCATGGGGGAAGAATCACATAGCATAGGCACAAAGGAGGTGCTGTCCAGGCACACACGATGGTGATCAGAGTCCATGGAAAGATGCTTCTAGAGGCAACAGCTCCAACAGGACATCTGAGGCAAAGAATCCAGATGGTACATAGGAGGGCTCTGATACAGAATATGTACAAAACCTACACCAAACAGTACATTCAAATGTGAAACGTTGGATGCTTTTCCCCCCCGCAAGTTGCAGAGAAAACAAAGTTGCCCAGGAGCTCCATTTGTATCAAAAATGAACCTGGGGTCAAAGGGAGTTCGGTAAAGGAGAAGGAAGTAGCAACTATAAGGATTGGAAAGGAAAACATAAAGCTGTTATTATTCACGGAGAATATGATTGTGTGCTTAGAAAATTCAGAAGAATCTATACATTAACTATTAATAATGAATTTATTCGAGGGGCGCCTGGGTGGCGCAGTCGGTTAAGCATCCGACTTCAGCCAGGTCACGATCTCGCGGTCCGTGAGTTCGAGCCCCGCGTCGGGCTCTGGGCTGATGGCTCGGAGCCTGGAGCCTGTTTCCGATTCTGTGTCTCCCTCTCTCTCTGCCCCTCCCCCGTTCATGCTCTGTCTCTCTCTGTCCCCCCAAAAAATAAATAAATAAAAAGCGTTGAAAAAAAAATTTAAAAAAAAAATAATGAATTTATTCGAAACCATGAGAAAAAAGTCCGTTTAAAAATCAATTGTATTTTGGGGCACCTGGGTGGCTCAGTTGGTTGAGCATCTGACTATGACTCAGGTCATGACCTCACTGTTCATGAGTTCGAGCCCCACATCAGGCTCTCTGCTGTCAGCAAGGAGCCTGCTTGGGATTCTCTGTCCCCCTCTCTCTTTGCCCCTTCCCCACTTATGCTGTCTCTCTCTCTCAAAATAAATAAATAAAACTGAAAAAAAATCAATTGTATTTCCACATAGGAGCAACATGCTAATAAAAAATGAAATTTTAGGGATGTCTGGGAGGCCCAGTCAGTTAAGTGTCTGATTCTTGATTTTGGCTCAGGTCATGATCTCACGGGCTCTGTGCTGACAGTACAAAGCCTGCTTGAGATTCTCTCTCTCCCTCTCTCTCTGTCCCTCCTGCACAAGTGCGCATTCTCTCTCTCTCAAAATAAATAAATAAACACTTTCAAAACAAAATTTCAAAATAAATGCCACTTAGGGACACCTGGGTGGCTCAGTCAGTTAAGTGTCCAACTTCGGCTCAGATCATGATCTCACAGTTTGTGCTGACAGCTCAGACCCTGGGGCCTGACTCAGATTCTGTGTCTTCCTGTCTCTTTGCCCTTCTCCTACTCCCCCTTGTCTCTGTCTCTCTGTCTCTCTCTGTCTCTCAAAAATAAACATTAAAAAAATTAAAATAAATTCCTTTTAGGACAGCATCAAAATCATCAAACATTGCCTGGCTTTGGAGCCTATGGATGTAGAACGTATAGCTCAAAAATGATTATTTTTAAATTTTTTTTTCAACGTTTTTTATTTATTTTTGGGACAGAGAGAGACAGAGCATGAACGGGGGAGGGGCAGAGAGAGAGGGAGACACAGAATCGGAAACAGGCTCCAGGCTCTGAGCCATCAGCCCAGAGCCCGACGCGGGGCTCGAACTCACGGACCGCGAGATCGTGACCTGGCTGAAGTCGGATGCTTAACCGACTGCGCCACCCAGGCACCCCAAAAATGATTATTTTTAAAAAGAGAAAACAAAACAAAAATACTCAGGGTTCTGGAGCTGTAGATTCCCATTTCCATTTCACTTTGTTCATGTTGTATATTTCTCCCCGGCAGGTCTAGATCCCATCTATGTGAGAGTCTCTCTCTCTCTCTCTTATAGGGTGAGACCTGCCATGTGGATTGAAAGAAAAATAATTAATGGTAGAAATAATGCTGCAAGACTGCTTCTGGAGGCCTCCCGGGGAAAAGGCAAGCACGCTCCGGGATCCAGCACGGGAACTACACAGAGCAGCCAGGATCTGAAAGCAGAGTGAAGAAATGTCACAAACCTAATGACGGAGCAGGAGGCTGAGAGCCTCCGGCCCCTCTGTCCTTCAATCACCTTCAACCACCTTCAACCAACCACCAACCAACCACCTTCAACCAACCATCAACACGGTGGTAATTGGATCTGCTCCACATCTCTGTGAGTCAAAAGGGAGACGACTTTTTTTCTCACCTTCGGGAGAAGGAAGCTGTGTCACTTCCAAGGGATTCTGGAGAAGTTCCCTAGGGGTTGGTTGGAAGCTCTTCGAGCACTTTCACCCACTACCATACCCAGAGCCCTGGCACCTCACCTCCCAGCCTCCACTCATTTCACCAACTGCCCCATTTTGTTTGTTTGTCTAAAATAAGTTTTCAAAGTGTGATGTTGCAACCATACGTCCCACACTTTGTCACGTTCTGCCAGGACATTCTTTTGGGACTTTAGAAGCCTGTCTTGCCTGACATGTTAGACTCTAGGACCTTTTACCCACAGGGCACTTCGGCGGAGGTGACTAAGGTTGACAAGCTTTTAGAGGACCTACTGTAGTGTTAGCAACCAGGGGAAACACATGCGCTCTAAATATTAAAAAAAAAAAATCAATATAAATACATATTTAAACGTCTATCAAATGTAACACGAGGCAGCTAATCGATTGCGACTCCAGTCAGCTATTCGTTGGTTTTGCATGAATTACATTCAGTCTGGCTCCAGGGTTCATTTCCATGTGTTTTGGGCGGTGCAGTCTCTAAATTGAGCAGCACCCCTGCCCTTCCGAAGTCTTACATGGCCCCCCCCCCCCAGAACTCCCAAGGTGGATCTGCAGACTAGGACAACTTTCAGGAGTTTCACAGGGTGAAGATTAAATGAGAGCATAGAAATTCAAGTGCTTTGAAAGAAGTGTCTGCACAAATGCCAATAAATTTTTTAAGGTTCTTTGAGGACCTCTTCTGTCATTCTTTATCCTCTCCTTTTTCAAGATCAGAGAATGAGTCATGGCTCCCTGGAGACACTCCTACCCCCACCTCCTACTCCGGTTTCTCTGCTCACTCAATCCCACTCTAAATCTGCTACCCGGGCCCAGACAAAACGCAAGCAAAGGGAAATTCTCCGTCATTTCTTGTGCCCCACGGAAACTTGGTTTTTCTAAGTCTCACACATGGTGTTACACTATTTGCCAAGGGAAGCACCAGTTGAGGAAGGCTTTGGGACCTGGATTCCCAGGGGCAAATCTCGGGATGAGTAAGTGTCCCCAGTGTCCCCTCTCCATTGTCATCTGTCCTGCTTGGAACCCTTCCCCATACCCCTTAAAATGTTCCTGGAATATTTAGCTCTTAGTTTTCTCCATGATGCAGGAAGAGGGGTGTTTCTTCCTGTCTTCCTCCCTATCTTTTTAGTTTGAAAGCTCCTTTCATCCAAAGCAGGATATTCTCTCATTACTGTTAATTCATGGGCAGAGGATGGTAATGATAATTATGACACTAATTATTGACCCAACTTCCTCCAGTCTGCTGACAGTGCAGCCATGAGAAACAGAGCACTGCAAGACCACACTTCTATCTGGGGTTTCTCCAGCTGCTGTTTGCATGTTAAAAGCCATATTTATGATCTCTAGCATTTACTAGAGAACAATGTGATTAATCAAAATTTTGATTAATAAAAAATGTCCAGGGCGCCTGGGTGGCTCAGTCGGTTGAGCATCCGACTTCGGCTCAGGTCATGATCTCACAGTTCATGGGTTCGAGCCCCGCGTTGGGCTTTGTGCAGACAGCTCAGAGCCCGGAGCCTGCTTCGGATTCTGTGTCTCCCTCTCTCTTTGCCCCTCCCCCTGCTCATGCTCTGTCTCTGTCTCTATCTCTCTTTCTCACAAAACATACTTTCAAAAATTTCACTGGAGTGTTAAAAGACCTCAAGTCAGGAAGAAAGCAACAGGTGTTCTCGGAGGAGCTAATATTTCCTCACACTTCACATCACCTTCTGTGCAGTTACAGAGGTACAGACAGAAATAGAAATTTCCTTCACTGCTCACCAAACCTGCTTCTCCACCATCTCTGCTCCATTTCTGAGTCTGACATTGTTCATTGAGTCACCCTCTGAACCTTGGAGGCACTTTCGATTTCTCTGGAAATCAGCGTTCCAGGCACTGTCAGGTGCCTCATCGACGGTGCCCCATCTCTACCTGGCGAGCACTGCTGTTCCATCCAGCCTGTTATCCTGACTCCCCAACTGGCATCTGATTGGTCTCCCCACCTGGAGCCTCTACCCACATACACTCCACAAACTGAGGCTTCCTACGCTGCAGACCATATCGTTACGAGCCACAAAGATTCCCCTACCCCTGATAGTCGGGGTTAAGGAAATTGTCTTATATTAGCAAATCAGGCTTTTTTTTTTTAACAAGAAGTATTAATTTTACTAAGTTTCTTTTTCTTGCCTCTCTAAAACTCAGCAGGTAGAATTCTTACTGAATCTACTGATATGCTGTATCATATTAACATATTCCCCCCTTTTATGCCATTTTTAACCCTCCTGAGATAAACGTTACTTCCTTGTGATAGCCGATAATTGTTTTCCGTTGAATTCAGTTTGCTAGTGTTTTGTTTGGGATTTTCACAGCTATGATTGTCAATAATTAGGGGTTTGCAAAGCAGTGATTTTCCAACAGTCAGCTGTAGGGCCCTTGGTTTCCACGGAGGCCCTAAGTGTAGCTGGGGGCGGGGAGGAGGCCAGGGGGGAGGGCGGTGAATACAGGCAAGAGGCTTCATGCTCTCCGCTCTGCCTCAGCTGGAGATGCTTCATTCTTCGAAACCTCCTTCACTCATGGGGCTTCTACATGTGGTTTTAGTATTCACGTTGGAGTGAAAGGTATCGGTGGTTTTCCGTCTCTTCATATATCTTGACACACTTGAAATAGGCACGGGAAATAGTCTGTTCCTTAAAATCATTTGGACTTGGGTCCTCTTAATTGGGGGGTGGGGGGGGTGTAGTAAGAGGGTCAGTAACTTTGAAGACTTTTTGGATTGAAATTTGTATTGAGATCATTGTAGATGCCCATGCAATTGTAAGAAACAATACAGAGAGGTTCCTTGTACACACTGCCCAATTTTCCCCAATGCTGATGTTTTCAAAACTACGGTATGGGCCACCTGGGCGGCTCAGTCGGTTGGGCGTCCGACTTCAGCTCAGGTCATGATCTCATGGTTTGTGGGTTCCAGCCCCACGTCGGGCTCTGTGCTCACAGCTCAGAGCCTGGAGCCTGCTTGGGATTCTGTGTCTCTCTCTCTTTGTTCCTCCCCCACTCGTGTTCTGTGTCTCTTTCTGTCAACAATAAACATTAAAAACAAAACTAAAAAAAAAAAAAAAACATAACTATGGTAAGCTGACAGAATATTGGCATTGATATAATTTATCAGTCTTATTTGGATTCCCCCAGTTTTAGTTGTACTTGTGTGTGCGTGTGTGTAAGAAATATACAATTTTGTGGGTTCAGGTATCGACCACCACAGTTAAGCTACTCAACAGTCAACAGCCCCTACATCACAGGGATGCGTCATGCTGCCCTTGTATAGTCACACCCGCACCCGTCCAGGCACCCCTTCCCCTACCCACTTCTCATCCCTGAAAATCACTACTATGTCCTCCATTTCAAAATGTTTTCATTTAAAAAATGTTATATGGGGGCACCTGGGTGGCTCAGTTGGTTGGGTTATTGCACTCTTCATTTCAGCTCGGGTCATGAGTTCCAGCCCTGTGTCAGGCTCTGGGCTGACAGCACAAGCCTGCTTGGGATTCTCTCTGTCACCCTTTCTCTGTCCTTCCCCCTGCCCATGCTCATGCTCACTCTCTCTCTCTCTCTCGCTCTCTCTCTCACAAAACAAAATAAGAAACATTTTATAAAAAAGATATTGGGGTACCTGGATGTGGCTCAATCAGTTAAGCATCCAACTCTTGATTTAGGCTCAGGTCATGATCTCGCAGTTCGTCAGTTCAAGCCCTGCATGGATAGTGTGAAGCTTGCTTGGGATTCTCTCTCTCTCTCTCTCTCTCTCTCTCTCTCTCTCAAAATAAATAAATAAACTTTAATAAAAAAGACATTTATTTTTTAAAAAAAGATGTTAATGTCTTTAAAAAAATTTTAACAAAAAATAAAAATGCTATCTGAATGGAACCATCCAGTGTGTGACCTATTGGGATTGGCTTTTGTCACTCAGCCTAAGTCCCTGGCAGGGCACCTGGCCGGCTCAGTCAGTGGGGCATGTGACAATTGACCTCAGGGTTGTAAGTTCATGCCCCATGTTGGGTGTAGAGTTTACTTTAAAAAAAATTGTTTTTAATGTTTTTATTTATTTTTGAGGGAGAGAGAGAGACAGAGCATGAGCAGGGGAGGGTCAGAGAGAGTGGGAGACACAGAATCTGAAGCAGGCTCCAGGCTCTGAGCCGTCAGCACAGAGCCCGATGCAGGACTCGAACCCACAGACTGTGAGATCATGACCTGAGCCAAAGGCATTTACTTTAAAAAAATAATAAAATAAAACAAAGTCCTTGGCTATTCATTCAAGTTGTTGCCTGAACCAGTAGTTTTTTCCCTTTTTATTGCTGAGTGCTGTTCCATGACACGAATGACCCATGGTTTAACTGTTCATCTGCCGAATGACACCTGGGTTATTTTCAGTTTGGGGCTATTACAAATGAAACTGCTATGAACATCTGCATATGCGTTTTTGTGAGAACATAAGTTCTCATTTCTCTGGGATAAATGCTCAATTGCTGGGTTAGATGGTAAGTGCATATTCCGTTTTATAAGAAGCTGCCAAACTTGTTCTCCAGGGTGGCAATGCCATTTTGTATCCCCACTAGCAAATGTATAAGGGATCCATGTTTCTGTGTTTCCTCCCAGCATTTGGTGTCGTCACTATTTTTTATTGTAGCCATTCTGATAGGTAGGTAGTGAGAGCTCATTGTGGGGTGGGTGGGTTTTTTGTTTTTGTTTTTGAGATATAATGGACATATGACATTATATTAAGTTTCCAAGTTCATTGAGGGTTTTTTTTTTAATTTTTTAAATGTTTATTTATTTTTGAGATAGAGACAGAATGCGAGTGGGTTAGGGGCAGAGAGGGAGACATAGAATCCGAAGCAGGCTCCAGGCTCTGAGTTGTCAGCACAGAGCCCTACGCAGGGCTTGAACTCATGAGCTGTGAGATCATGACCTGAGAGGAAGTTGGCCGCTCAACTGACTGAGCCATCCAGGCACCCCATTGTGGTTTTAATTTACATTTCCCTGATGGCTAATAAGGTTGAGCATCTTTTCATGTGCCTATCTGTCATCTCATACTCTTTTCAATAAAATCCAATATTCATGTCTTTTGCCTGTTTTCTTATTGGATTATTTGCTAACGCTTTGATTGTTGAGTTTGAGACTTCTTTTTATATTCCAGAAACTAGTGCTTTGTTGGATGTGGGTTTGCAAATATGTTTTTCCCCAGTGTCTAAATGTCTCTATACATTCTTTTTTTTTTACTTAAATTTTTTTCATGTTTATTTATTTTTGAGAGACAGAGCATGAGCAGGGGAGGGGCAGAGAGAGAGGGGGACACAGAACTCAAAGCAGGCTCCAGGCTCTGAGCTGTCAGCACAGAGCCCCATGTGGGGTTCATATGAATTTTAGTATAAGCTTGTTTATGTCTCTAAAAACCCTGCTGATGTAGTAATAAGAATTGTATTAAACCTATCAATCAATGTGGGGAGAATTGGCATCTTTACTAGGTTGTTTCACAATCTATAAACACAGTGTATCTCCATTTACCTATTTCCTCTTTGATATCTTTCATCAATTTTGTACACATAAAGTACCTGTTTTGTTACATGTATAATCCAATGATTTCATTTTCACTAGAGCCACTGTAGACATTGGGTTTCTATTTTCCTTTCTTGCATGTTCATTGTGATTGTATATAAATTCAGTTGGTTGCCTTGTGTTGATCCCGTATGCTGTGATCCTGAAAAAAATATTTATTAGTCTCTGAGGATTTTTTGCATGGGTTCTTTGGAATTTTCTACGTAAATAATCACGTCCTCTGCAAATAAAGATAGTTTTATCTCTTCCTTCCTCATCCGTATGCTTTTAATTTACCTTTTCTTACATTTCTGCAGTGCCTAGCACTTCTAGTACTAGACTGAGTAACAGTGATGAGTGGATATCCTTGCCTCTTGCCCCATTTGAGCGGGACATCAGTCTCTCACCATTAAGTTTAATGTTTAGTGTATGATTTTTGTAGATGCTCTTTATCAAGTTGTGATAATTCCCCTCAATCCCAAACTTGTTGGAAGTTTTGATCACAAGTGGGTGTTGGATTCAAATGCTTTTTATGGATCAATTAATTGATATGATCGTATAATTTTTGTGTTTTAGCCTATTGGTATGATAGATTTCACTGTTTGACTTTTAAATGTTGAACCAGCCTTGAATACCTGGAATAAATCCCAGTTGGTCATGGTATATAATTAATTTTTTAATGCCTTTTTTTCTAATTTTTGAGGGAGAGAGAGTGCATGTAGGGGAGGAGCAGAGAGAGAAGGGGACAGAGGATCCGAAGCAGGCTCTATGCTGACAGCAGTGAACCTGATGTGGGGTTCAAACTCACAAGCTGTGAGATCATGACCTAAACCAAAGTCAGATGTTCAACCAACTGAAACACCCAGGCACCTCAATTAATTCTTTTTATACATCACTAAATTCTAGTTGCTAATATTTTGTTGGAGAGTTTTGTGTCTGAGTTCATGAGAAAGATCATTCTATAGCTTCTCTTTTTTTTTTTTTTTTTTTTTTTTACTGCTTTTGGCATCAGGGTAATACTAACTTCATAAAATAAACTGTGAAGTGTTCTTTTCTCTTGTATTTTCTGAAGAAAATATGTGGAATTGGCATTCGTTCTTTAAACGTTTGGTAGAATTCTCCAGTGAAACTATCGGTGCCTGGAGATTTTTTTTTTCTGGGAGTTTTAAAATTACTAATTCAGTTTTTCTCATGGTTATAGGAGGAGTCAGATTGACTGTTTCATCTTGGTTGAGTCTGACAGTTTGTAGTTCTTGAGGAAATGGTCAAATTTATCACTGTAAAGTTGTTTATAGTATACTGCTATTCTCTTTGTAGTAGAAGATCTACAGCCCCCCTTATTTTTTTTAATGTTTATTTATTTTTGACAGAGACAGAGCACGAGCGGGGGAGGGGCAGACAGAAAGGGAGACACAGAATCCAAAGCAGACGCCAGGCTCTGAGCCGTCAGCACAGAGCCCAACGTGGAGCTCAAAGCCACGAAAGGTGAGATCATGACCTGAGCCGAAGTCAAGATGCTCAACCGACTGAGCCACCCAGGCACCCCTACAATGCCCCTTATTTTTAAAAAAGAGAAAAAATTTGTTACTGTATTGTATGTTACAAAAGAACTAGAGTCTGGAATGCAGTTTAAAGACGACATATACCAACAACTGCCTTATGTAATATGGCACTGCCATAATTCAAATTCGTTTTTATTTGGGGGTTGTTTAGTATTAAAAACTTGTGTTCACAGGATACATCAAGGTGTGATTTTTTTTTGTGAACACGGAAGCAGTGATTTTTTTTTAATTATAATTCTGGAGCCTCAAACAAGCATTATAACTTTTCTGATTATTATTTCTTTCCTTTAATTATTTCTGGAACATGCCACACTGATCTTTATTTTTTTTTAATAAAAAAATGAGTTTTTTACAACATTGTGTGTTAACAGAGGGACCAAATCTATAGTGATATCCCGTTTCATTCTTGCTATTAATAGTTTGTGCCTTCTCTCTCTTTGTTTGTCATTCTTACTAGAGGCTTATCAATTTTATTGATTTTTTTTTTAAGAACCAGATTTTTGCTCCATTGATTTTCTCTGTTGTTTCCCTAGTTTCCATGTCATTGATTACTTCTCCTGTCTCTATTCCTACCTTCCTTCTCCTTGCTTTGGATTTATTTTGCTCTTCTTTTTCTAGTCCCTTGAGGTGGGAACTTGGGTTATTAACTTGCAACTCTTCTAATGGAAGCAGTTAGTGATACCTTTCTTCCCCCTAGTACTGCCTCAATGCATCCCACATACTGGGATATGTTGTATTTTTATTCATATTCAGTTGTGTCATCATTAATAGTCAGAAGTGTACGTGATTCGTTGCCCATGACCCACTCTTATACAAATGATGAACTTCAATGAACAGACAGTTCTCAACCATATCTTGTGTTTAAAAAAAAAAAAAAAAGGAAAATAAAAACACAGAGAAATGCTTTCAAACTCAGGTGCACATCTGAGACATCATACCAATCTTGGAGGAAAGTCAGTAAGAAATTATATTGTATTAAATTATATTCTAATTATATTGGAAGAATGGGGTGTAGGGAACGCTGTTGGCCAGCTGTGTGTAAGTTTTCTTCTGCAAGGGGGAAAATTCAGGTCACATTCTTGCTGGTGCATGACAAATCAGTCTTCTTCTAAGTCTGCCCAACAGCATCATGTGAAGACCTTCACATGTCTCTGCTTACAACAGGTTTTATAGGGAATTGGACCTCTGTGGCTTTTAATATGGTATCATCTTGACAGATGTCTTGCTGAAATTGACTGTGTTGGTTTGTTTTGTTTTTTAAATTTCTTTTGAGACTTCCCTTCGACCCATGGATTATTGAAAAGCGTGTTGTTTAATTCCTACATGTTTAGAGATTTTATTTGTCTTTCTGTTATTGATTTCTACTTTGATTCCATTATGGTCAGAGAACACACTCTGTATGATTTCAATTTCTTTTTTTCATTGACGTTCCTCTCTGGTCCAAGACCTAATGCTAGGGAATGTCTCATAGGCACCTGAAAGAGAATGTCTATGCTGTTGCCGGGGTGTTCTGTAAATGTAATTGTGCTCTTTAGATCCTCTACATCCTTGCTGATTTTGTGTCTGGTGGTTCTATCAGTTGCTCTATCAGAGGAGAGTGGAGTGTTGAAGTCCCTAACCACAGTGGTGGACTTATCTCTCCATTTTTACGTTACGAATTTTGAGGCTCTGATGTGTGGTGCACACATATTTAGAGCCATGATATTGTCCATCTTCCTGGTGGATTGACCCTTTTTATCAATAGCTTTTAAAATTCCTTTTTTTAACGTTTTTTTATTTTGAGAGAGAGACAGAGAGAGCAAGCGGGGAAGGGGCAGAGAGAGGGAGAGAGAGAGAATCCCAAGCAGGTTTCACACTGAGCACAGAGCCCAATGAGGGGCTCGAACTCACGAACTGTAAGATCATGACCCGAGACAAAACCAAGAGTCAGACGCTCAACCGACTGAGCCTCCTGGGCGCCCCTAAAATTCCTTTTATTGGCATCGAGCCTTTCACGGTTTCCACATATCTTTTTCTAATGGTTTTTTTAAATTTTTTAAATGTTTATTCATTTTTGAGAGAGAGAAACAGAGCATGAGTGAGGGAGGGACAGAGAGAGAGGGAGACAGAATCTGAAGCAGACTCCAGGCTCTGAGCTGTCAGCACAGAGCCCCCACAAACCATGTGGTCGTGACCTGAGCTGAAGTCAGACACTTAACCAACTGAGCAACTGATATGCGCCCCCGCCCCCCGCACATATCTTTGAGGTAGTTTTAACACTTGTATTTTCTCAGAAAATCTGCAGTATCATTGGGGTTCCCAAAGTGTTCTGTTTCACCTCAGCACATTGTGGGTGTAGGCCTACATGGTGTTTGAACGTTTATACGATATGAACAACTATCTGCAAACAGCATGGACTTCACCTGCATTGCTTTGTAAGATTTCATAATGTTCATAAATGTGACGGTCTCTTGGTGTCCATTTGCAAATCGCTTTTTTTTTTTTCTCACTCAACATTTCAGTGTTCAAGATATATCCGTGTTGACACATAAGGATACTTCATTGCTGTCAACAGGCTGTGCTGTAACCCTTTGTGTGAATAAACACGAACACTTTATCTGCTCCACTGATTCTTTGTGTGGTAGGAAAGCCGGTTCTATTATAGGCCTTCGTAGGGTCTACAGCAGGACAGTAACCAGGAGTCAGTCCCGGCTTTTCCTCTTCCTTCTGGTCTTCTCATCTCTCCCAGCACCCCCCGGGGCCCCCCCCCCCCCACCTCCACACATACACACACAATAGTCTTCCCAGGGCCATCTCTTCTTTTCCAGAATCTGTCCCTGCAATTTCCCCATGCTGGCTCTTTGTTTCTGCCTTGGAATGAATGCCTTCTCTGCCCCCTGTTAAATGCTACTCACCCAGCAAGGTCCAAATGCCTCTAAGACTGATCCTTCCCTCTCCCGCCCTGTCGTAGCATTATATCTGAATCTCAGCAACATTCTTAGTTTTATTTTGTGGTTCGTGTATTTTCTGCTCTATGGGGCACGATTTCTTTTTAAGGATAAAGAACAATGATTTATTCACCTCAGAGCCCCATCTCCCTCAGGAACTATTCCTCGTGCCTAGAACATGCTGAACGTTTTGAAATCAACATGTCAATGAACAAAGCCTCTGGCCTTTAAACAACTCCTCGGTCTCACTGCCACTCAGCTATGCAGGGACCCATAAGAGCAGGGATCTCAATTGCACGGGGCACAGTGTCTATTTTCCCAGAGAAGCTCTTCTGGAGCCAGGCCCAGGAGTCCTGCCCTGCCTGTGCCCCTCACAGCTTTCCTGAATGCCAGGGAGAGGGCCTTGGGGGTGGAGGCCATCCCCTCACAACCAACTGGAGGGGATTTAAGCTTCTGACTTTGTTTTTAAATTCTCTTCTGAGGGGCGCCTGGGTGGCTCAGTCTGTTAAGCGTCTGATTCAGTTTCAGCTCAGGTCATGATCTTGCAGTCCGTGAGCTTGAGCCCCGCGTCGGGCTCTGTGCGGGCAGCACAGAGACCGCTTGGGATTCTCTCTCTCTCCTTGCCTGCCTCCCTCTCTGTCTCTCAAAATAAATAGACTTAAAAATTAAATTCGTTTTTGCTTAGGTGATAGATTCTACATGCCCCCCCCCCCCCAGCGGAAAAAAAAAAAAAAAAAGAAAAAAGAAAAGAAAAAAGAAAAAAGCAATAGATTCCCACAGCTCAGAAATCCAACTGTCTGACTTTCCTGCGCTGTTTCGACTTCGGTCCCTCAGCGGCCCCACCGCCTGTCCCCACTCAACAGGGACCACTGGATCCATTCTCTGATCGCCCTCGAAGAGCATCTTCATTTACATACACGCCTTTACAAGCGAACTTGCTGATTTTTCCCACTTCGGGCTCCAAAGATAGCACAGTACACACACTGTTTTGCATTTCAACAGTTGTTCATTAACCATTGTTCCATACTGTGTGTTGCCTTCTGGTTTCTGGGAAGCAAGGGAGCAGGGCAGGCCCCAGCCTACATTTCTAAAAGGAGGCGTTTGTTCTGTGATGTTCTCTTATCTTCCTACAGCTCACTCCCACCCCCTGGGTCCAGCTCCCCCACTGCTGGCATCACAGGCTGGGCTCTGGACATCTAAATCTCCTTCCCGGTGTCTCTGCAGGTGCCCCAACCCGCAGACCGAAACTGTCACCCCCTTTGGCCTTCCCATACCACTAGTTTGGACTGTATGGCACAGAAACAGGAGTTTGCTTTTTTTAAATGCTTACTTCTTTTTTCTTTTAATTTTGTTTTTAATGTTTATTTTTGTGAGAGAGAGAGAAAGACAGAGCACGAGCGGGGAAGGGGCAGAGACAGAAGGAGACACAGAATCTGAAGTAGGCTCCAGCCTCTAAGCTGTCAGCACAGAGCCTGACGCGGGGCTGAAACTCACGAACCATGAGATCATGACCTGAGCCGAAGCCTGATGCTTACCCAACTGAACCACCCAGGCACCCCTAATGTTTACTTCTTAGAGAGAGAGAGAAGAGAGAGAGAGAGAGAGAGAGAGAGAAAATGCAGGTGCACAGGGGAGGGACAGAGAGAGAGAGAGAGGGAGAGAGAGAATTCCAAGCAGGCATCACAGTGTCAGTGTGGAGCCTGACGTGGGGCTGGAACCCCTGAGCCGTGAGATCATGGCCTGAGCCGAAATCAAGAGTCAGACACTTAACTGACTGAGCCACCCAGGAGCCCCGTGAGTATGCTTTTGCTAGCCAATAAAGGTCTAAGGTATGGCCTTCCGGGTGGTATAGGGAGAGTGCATTTGGGGAAGGGGCTTCATGGGCACCGCTGAAGGGGGACCGCTGCCACGTGGCTGCTGCTTCCTGGGGTGGAGGCAGCCGCCAGGTCCGAAAGGCTGCTTCCTCAGGCAGTGCCCACACCGCCACCAGGTGAAGGCAGGACACGGTCTGTTTTCCACAGCTTTTGTTCCTGCCAGACCCAGCCCTGCCCTGCTCCTTTATGCACCCACAGCCTACTCGGTGACTCATCGGTGACCTTGATCCCAGCTGCTCCCCCAGAGGAGCAATCACTGACACCCGGCCCCTCCCTTGGGAACTGAAGCTGACAAAGCCATCCCCAGCCCTGCCCTGGGCAGGCCCCATCTGACCAGGGGTTCCATCTTTAGGGAGCTTGACCCAAAATTGAAGAGCTGGCTGAACGAATCCAACACTGAGATCAGAAACCGCTGGCACGGGGCAGCTGGGTGGCTCAGTCAGTTGAGTGAGTGCCTGACTCTTGAGTTCCACTCAGGTCATGATCTCACAGTTTGTGGGTTCAAACCCCACGTCAGGCTCTGTGCAGACAGCGGGGAGCCTGCTTGGGATTCTCTGTCTCCCTCCCTCCCTCTCCCTCTCTCTCTCTCTCTCTCTCTCTCTCTGCCAAAAGTAAATAAACTTAAAAAAAAATAAAAAGAAACCACTGACTTAATGGTGGCTAACACACTGAAATCATTGAATAAATATTTGTTGAGAGCCCACTATGTGCCACGCACTTTCTAGGTCTGTAAACAGAGCAGCAAGACAAAGTCTTTGCCCTTGTGGAACTTACATTCTAGGATAGCAGCCAGCCAATTAAATCCCCATACCAAATAAAATGTACGTATGTATGCACGTGTGTATTTATACCGTCGATGTGTGTGGGTCCGTATTGCCCGCCAGGAACGTGCACAGATGAGTGAGTTGGGTTTAGCACTTGTTGCCACGACGGAGACCATGAACCATGGTCCAAAGGTGTTAGAAGAGCCTGCCTAGGATCTAGGCTTTGGGTGGGTGGTTTGGGAGAGGGCCCAAGGAAGCGGGGCTTTCTCTGGATTGGGTGCTATCAGAAAGCAGGGATGAGTCTATTATAGTGTTGCTCAATAAACCCTATCTGAAAAACAGGAGGCCAGATCGAGGTCACAGCTGTAATTAATAAACAGTACTTACACTAACTAGGAGAGGTGGATGTTTGGTATTTTGCGACCTGGACAATGCTTACATTTGCTGTGTTCAGACACGATTAGGAAGCAGTCTTGTTTTTTGTCTTGACCTATCACGGCCAAGAGAAGCCTTGTCTGATGCTGATGTTCTGTGAGATTCTTTTTTTTTTTTTTTGTTCTTAATGTTTACTTTTTGAGAGAGAGAGAGAGTGTGTGTGAGCGGGGGAGGGGCAGAGAGAGAAGGAGACACGGAAACCAAAGCAGGCTCCAGGCTTTGAGCTGTCAGCACAGAGCCTGACGCGGGGCTTGAACCCACAAACCGCGAGATCATGACCTGAGCCGAAGTCGGACGCTGAACCGACTGAGCCACCCAGGTGTCCCTCCGTGAGATTCTTTATTTTCAGCAGGAGAACATCATGCAATATGCAGGTCCAATTTCTAGATGTCAGGACTGCCTCCCACTTTTCCCCCACCCCCAAAAATATATACATATATAAATATAATTTCAGGCAGAAAAAAGTTCTGTGGAGTAAGGCTAGGGATTCCCAGGATGGGGAATGTGGTTACTTTAGAGAGGCGGTCAGGGAGGCCTACGTGGTCACGTAACATTTGAGCAGACCTAGAAAAGCAAGGGAGTGAACTGTGTGGCCATCGGAGCAGAAGAACTTTCTGGGTAGAGCCAGCCAGCAAAGGCAGAGGCCTCGCAGTATGAATGCGTTTGGCTTGTTTGAGGCCTGGCAAAGGGGTCAGGGATTCTGGAGCAGAGCGGGTGAGGACAGGGGAGTGGAAGATGATGTGTGAGAGATGGTCCAGGCCAGATCAGGTCAGGCCAACAGAAGGAATCTGGCCTCGACTCTGCGATGAGAGGATCCTGACGACACATCATGTGGTAAGATCCCTCTGGCCGCCGTGTTGAGAACAGAGTCTAGGGGACAAGAGGGAAAGGAGGGAGGTGAGCTGGGTGTCTGCTCTGATGACCCGGGGGAAAGATGACGGTGGTTTGGAGCAGTCTGGTGGTAGCGGTGAACTTGGTGAGACCCATTCGCTCAGACTTGACAAGGATTAGAGGTCGGTAAGGGAAGGTGGGGCCAAGACTTCATTTGAGCAAAAGACCAAGTTGTTGTAGTGTGAGCCCTGACAGTTGGGTTTTCTCTTTTTTTCTCTTTGACCATAAGGGCATAGACTTCAAAGATGGCTATCAGGAATAAATACATGGCCGGCCACACTGGCTGGAGATCAGACCCAGGCTACCCCCAGCCCCCAACTGAGGCTCCTTTGTTTTGGAAATCTTGTTTGATTTTAATAACTGACCATTTGGGCTACTTACATTTTTTCTATTCCTGCTCTTGAAATTCCAGCTCTTATGTTTTGAACTTACCAGTAAAGGGTCAGCCCATGAAACCCTAGACCCCAACCCTGAATCCAAGGTTCTGTGTTACTGTGTTATCTCAGTAAACACAGAACCCCAGGCCCATGCTCACTTGCATGCTCTCTCTCTCTCTCTACCTGCAACCTTGCTGTGTGGCCCCAAGGGTGCTGTGTAATTTCCAGGTTTTGTAAGTAATATTATTTTCTCAAAATTTCTGATGGTTGTTGCTGAAGGGTGTCTTGAAATCATAAGTGCAACAAAGGGCGCCTAGGAGGCTCAGTCAGTTAAGCTTCCGTGTATGGCTCAGGGTCACGATCTCACGGTTGGTGGGTTTGAGGCTCGCACCCCGTATAGGGCTCTGTGCTGACAGCTCGAGGCCTGGAGCCTGCTTAGGATTCTGTGTTTCGCTCTCTCTCTGACCCTCCCCTGCTCATACTCTGTCTCTCTTCTCTCTCTCTCTCAAAAATAAACATTAAAAAAAATTTTTTTATACCCACAACACTCGTCACTGACAGGGAGAACAGCATATCTTTTGCAGGGTAGCTCATCAGGGGCTCAGGGGGGTATGTGAGGGAGAGGTGCCCTTAGACATCAAGCTGAGACATGGAGTAAGCAGTTGTACCTGTGGGCCAGGAGCTATGCAGAATGGAGGGGGGGGGGGTGGCAAGAACAGATCAGGAAGTTGCCAGAGTTTTTGCACACATAAGGCATGGGCCTTAGTGAAATCACCTGGAGTGTGAATATGGGTAGAGAATATGGGTAGAGAAGAGTGCCCTGCACTCACTTGCTAGGCACCCCAGTATCTGGTCCTCTGGGAAGGGAGTGGGAATCAGCAGAGGAAACTGAAAAGGGACATTCCAGAAGGCAGACGAACCAAGAGTTCAATCATCTATTAACAAATTTGCATTGAATTCTGCACATCATCTGAGAAGTTTTAAGACTTTAGATTCTGAGCCACCAGAACACTGGAAAGACGCAAGAGACAGGAGGAAAAGAAAAAGGTGTGGGCCAGAACTGTTGGTTGACATGAAGAACCCATTCCCTCTTTTCTTTCTTGGTAAAAGACCTCTGACTCTGTTTGGAGAGGCAATACACTCACAAACGTCAATGGAAGTATGTGTGGGACTTCTGCTTAAATGGAGCGAACACAGTTGGGAGGCACATATCTGCTCTTCTACTCTATCCCATGCTGCCTCTGAAATGTGGGTGCTATTGCTGGAGTTCCAACAGCCATTTTGGAACATGAGGCAACTGGAAAGGAAAATCAAGCATTAAGGGTGGCAGAGTGGAAATATAGCCTATGCACTTGGTAACTGTGGAGTTGCCAACCAGTTCCAGATTACTTAATGTCAGCTTTGTTTCGCACGGGCAAGAAACAAACTTCTACCTTTTTAAAATTCACAGTTATTTCTGTCACATGTAGCAAAAGCGAAATCTAACTGATAGATTTGTTCATAGGATTTCAAAACTGTGCAGACGACTTGTAAGAGGAAGCAAGGATTCAGAGATGTCGTGATCCCCACTTTCTCAGAACTCCCTGCGCAGTGGGGTGAGCTAACAGGTCGTAAGTGGTTCATTACAGCACAGGGGTAGGGGCTATGACGGTGGTTATGCCCCAGTGTCTAGAGTGAGGACCGAGCAAAGCAAGCTTCATCTCCTCTTTTCCTCTCAAATCACATCTAAATTCAATAACTCAACACGTGTTCTTGGTCTGGTTTGGTTCCATTGCTGGCATTTGATTTTAATATATTCCAGTAGCTAATTTAAGCCGTGGAGTTGAAGAGGGGAGAAATGATCACGCAAGCTAGATTTTAGATGCTTGGCACTTATAATCTCTCAGAGAACCTGAATGGAATACTAAGCAATGGTTATGAGCTTGCGAAGAATCAATTTTGCATGTGGAGCTTCATCCAACCAACAATTATATAAATACTCCAGCTCCGCAAAATTGGCAGGACGCTAAAACTACAAATGTGATCTGTGCCATTTCTCTAATGCGCCAATTATTTTGATGCGGCCTTTTCCCCCTGGAAGGCACCTGAACGGCACACTTGGCCAACTGCTTACTGCTGGCCAAGACTGCTCTTAAATACCAGAAGCCTCTCTCCAGATCTAGGCCAAAGGGAGACACAAAACTATATTGAGCACTTACGAAGTGCTAGGTCTATTACGTCCATTCTCTTACTTAATCTTTACAGCAACCCTGCCATAGGTTCTAGAATCCTTCTTTTGCCAGTAAGAGTTTGACACCCAGAGAGCCTGAGCAATCTGCCTCCAGTCCTCCACAGCTCCTGAGGGGGTAGAACCAGAATCCAAACCCAGATCGGGTTTCCTCCGCTCCCCTGTGCACCATGCTGCTTCCCCGACACGCCTCCCCTGCCATCTCACACCCTTTTAAGCCTGGAATCTCTTTTGTCCAGTCTAAACAGCTTTCTAGGCATGGGTTCTTCGTTCCACTTTCCACGAGTTAAAATCCCACCCTCTGGCAAATCTTTTGTGCGCTCCCCTCCCCCTTTATAAACCTTCCTGGCACCTCCCATCCCGGTGACCTCTGCTTCCTGGGAATTCTCCCCGCCCCATAATTGGCTCCTACAACACTTAGGACTTTATAAACTTTACCAGAGCTTTTTGTATCCTTAAGTAACCTACCCTATTATCAATTTTCAGGGGAAGAGAGAAAAGAAAACACATTTATTGCACACTTACCTTGTCATAGAAGTTTGTCTCCTTTCACGCCGCAAATGATCCCATTAGGACTTTTTACCTGCCGCGTTACAGATGAAGAAATTGTATACACAGCAACCTGAAGTGGTGGAACGAGATACAAAACCAGAAGTTAAGAAGTAGAAATTATAGATCATCTCAGAAACTAGCACATCGCGCAGGCGTCCGGTAAACGTGTGTGCAAGGAATTAATGAATGGATGAATATGTGAATATTTGAAGACTGGCTTACATAAAAAACTTAGTGAGCAATGGCACGAGAGGGAGAGCTGAAGTACCCTGAAAAGTACATATTCCAAGTACTAATGGGGTTTCGTGGCTGCAGAAAATCCCCAACTTTGAAACAAGCCCAGATCAAAATGAAAGGGTTTCCCTAACACTTTCACAACGAAAAGCGTGGCTCCGCACACCCGGTGCAGAAGAGGCATTTGCAATCTATAAAGTTGCCTCCTTCGGAAAGCTCTAGAACACCGTCGGGTTTTATCCCCCAACTTCGGCGGCGGGGACGGGCAGGCGCCTGTGCCTTTAAGAATCTGGTCGAAGTCCTTTTCCTCTCCCCGCCCCGCCCCCTCGCCGTGCCGGCGGGGCCCGGGCGCCCACCCCTTTCTCCCACCGCCGACTGAACTACTGGTTCGGCCGCCCATCCGTCACAGAGGTGCCGCTTCTGATTGGCTTCGCGCCGGGAGGCGGGGCGGGAAGGCCTGAGAAACTAGTTTGTTGGCGGCGCCCGGGCTGTACCGCGGCGGCAGCGCGCTCCGGCTGTGGCGAGCCGGGGGAGGGGAGAGGCGGCGGCGGCGGCGGCGGCGGCGGCGGCCGGGGCTGTGGAGCCTCGCGCGGGCGACCAGGAGCCTCTGAGCGCGGCGGGCGGCGGCGCCCCGAGCGGTGAGTGGCGGGGCTGGGCCGGGCTGGGGGCGCCCGCCTCGGGCTGTTCTGGCTGCGCGCCCGGCCGCCGGCTCGACACTTGTCACCTCCCCCCCCCCCCGACGGGGCCGGAGGGTGCGGGGATTTGCGCGCCTCGCCGTCTGAGCCCCCCCTCCCCCCGGCCGAGAGAGCCCCCGCGGGGCTGCGCGCCCCGGGAGCAGCCCAGCGCTGCTCGGGTCCCCGGAGCTCCCGGGCCGCCGCAGGGTCTCGGGGGCCGGCGGAGTCGGGGACAATGGTGGAGAGAGGGGTGGCCGCAGTCCGCCGCCGCCGCCGCCGCCTCAGCCCCCGCGGCTGCTCCCGCCCCGCGCGTGCCTGGGGACCCGGTGAGGGTACTTGCAGAGAGCTCCGGGCGAGGGAATGAATTGTTTTTGCAAATGGATGTAGCGCGCGGGAGCTACAACTCTTTCCCTTGGGAGTGGTTGATTCATTGAGTCCGCAGACTCTCTTTTTAAAAAATTACTATCGATCCTGGAAAGAGGAGGCTGCTCGGCTTTGAGGATGTGAGCGGTCGGGCTCTGCGCCCGGGCCCGGAGAAGTCCCCGCGCACTTGACGCCGAGGGCCAGATGGCCGCTTGCCTCGTGCGGAGCGAGGGCCCGGGGTCGAGCCAGGGGCTGTTGTCCACGCGAGCCGGGACCGGGTCCGGCGCCCCCGGTGCCCTCGGCCGTTCACGTCCCGCCTGACGGGGGTCCCTTCTCTGGGTTTAGAGGGCTGGAGAACAGCGGAGGAGTGGTTAAGTCCCACCCACCTGCCCACCGAGGTGGCGCCACCCACGCAGGTTCAGAGCAAGTCTTCTCTAGACAGCTAGCCCGCCTGTCCCCTTGCCTGGCACAGGACCCCATTCGGGCACGCCCCCCACTGCTCCTTTTCTTCCTCTAGTTGCTTGGGAAGCTTTTCCTTTGAGAGATTGGACCCCTCCCCTCGCCCCCAGGGGGCACCTTACACTTTTTTGGTGCTGCTGCTTCAAAGTCCCCAAGGTGCATTATAGCTCTCTTTGAGTAAAGAAAAATCTTTATAGAGATCTGATCAAAGGGATTGGGGTAAAGGCTGTTCCAGGCCCCTGCAGGTTTAATCTGGGCACTCTGGTCCTGCTGACTTCCTCTGAGCAGGAGACAGGCTCCCTGAGCTTTGGCCCTCCCTGGTGAGGCAGGGCAGAAAACACCATGTGTCTGGGCCTCTGGTTTCACTCTGGCCATGTGGCACTGGGGGGAGGAGGTGGGAACCCCCCCCCCATTCTTATCATGGACTGGGCTGTGATGACAGCAATGTGCTGTCACTCCCTTTGGGATCCTGGACCTCAGTCTCTCCCCCTTCGTAGGTAGGACTGGTGCTCTGTGCCCCCCAGTGTGCTGTTCAGTTTCCTAGGGGTTGTTGGTAAAGGCTTGCATTTGGGGGCTGGGGGTGGGGGTGGAGTAGGACACAAGGTCCACCCCAGTGCAGGCAGATTTGGTATCCTTCTGAGACCAGAGGTCCTTAGGTCCCCAAGCTGTGCCTGAGGAGTTTGATGGAGTCAGTCTTCTGGGCCTGGCAGCTCTCTTGGTCTGGAGTCATTCCGTTTGTCAGGAAGTGACTCCAGGGAGGCTCTTAAAAGGAAGGTAGAGAGAAATGGTAGAAACCTTCATCCTGGGGCTCGGGCTGCAGCTGGATTTATGGTTGTGGTGCACAGGAAGAGGGTCTGTGGCCGAGCTGCACCCCCAGTATCGGAGACAGCCTCTGCAGCCCGATGCCCCTTAATGGCCTCTCAAACCTCTGGGCACCCAGTGTGGGGGAGGAGATCCGGAAGGAGGAGAAGATTACCCAGGCCTGGGACTTCGTGGTCTGCAGTAAAAGCAGGCTTCTCATCAACCACTGTGATGAGCCAGGGGGTGGGGGCGGGGGCCCCAGTGTTATTCTGTGAGTGGTTTGTTCATTCATTAGTTCACTCTTTTGTTAATTGACGAATGAGTCATTGTTTGAAGGGTCTTGACCCTGTATTCTGGGAGCTTCTAGACCAGGGTGTGTGGGCACATGGATTGGGACCTGGATACACAGACACACCTAGGTGTGCACAATACCCCAGTGATAAAGGCAGCAAGGGGAGCTGAGGGGCATGGATGGCAAAGCTTTCTGGGGAGATGATGCCTTGGCAAAATAAAGATGAGAAAGGCATGACACAGCCCAGATTCCAGGCTCTGGGTGGCCGCCTTCTCCCACCACCCGTGCAACTTCAAGGCAGGTGCAGGTCGAGGTTAGAAGAGTGTGGGTGTGAGGTGATAGAAAGGTTCACCTGAGACCGTGGTGCTTTGGCTTGTG
Organism: Herpailurus yagouaroundi; assembly: GCF_014898765.1. NCBI lineage: Eukaryota > Metazoa > Chordata > Mammalia > Carnivora > Felidae > Herpailurus > Herpailurus yagouaroundi. The sequence continues at coordinate 9,675,550 of NW_024412416.1, forward strand.
GAGTCAGCAGTCCTGAGAGTCTCTGGGAAGATGGGTGGCTTCTGGATGCAGCCTCTCTGCTCAGGGGGTCCTAGGGAATAGCAGCCCCAGGAGCTCCAAAGACCTGCCCATCACCTGAGCCCTAATCCATCTGGACCAGCCTACAGTGTGGCCTGGCCAGGGAGGGGTGAACAGAGCTGGCAGGAGAAAACAGAGTGGCCAGATGCAAATGAATTGGCTGATTGAGATGCCGGTTTTCATCTAAAGTGGTAAATTTCATAATTGAATTGCCTCAGGCAGCCAGAGCCATTGAAGCGTTTTCCCAGCCAGAAAGCACTTAGTTGGGACAGCTGGGGGTGGAGGTGGGGGGCACATGTGCCTCCACAGCCTTTACTCCCCTCATCCCAGCAGGGCTCCCCCCTTAGCAATCTGGGTCTGTCCCCAGGTGATGGAATCCAGCCCTGGTTCCACAGAAGGTGCCAGCCTCTTTGGAGGACCACCTGGCCCCCGAGCATCACTGCCACTATCCCAGTGGATAGCGGTTAAAGCTGTGACCTGTCCCCTTCAGGCACTCGCCTTGCAGGACTGACTCCAGACCCCTCAGCTGTCGGGGTCGAGATGGTGGGAGCCGAGAGAGAGCTCAAAGATGGGAGGGCCTCCTGTTAAGACTCCTCAACACCAGGTCAGGGGAAAGAGCACAGGCTCAGGAACCAGACTTGCGTTCAGATGCTGCCTGTGTGTCTGTAATCAGCCATCTCTTGAGCCCCCGGCCACCTCCGCCCACCCTCATCCCCTCCCTCTGGCGCCAGTAGACTCTGTGCTTTATTGCTGCCGAACCTTTCCTTCCAAGCCCGGACCATGCCCTTTGGATGAAAAAAGGTAGGCATGTGTGGCTCACCGGCCTGTTTTTAAAAGTGCTGGCTCTGGGGGCTCCTGGGTGGCTCAGTAGGTTAAGCGTCTGACTTCAGCTCAGGTCATGATCTCACAGTTTGTGGGTTCGAGCCCTGCGTCAGGCTCTGTGCTGACAGCTCGGAGCCTGGAACCTGCTTGGGATTCTGTGTCTCCCTCTCTCTCTGCCCCTCCCCCACTCACGCTCTTTCTCTCTCTCAAAAGTAAATAAACATTAAAGAAATTTTTTTTTTTTAAAGTGCTGGCTCTGTGGTCTGAGAAATCCAGTTTAGTTGGGGAAGTTTCACCGTGTTTTCTGCAAAAACATAAAAGTCTACTCAGATGTTCTTTCTCCCATGGTGGTCTGCACCCTTGGGATGTGTACGGAGTCTGGACCAGGCTCTCTGGGCCACACCTCATTTCAATGTGTGACCAAGGCTCAGGGTCAGCTCCCCCTCTTCACCATCCCACAGTTGGACCTTTCACACCTAGAGCCTGTTGACAGAAAGACCACTTAAGGGGGGTGTCTGGAAGTCCTACTCTGCCTCTCCCTGGCTGTGTGATTTCATGGAGGTCCCCATACCTTTATGGGCCTCAACTTGCTCTTCTCTAAAATGGGTGGATGCTGTTGTGTACAGTGCTTCTATTTAATGTTTTGCTGTAAACTCCCAGAAGTTTTGCAGCCTCATGAAATTTTATAGGCTTGAGTTATTTGCCTAGCCCTCATGGGCAGGAAGAGATAGGCAGCCAGTAGAGTGCTGAGGAGCAAATGAGAAGTCAGGAGTCTGGGCTTCTAGTTCCAGCTCTGCCTCTGGTGTGTGCTGTGGGGCTCCAGGTAAGTCAGTTTCCCTCTCTGGGTCCTAATTATTCCTCCTGGAGAATGAGAAGGGTATACAGTAGGCAAGCTCCCAGTGTTCTTTCCTTTCTTGGTGAGTGGAAACCAAGTCTGACTCTCCCAGTTTCTCAGGCCTCCCTGGGCTCCCTGCCTCTGCCCACTGGCTAGGAGCCCAGGGCCCAGGTGTGAAGGGCCCACAGGCACTGGTGCCCACAGATGAGGGACTGGTGAAGCCAGAGGACTGGGCCAAAGAAGAACCAAGCTGGGCCCAAAGGAAGGTGGCACGTGGGTGACTTACTTCTCAAGGTTGCTCTGGCTGGTCCCAGGCGGGGAGCCAGGCGGCAGGTGTGGGAGCACTTAGACTGACACCTACCCCAGCCCCCAAATCCTGAAATGGATGGGGTAGGACCTAGCCTGCAGGTGTCCCCAGGGCCATTTTGAAGAAGAAAGATAGGCACAGATCTCCCGAGATCAGGAGGGAGCCCAGGGGTGCAGGAGGATCTGAGGCGCCCGACACACCAGGCTTTGCCCAGGAGGTGCCCGCAAGACCTGTGGGATAGCTCCTCCTGCAAGAAGGCAGGGGCTGAGCAGGGCCGTGGGAGAACTGTCTCTTGCCAGAGGGAGGACCACGTTAGCCTGGGGTGTCACTTCCCACCCACCTCTATGTGCCAAGAAGAAACCTTGGACCATCAGCCGATCCATCAGGGTAGGATGCAGGCATAGGATGGAAACAAACAGCCTTGCTTATTATCTACCTGTTCCCGTTGGGCCCCCAAGGAGAGGCTGACCACAGATCAATCTCGGGTGAATGGAATTAATTTCCTAATTAAGAGGCGCTTTGCTCACTCAATTCCAGGATGTGCTGCCTGCCAGGTTTGCAGTTGGCCAGGCCAGATTTGTCTGGGCAGGAGTGAGGACCAAGAGACGCAGGAGTTCTTTTTCTAGAAAGCTGTAGCAGTTACATCCAGCATCCAGAGTTCAAGTTCTGTGGCATCCTAGTGGGGCTTGTGAGACCTTGGGCAGCAAGTCCCTTAATCTGTGAATGCCTCTGTTGTTCACAGCTGTGAAAATGCAAAGGAGAAACCCCTGCAGCTGCGTTCATGCAACACGTAGTTGTTTAGCACTGTCTGAATGGCTCATCCTGAACTAGAAACTGGGAAAAAGAAGTGGAGTTCAGAGGATCCCTTCTAGCAAGTTCGGCCCCTGGCATGTGAGGCAGACACGTAGTCAGGTGGTTGTAGCACACTGCTAGGGTGTGAGTGGCATGGCAAGAGCCTGCCTCAGTTTCCCCACTGAGAGGTGAGGAAGTAGACTATTTTTAGCATCCCCATTCCCAGTGTATCCAGTGAGTATTTTTTGCCACCTGTTCTCTACCACGCTCTGGGATGCAGCAGAAAACAGGGCAAGGTCCTCACCGTCCTGGAGGCCTTATTCAACCGAGGGAGGCAGACACCACATGGACAAAATAAATACAGCTGCCATTAGGGCTGCTGGAGGTGGGTGGGGAGGAAAAGGTCAAGGTGGGAGCTCAAGGGGGCCTAGAGAAGGCCTCTCTGGGCTGGTGACATTTGAGCCAAGACCTGCAAGACTGGACCGAGGTGCCCATGGGAAGGTCTGCGGAAGGGCCTGCCAGCCAGGGAGCAGGTGAGTGTGTAGGCCGGGAACATCGTGGGCCGCGGAGGGGGATGCAGCCAGAGATAGGCGACAGCCATCACATTCTGGAATCTTCTGATCCCTACGGAGGCTACAGAAAACATGTAAAGTTGTTTGTTTTCTTTCATTTCGGTAATACATCAGTAGATTTCCTTTATAAATGAATAACCCCGTAGGAAAAAAATGCAGCCTGGTGTGGAGGTCCCCCCTCGTCCTTGGTATCCATCGGTGGTTTTGGTGCATACCGTTCTGGTCCCCCTTTTCCTGCACAGATTTTGTGTTTATGTCACTCTGTGGTGGCACCCCTCCGCATGGCACAGCCACACAAGCCACCATCTTTCATCTTACCCTGTCCCCCGGGAGATGTTAGGTCATGTCTGATATTTTTTCTTTTTCCCTTCATACAGTCCATGAAGTCTTGTGCGCCCTTGATCGTGCATGTTTCTGATTTTTAATTTTCGTCGTCAAAGCCAAATGCCTTTCCCGAAGACTTAGGCACATCACTCGCCCACTGATAGTGTTTGGGAGTCTGGTTGCCCACATCCTCACCCATACTTGATATTATCCACGTTTTCACTTTTAGCTCATGTGATGGGGGAGGCAATGATGTCATTATTCCTTTAAAACAAGCAAACAAAACAAAAGTGATCCAGTTTATCCAGGCTTTCTCTTTTTGTTTTCATCCATCTTTGTTTTTCCAGAATATCAAGGTTTAGTGATTGCTGGCTCTGCCTGTGCCTGGTCTCCTGACCTCCAGCGAAGCTTCATCTGTGAAATGAGGCCCTTTTAATCCCCGCCCCGCCCCAGCCAGGCTGCTGTGCATTGCGCTTGGGAAAACATTCCTGAAAGTTCATTTTATGCTGAAAAGTTCTACAAACATCATGGGGTTTAGCAGTGAGAGTGAAATATCTGAAGCCTAGAACACGTGAGTGAATCTGAGTGTTTCTAAACAGCCAGTGTGTCTCGAGGAAGGGCTGGGGTGGCTTTAGGTGGGACACCTGCCTGGCATCCACCACGTGGCCTGAGAGAGAAGTCAGAGTAGCCGAGTAGGTGTGTTCCTCCCTGTCTCACCTGCAGGAATGGAGAAATGAGCCAGGAAGGTAGAGAAAGTTCTCTAGCCTGTCCATAAAAAGACTCAGAAAGGGGCATTGGCCACCACAGGCTGAGCCCCGTGTTTGCCTGTTAGTGGAGACCGAAGGCTGGGGCCCTTAGAACTTTATTGATTCTATTACTTTGGGGGTCCTGGTCAGTTTTCCTGTAACAGGAGGCTTTAAAACAAGTAAAAGACTGACAAAAGGGCCCTTGCACTTGATTCAGAGACAGAAGGATGGGAAGCTCTGGAGATTGGTAGATGAGGAAAGGAGGAATCTGGGGCCAGGGAGAACCTCACCCATGTGGTTCCTGGGTGGTATTGGGCCCTCAGGGGGCAGGCAACCTGACTGCTGGGATTCTGGTGCCTGGTGGCATTTTAGCCAGGCTCTCCTGTCATTCCCTAAGTCGGCTCTAACAGCTCACCTCCACTTCTTGGGGGACAGCATCCAGGCTGGGCTGAGCCCTGCCACCTGGGGATGACTCAGACGTAAGTCCTGGTGGAGGCTTCTGTTATCCCCTCCATCTTGACCTGGTTAAGACAGCTGCAGGGGACAGTGGGCCACAGACAGGAAGGTAGACACACATGGGGGAGGGTAATAAAGAGCAGATGAACAAGGGCACCTTGGAATCCCCAAAGGGCTTTGGTGGAGGGCCTCCCCTCTTTGTACCTTGGCAGCTAGTGAGTAGGAGGAGAAGAGGGTGGGAAGCCTGGCTACTGGCAACTTTTTACCTTTCTCAGATATCCTCTGATTCTGAGGGTTGGGTTTTTCAGGAAGGGAGTGAGGGGAGCATCTCGGGAGCTGATCTGAGGGTGGTTCACAGGGTCAGGGGCACCAGTGGGCTGCCCTTGCTGGGTCCCACCCACTGCCATCCTGAGCCCAGCTTGTGGGCGTTTCATGGAGCTGGAGTGAGCTCAGACCCCAGGTTTCCTTTCCAGCACCGAGATGGACTGGTATATCGGTGCTGCAGGAAGTTGTAGTTGCTATTTTTACCACTGCAACTAGGACTTTTTACTGGAAGGTACAATTACAAGCAAAATGTCAGGGTTTGGTTGGCCAGCTGAGCCCTGGGAGGCTGCCGCAGGCTGAGGCAGGAACCACGGCATGGTCGGTTGGTGTGTAAAGCAAGACACTTTGCACATGGACACATACCTCCCCTAGTTGCTGGGAGTGGCTTCCTCTGAACTCTTTGCAGGGTCTGGACTTCTCCTCTCGGCAAAAAAGAGGCCTTTGCTGGGTTTTGCCCAGATAATTGCACCCCATCACCTTATAATTGGCTGGCCGCGGGACTGAAGCTAACCAGCTAAGCCATTCTCTTCCTGACTACCCTAGAAGTTGAAGTTTTGTTCAGTGAAATTGACAGCCTGCTACACGATTCCCGCACTGCTAAGTGCGAGGGGTGGAAATGAGTAAGACAGTCCTGACTCTGAAGCATCACATATGGCAGCAATTAAGGAGACAGAAGGTGCGAGTGGTCCCCAAACCCTTTGGACAAGCACCTGGTATGCTTTTCCTCTATGTGCATTATGGCTAAAGGCCAAGCTGGCCTTATATTAGGTTCTCTTGCTGCATAACAGATCACCACAAACTTAGTGGCTTAGGCTGTACTTATTTATTAGCTCATAGCTTTGTAGGGCAGAAGCCTAAGCTGGCTGGACTGGGTTCTCTGCTTAGGGTCTTGGACCATAAGTCCAAGGTCAAGGTATTGAGCTCTTACCCTGAGGCCCCGGGGTAGAATCTACTTCCTGGCCATTCAGGTTTTTGGCACAATCAAGTTCCTGGTGGTTGGTTGTAGGACTAATGTCCCCTGTCCTCTCTGGCTGTCAGCTGGATGCTGATCTTGGCTCCTAGAGGCTGCCATGTTTTGTGCCACATGGTCCCCTCCATCTCCAAACCCAAAGTGGGGCATCAAATCCTTTCCTGCTTCAAATCTCTGGCATCCACGTCTGTGATCACCTGGAGAAAACTCTGCTGTAAAGGGCTCCTGTGATTAGGTCAGGCCCACCCCGATAAGCTCTCTGTTTCTAGGTCACCTGATTAGTTAGTAACATCATTAATTATACCTACAGATTCCTCTGCCACATGGGTGACAGTGGCATGCATGCCATGTAGGTTGCAGGAGGAAAGCCAGGGGTGGAGATCAGGGGGCCAGCCATCTTTGCCACAGGGCTCATGCCACCAGGGGCCACACGGACAGTATTAAGAATAGCAGTTCTCATGAGCTGAGTAAATGTGTGCCCTGTTGTGCTAAGCTCTTTACCTGGATTCTCTCCTTTAAAAAAAAAAAAAAAAAAATTCAATGGTTTTGCGAGAGCAAGAAAGAGAATGACAGAGCATGAGCGGGGGAGGGGCAGAGAGAGAGAGGGAGACACAGAATCCGAAGCAGGCTCCAGGCTCTGAGCTGTCAGCACAGAGCCCAACGCGGGACTGGAACCCACAGACGGCGAGATCATGACCTGAGCCAAAGTCGGACACTTAACCGACTGAGCCACCCAGGCATTCCTCACCCCACCCCCCTTTTTTCTTTTAAACGTTTATTCATTTTTGAGAGACAGAGACAGATGGATTCTCTCCTTTAATCCCAGGATAGTACGTTCACAGAGGGACAGTTCCTTTCACCCCCATTTTCCAGATGGAAAGCCGAAGATCATGGAATATAAATATCTGGGGTACAGACAGCAGTACTGGGCTTTGCAACCAGAGGCTTAGAGCCAGCGTAGCCACCTCATTGGCCTCTCCAGTTTGATTCCTACAATTTATGAGACACCGTCCAGGGCAGGGTTGAGGGCAGGGCAGAGCGCTTTCCCATGTAGCACTTAAGATATTTAAACATGAAAGCTGTCAACCATACTGCAAGTTAATACAACAGACATCAGGAACATCTCACCTGGGTTTGACAGATGTCTGGACCTTTCTGATTCTTATTCAGTGGGTATTGTGGCTTATCCACTTTCCGTTGAGCAGTATTTACTGAGCATCGCATACATTCTAGGCAGCAGAGATGACACAGAATACTGTCCTGGAGGAGCTGGAAATTAAAATAAGGGCACAACACACAATGACCTGAAGGAATAAGAGTGCCGGACAAGAAACATCACAATGCTGTAGGAAAGGGTCCACGGGTATCAGAATGTCAGCTGCAGGAAAGAAGACAAAAATGTGTATTTACCATGGCCACATCCCTGGTACATAGTACAGGGCCCTGCACATAGTGGGTACTCAGATTACTTGTCCCGTGAATTTTTTGAGCATCATGTATATGCAATCCCCCTACATATCAGCCAGAAAAAGGCGTGACAGTGACATGAGGTTTCATGGAGGAGTTGAGACTTGGCAGGAGAGCTGGAAAGGCCAGCCTGTATCTGCATGAGGCAGGGAGAGGCGCTGGGGTGGGCGACGAAGCTGGAGGGGGAGACAGGCTGGCCAAGGCTTGGATGTCCAACCCTCACTGAAGGTTTTTGAGCAGGAGAGATTGGTGGTCAGGAGCAGAGCATTTGGCCTCAGATTGCTGGGCGTGGGAGAGGCCGGGGCCTCTGGTAGCCCAGCCTGCAGAGGTGAAGGCCTCACCTTATCTCCAGCATAGAACCAGTGACACAATGGACCGGGAAGGAAGATTTAATAGAACTTGGTGGCCAAACGATGTGCTAAAAATGTATATGAGTGAGTCGTGATTTCTGGGCACCCGTGCATTTGGCTATAAATATACACACATATGTAATTTCAGGAGACCAAGAACTATCAGCTGCAAAGCCCAAGGGCAGCAGCCCATGCGTGGCCCCTGTACTTTGCTATCTGAGGCCCTGCCCAGTACAAGGTGCCCAAATCTGTTATTTTGGGGGAAAAGGAGGGGGTCCTGTGATAAGAAAAAAGTGGCTGGTAGTGAAGGGAGGAGCAGGGCAGGTGGGGAGGCCAGCCAGCCCTGGGTTAGAGGGCACTGGCCCATGTGACTGCTGCTCTGTGCAACAGGCAGGGGACCAAGACCAGCAGGGGCAGGTGATTCAGCTGTCAGTCACCCCCTGCTCTCCACAGAAATTTTCCTCTGAGTTCTTCCCAAAAAGCATGGCTAATGTGGAGGGTAAGGGAATTCTGCTAACCCGGTGTTCTAAAAGTGTGGTCGGGAGGATCCTGGAGTCTCTTTTTGGGTCCACAAGGTCAAAACTGTTTCCATGGCAATGCCAAAGTGTTACTTGCCTTTTCCACTGATTCAGAGCACATAGCTTAGTGAGCTGATGTTTTCCCAGTGACCATTGCACGGTATTACCGAACAATGTGGAACAGTCCATTCAAAGTGTAGGGTAGACCAGGAGGTCGGAATGTCAGAGTACAAAAGTTCACTGGCTCAGGCTCAGGTTCCACACCGCAGTGAATCTCTAGGAAACTACCACTTGTCAGGTCTTGGTGTGGTATCCAAGAAGAATATCCTAAATTATCTGAAAAGGCTCTTGCAGTCTCCCTCTTCTAACAACCTGTCCCCATGAGGCTGGGTTCTCTGCACATTCTTCAGTGGAAACGTTTCACAGCAAACAATGCAGAAGCAGATATGGGGATCCAGTCAGTATTCTCAATTTAAAAAATTTTTTTAAAAAGTTTTTTTTTTGAAAATAGATTTATGAAACACAGTTATTTATGTTAACATATAATGGTTGATTGTTTTTTTCTAATTTTTTTTAATGTTTATTTTTGAGAGGGAGAGAGACAGAGTGTGAGTGGGGGAGGAGCAGAGAGAGGGAAACACAGAATGTGAAGCAGGCTCCAGCCTCCGAGCTGTCAGCAGAGCCCGACGCGGGACTTGAACTCATGAACTAGGAGATCATGACCTGAGCCGAAGTCAGACGTCGAACCGACCGAGCCACCCAGGTGCCCCTGTTGTTAACTAATACACATTTTAAGTTTTTTCCCAGTTTTAATTTTAAAACATTTAAAATTTAATTTTGATAACTATCAATAGGCAACACCACATAAAGAAAAGCCCCTTCGGGTCCTCAGTCATTTTTAACTTGTAGAAAGATCCTGAGACCAAACCGTTTGAAAGCACTGTGCTGCCCCATGCACCTGTAAACCGGGAGCTGAGTACCAGGCCATGAGCCCAGCTCTCAGTACTAAAGGCTCTCAGCCTTTAGCCCCCTCAGCGATCCTGTGAGGTTGTGTGATTATTTTCATCCCCATTTTACAAATGTGGAAACAAAGGCCCAGAGCATTTGAATACCAGGCACAGGTCTTACAACACAGTCATGGCAGTGCCAGCTAGAGGGGAGGCCCCAGACCTATGTGGCTGTTCTCCAGGCAAGGGGGAAGGCAGGCCCCTGAGAGAAAGCCTGTGACACAGACCTGGTGTGTCCCCAAGTCATCCACTGTCCTCTGCAGCTGGCACCCTTCTGGCTTTACTAAGCCCATACGCTTCCTCCTTTCCTGAAGCCCGGGAGGGAGGATGCAGGTCTGCTAAGTGCAGCAGGGGTGCTTGAGAAATCAGGGGTTTTCATTTAAAATATGCTCTTCCAGGGGCGCCTGGGTGGCGCAGTCGGTTGAGCGTCCGACTTCAGCCAGGTCACGATCTCGCGGTCCGTGGGTTCGAGCCCCGCGTCGGGCTCTGGGCTGATGGCTCAGAGCCTGGAGCCTGTTTCCGATTCTGTGTCTCCCTCTCTCTCTGACCCTCCCCTGTTCATGCTCTGTCTCTCTCCTGTCCCAAAAAAATAAATAAAAAATAAAATATGCTCTTCCATTCTGCTGTATGTACCCAGTATTTGTAGCCAGGAAGGTTCTTTGTCTTCGTAAATAGCCCCCATTGTGCCATTTGAGCAGGGACTTGGGAGCAAAACAGGTTTGAATATTGAAGATGTGTGTGCATTTTTTGTTTTTATCTTCTGTGAGCCTCAGTTTGCCCATCTTTACAATTGGGACCTTGAAGATGTGTCTTAAGGATTAAGTAAAAGGATGCATTTAAAGCACCCAGCACGAAGGCTCACACATGACAGGGTTTTGAAAAAGTGATACTGTATCTGGCATGGAATTCAGCAGGTTCAGAGGGGTACGGGGTTTCCACTGTTCTCCCCAGTGCACTAATGTTTCTTGCACAGCCTGCCGGAGATACTCCTTGTACGTATACACGGGTGTGTGTATAGCATGTCTCTGTGTGTGTGAGCATAGGCAATCTGGTTTCTTATGTAAATATATATATATACACACATATATATGTGTATTTGGGGGCGCCTGGGTGGCTCAGTCAGTTGAGTGTCTGACTTTGGCTCAGGTCATGGTCTCACAGTTTGTGAGTTTGAGCCCTGCATCGGGCTCTGTGCTGACAGCCCGGAGCCTGGAGCCTGCTTCAGATTCTGTGTCTCCCTCTTTCTCTGCTCCTCCCCCGCTCATGCTCTGTCTCTCTTTCTCTCTCTCTCTCTCTCTCTCTTTTTCTCTCTCTCTCTAAAATAAACATTGAAAAAATAATAAAAAATTTTTCTAAAAAAATATATATGTGTATATATTGGGTTGCACAGTGTTCCACTCGATGAATGAACCAAGGTGTATTTGACTAGGGCTCTTATTTATGAATATTGAGTTGTTTCCAGCCTTTTGCTTGCAGCCAAAGGCCCATGTGCAAGTAGGACTGAAGGTGAGGTTCCTTGGAGTGGAAATGCCGGGCCGAGGGCACCTGCAGCTGTCAGTTTGAAAGATACTCCGAATCGCTCTCCGGCTCCGCGGAGAAGACAGAGCTGCATCCTGGGCCTTGGGAATTGAACAGCACTCAGATTGCAGTTGCACAGCAGCACTGACAGCCTGGAGAAGAATGAACAGGGAGAAGGACCCACACCAGGAAATGGCTAGCGCTTTACTCTTGGTGTTTTTTTATTTTCCTGTTGTATTCTTCTCCATTTGCCGCCAAGACTCCAGGTGGCTCGTTGAAAGTGATATCTAGGCCAGAGTGCTTTGAGCGGCTCCATCTGTGGGACTCTGAACCTTTCAAGGGACCAGACAGGAAAAGAGACTGCCTCCCTCTGGGTCCCCAGCCCCCGCTCTGTTTGCTGAGGGCCAGGCTAATCCTTCTGAAGAGGGAGGAGCCCGGGGTCATGATGCAATGTTTGCTTTGGAGGGGACTGTTCTCTCTGCCCCCTTTGTTTCTCCCTGTGTCACTCTGGATAAGTGAAAGGAAACCAGTTATTTCAACAGATGGGTGAGCCTGAGTGCCGAGTTCTCTGTCCCCTCTCTGATTAGAGCAGTGGTATCCATTACATTGGCCCTGATCCCAGCTGGAGCCAACAGCCAGACCTGCAGACTCCCGGCTTCGGGGGCCAGAGATGGTCCAGGCGGCCCCACCGAGCTGAGGGGGGACAGGATATGGCAGAAGAAGCTGAGTGGTAGCTTCTGTCTGCCCTGCCCTGATGAATTTGGAGGTGTCTACACCACCCACCCACCCCCACCCCCCCACTTAGCTGAAAGAAGTCGGCTTGTTGCAGGGGTGTTTTAAGCATGGCAAACAGAACTTTTAGGATGTTGTGACATCAAACACCTAGAATTCTTCTCCCAAGATTGTATCTCAAGAGAATACCAGCAATTCAACATAAGCAGAGATGTGATTTGTTTGATAGAAACTTTTAGAACTGTGGATGAATGACTTCCTAAGTCATAGTTGTTCTGCATTTCACAGACGCCAAAAGTTACATGTGACAACCACACAGACGCTGGGCTGTTTCATGAGGGAGCCCGGAAGACTGGATGCCAGGGCCTGCACTCCACGGGCGCTCAATCCACCTTTGTTCAGTAGTGAGTGAAGGATAGGAATATGGAAACTGTGTAAATAGGTAAAAACAATGTAAAATAACATTCTGTAACTGCAACAATGTAAAACGTTTGGGGATAAAAGGCAAAAATGAGCCAACACAAAAATAGTTACTCTGTTCGGAGACTGGCTTAACCTTGTCACCTTCCCCCAAAACTTTCTTAGAACTTCCCCCCCCCCGATTCTCCTTACCCTCCCATAAATATTAATACCAGATATAAGTCTGTGTGCTGTGTACATATGCTTTGTATATAAAAACAACAAGATCTTTTCCACCTCCCCCCCCCAAGAATGAGGTTTTGCCCCCGCAGGGCAGTGTCCCCAGCCATCATCTCCCTCCCCCCCTCACCCTCATGAAAATGCCTGTGTTCTGGGTTGACATTCCAGGGGATTTGCGTCTTTTGTATCTTGTGCTTTTCAATCCTACATTGTCTTGTCAGTAAAAATGATTGAGCTCCTGGGTGTGCCCCTTGGCCTGTCTAACTTGGTCCATGGAGCTCACACTGAGAAGGCAGGGCTCTGAGCAGAGAACAGGGTGCTGAGCACCGTGGCCGTGGCTGCTGTGGGCTGGGTACGTGGCCCACACAGCCCCTCCTGAGGGTTCGCTTCTCTCCTTAGCAAGATGGCTTCTCTGAAAGAACAAAACCTGGCCGGTGCGGAGCTGACAGAACCCTGACCTTGTCTTTGAGCAGCTAGACCCAGCGTGGGGGACCATTAGATCCTTTCCCTGAAGTGGCCTTGCTTAGCCTGGTGTCCTCATCTGAACAGGAGCCAGAAAATGACCCTAGAGGCCGCTTTCGCACTAGGACCCTTTGCCACGCACAGGAGAAAAGTTGATTCATTACCCGCGTTGGGTGTCTCGGAGCACGGAGGCTTCATTCTCCTCGAGATGGCGCTGTTCCAGGTGCGCAGAAGGGTTGACAAGGGTTACTCCAAGGGGGATACGGAGAAGGGTGTCCAGTGGCTGGAGCCCCGGGCTGTGGCCCCCAGAGCCTCTCTTCTGTCCCTTTGGTGTGTGGAAAGAACGATACAGATCTGGGCTCACAAAGCGCAGAGGTGGGAGCTCTTTGCCCAGCGTCCCTCCCGTGAGGTGCAGGGGAGGGTTGGACATAAGGCCGTGGTGAGGGTTGCACGCGTTCACACAGAAAGCACTTGGAGCAGCGCCCGCAATGGAGCAAGTCCTTGGTAACTATAACTTAGTGCTGGTGGAACTGTCACTGCCGTTAATCTCGGAGCTCCCGTTCCCACGTGCAGGTTACCGAAACAGTGGGGCAGGTGGCAGGATTGCGCCTCTGGCCCTCGTGGGTGAGTGAAGCCATGTGCTTGGTTTGGGCCAAGGAGATGGGAGCGAAAGAGGTGTGTGTCTTCCAGGGTGCGGGGTTCCCAAGCGCCCTCTCTCTTCCCTGTGGCTTACTGACTGGTGACGGGGTGCTGCTCTGTCATCTGGGTCCCTGGGGCCGATAGTGATGACAAGGACACTTCTCACACTCACCCCCCCACTACCCCGAACCATGATGCAAGTGGTATGAGCCAGAGAGAAATCGCAGTCCTCCGAAGCCTCTGAGCTACAGGGGTGTTTGTTGATGCTGCAGAACCTGGCCCATCCTGATTAAAGCGGACAGGCCTGAGCCGGCCGGGTGTGGTTGGGGGACCACCGCTTCTGCGTGCGACACCCAGCACGGCAGAGGCTCCTGGTGGTCATGTGTTTCATCTGGCTCCCTTCCTGACCAGAACTCTCTACCGTTTGCAACAAGTGTTGCTTCATCGTCCAGGAGGGTTGCACAGCCTTGACCCCTCACCTCCTGTCCTGTGCCTCCTCTGGGAGGGGCCTATTCCCCTGGGTAAACGAGCACAGAGCAACCCCCCGAGCCCTTCCCCAGAGCAGCGTTTGCACACTAGCAGAGTTGGCTTCCACTTCGGTAGGTCTATCAGCTTGTAATAAGAGCACAGCCTCCTGGCTAGCAGAGGCTGAAGCAGCCTGGATCCCGGCTCAATCTTGGAAGCCAAAGAAGCTGTCCTTCCTCAACTGTGCTTAACCTGCGGGAGCACCGAGGGAAAAGGCAAGAGCACGTGGAGAAGGTGCTGAAGCCATTGCCCACCCTCCGGGTCTCCTGGGATCCCCATCCCCTTCCAGGCTTTGGTTGCAGGTGGACGGGTGGACCTTAGGACTAACCGCCCACCACGGGGCACTGTAGGGGAGGCGCTGTGGCACTGGTGATCGAGATCTCAGATAGCAGGCGAGAAGCGGGTTGTCCTGCAGTGTGGTCTGTCAGAGTTGTGGAAGGCAGTTGGAAATCTGCCCCGTGAGATGAGCTCAGGGGCGAACCGACCTGCTCTCTGCGTTTCATGGGGAGCCATCCGATGCAGAGTCATTTGGGTACCACCAAAAGAGGAACCTCATTTGTTACTAAGTGCTGGGTGAAGCAACACCCTCACCCCTTCCCTGAGCCAGGCTCCGTTCTCGAACCGCCCTTACAGCCAGCCCATTCCCCTGCAGAGGGATGGGGTGAGGCTGTGGGCTGGCGTGGGGCAAAGTTGCATCCAGCCGACACAAGGCGTGTGTTACATAATTATCATGACTTTACTGCAGGATTGGAATCTTGCACAATAAAGAGATGGAAAACAAAATCAAAATACATACACACACAAAAATACAAATAATTCTATTCCTTTGCATTTTAAATTAAAAACAGGGTACCTACAGGGCGCCTGGGTGGCTCAGTCAATTAAGTGTCTGACTCTTGATTTCGGCTCAGGTCATGATCTCACAGTTCGTGGGTACAAGCCCCGCATCGGGCTCTGTGCTGACAGCACGGAGCCTGCTTGGGATTTCTCTCCCCTTCTCTCTGCCCCTCCCCTGTTTGAGTGCATGTTCGCTCTGTCAAAAAAATAAAAAATTTTTAAATAAAAATAATAAAAAGGTACCTACAATTTTTTGAATGTACATAAAGTTTTATTACTTTTTTAAAGAAAGGACCATTGAAAGGCAGAGGCTTTTAGGGAAAGGGCCCTTTGTGTGATAGTGCACTCGTATCTGGAATGATCTGCGCCTCTGATTCGGTTACCCTGGTCATACTGATTTGCTTTCAATTAACAATTAGATTTGTGTGCTCTACAAGGGTGCTTAGTCTGCTTTCCACTTGGCAAGGGGAAGAAGGATACCCCTGCACCCTGCAGGCTCCCTGAGGTGCTTGGATCCCCAGACGCGGGGGTGGGGTGGGGCAGGCATCTGGGCCGCAGCGTCACACGTCAGTCCCGAGATCCCTGCCTGGGAACGGGTGTTGAATCGCACAGCCCTGCACTTATGTGGTGTTTCATAGCATTTGACTCCTTCCTTTTTCACAGACCTCACAGGCTTGACAGAAACCTTTAGCGTTTTTTTTTTTTTCCTGATCGCAACAATATCATATAATCATTTAAAAAATCCGAACAACCTAAACACGAATAGACCGTGAGCACTGCCGTATTCAGAGCAAAGCAGAGGGACGCCCGGCTGGCTGTCAGTGGAGCGGGTGCCTCTAGATCCGGGGTCGTCAATTCAAACTCCACGTTGGGCGTAGAGCGAGCTTACAGAACAAAACGAAACCAGAAAGCGGAGGGGAGGGATGGAGTCAGGATCCGGAGTGTCTGCTCCGTTCTTTGTTCAGAGGACGTGGTAGTAACAGCAACAATACTGGAACAGCTGGCCGTATGAGCATATGCTAGAGGCCCAGGCCACTGGAAGCGCGTGTCGTGTACTGTCTGGTTTGTCACTTGCTTTTAGCGTCACTCTGTGGTTGAAACAGACCCAGGGAGACAAGTGAACTTTCCCAGCGCCACACGGTCATGGCTGTGGCCTTCAGGGACCCCGTTCTGTCTGCCGTCCCTGAGGAACCCTGATCTTCCCTCCAGGCCACTTTGTCACAGCCGTCAGAATGCCGCCACCAGAGAGGCATCTGCAGAATACTTGCCTTCTCTCCCCACCCCCAGGCCCCCTCCCACCTCGCTCGCACCTTGGCCTTTCTGTTAACGTGTGTCTTGATCTCGACCCCGAGATCAAGAGTGAGAGCCGCCATCTTGATTTGGTGTGGGCCTTCAACGTAGCCTGGCCTCCAGCAGTTGCTCAGTCAGGATCTGTCTCAGGGTTTGAGGTCGGGTGATGCGTGAACTTTGCGGTCCCTGGGGCCCCGGTTCCGACTTGCTGGCGGGGGCCCACCTGCTGCAGCTGGGCTGTCCAAGGCGACTTCCTCACTTGCGTGTGTGGTGCCTGGGCTCCCGTGCCCAGAAGGGCAGGGGGAACGGCCAGGCTGCCCTCCTCCACGTGGCAGGCTGCCGTCTCCTCGAGGTGTGGTCAGGCCTCCCGTTGTCTGGCTTCCCCTGGAGAGGGGGCACTGCAAGAGTGGAAGCTGCCAGTGTCTGAAGGTCTGGGCCCGGAAATGGGCACAGCGTCTCTCTGGCTCCCTTTGGTCGGTCACAGAACCTGCTCAAAGGGAGGGGACATAGACCCCGCCTGTCAGTGGAAGCCGTGTCACAGTTTGTGGGCGTCTTTAGTCGTCCCCCAGCCCCATGTGACTGTGCCCCTACCTGTCGGCCTGGCCTTTCTCTTCCCTCAACGGGCCAACTTTGTTTCTGCCCTGCCTTTGTGTCCGCAGCCCTGCCACCTGGAAGCGTCCTTTCCCCTGTCGTCATAGCCTGGCTCATTGGTTAAGCTTCAGCTCACGTGTCCCCTCTTCACAGAAGCCTAAGTGACCCCACCATCTTCTTGTCACCGTGACCTACTGCTGTTTTGTTTCCTCACTGCTGGTCTGTGTCCGCCTCCCACACCGCAGGCCCACGGGGACAGGAACCTGTCTCTGTCCGTCCCCATCTCCCACGCCTGGTACATAGCACGTGGGGATTGTTCGGGAAGCTTATGGTTGTTGAGTGAGTCAGAACCACATTACCTGCAACCCCCCGGCGGGGCCCTGGGCTTTCCCGCTCCCTCTCGCCCCCCGCAAGGAGCAGTAGCGTTGACATCCTGATTTTGAGGAACTCGGGCCCCTGGCAGGTGGAGGGAGGCAGGGAGGGGGTCGGTGCTGCGGCCAGATGGAGTCGGGCTTTCTGGACAGTGGCAGCAGTTTGATCCCGTGGCGTATTTCTCCCTGGGAGTGGGGGCCTTCAGCTTCCCGTGGCTGGAGAACAGGCAAGTTTCTTCTGCAGGTCTCACCACTGGCTACTTTGTTTCCTTGTGTGTTTCTTCAACTTTCCAAGGGTGATGGGAGAAATGAGCCGGGCACATTGTTGTTGGGTGCACTTTAACTGCTTCTGTGCAGGTGAGGATCGCAGTGTGAGCAGAAGTGTGGTCTGAGGCGGGTCAGTACCTCTTAGCAGGATGAGAAATTGCTCGTTTGGAGCATGGCTATTACTTCACGTGCCTTAAATCCATCAAAGCCCAGGACAACGCTTAGGTAGTCAGAGTAGTTCTGTGATACAGCATGAGAGCGTCTGATTTATCATGGCCCCCGAGGCAGGGAGCCAAGGAGGCTCTGGGCAGACACGCTTTTGGGCACACACACTCTGGCACGTTCACCCTTCCCGCCACTGGCCGGGAGCCTGTGTCCTGCACCCTGCGTATCCTCCGCCCTGCGTGGGGCTGCCTGTGTGACTGGTAGTGAACACGGAAAACCATCTCATACAACCCGTTTTCGGTGTGCAGGGGGGTGCCCTCCCTGCAGGTGGAGAAGGTAGAAGACCCCTTAGCAAGGAGAGCAGCCCCTGGTCACTGACCCCCAGGAACTGATGTGCAGTGAGTGCTCGTACTGCTTGCGGCTCTAGGTGACAAGGGACGGAAAGCCCTCTCGGAGCAGAAGGGCAGCCTGGCCGTGGGCTCTGCCTCCTCCGTGCAGCTCCCGTCCTGGGTGGCACGGCCACCGACCACTCCCGCCCCTGCCTTGCCCCAGTGCTCTTGGCACCTCTACCTTCCCCTGCAGTTCAGGAAACGTCGCAGACAAGAGTCTGCTTGGCCCATCGCAGTGGCTGGTAGGATTGCACACGGATCGGGCTCCACGCTCAGGGCCAGGGCCCGGTGATCTGCCGCTTTGGCCAGCCGGGCCCAAATGCCCAGCCTCGGGTTCTGCGAGCGCTGACCCGAGCGAGGCTGTGAGTGTCCACCGCACGCGTCCATCGTGGCGGCCCCCTCGAGTGCCTTCTTCAGCCCAGCCTTCGTCTTCTCTGGGGCGGCTGGACGAGTGCTCAAGGTGAAGGGGATTCCATGCACTGTATGTGTCTCCAGGCTTCGTCATGAGCAAAGGCGGGGTTCATTCAGTCGAGGTGAGTGGCCGCTCTGTACCAGGTCCCACTGGGTGTTGGGGTCGCATCAGTTAGCCCTACCCGTGGTGTCCACCTTCAGCAGGTTGGTGAGACTGGGGACGAACGCGTGTTACATAGCAGTGGGTGCTGTGAGGAAGGCAGAATTGGGTGAGGTGTGGAGAGGAGGTGACCCCAAAAGGTGGTCAGGTCACTCTCTGAGGAGGTGACGGAGTGGGCCATGTAGACAGGCAGGGGAGCATTCCAGTCCTAGGAGGAACCTGTGAAAAGGTCCTGAGGCCCAGTAAGAAGTCCGGTGTGGCCTGAGGGGGCGAGCGAGTTGGAAAGTGGCAGGATGTGATGACGGAGGGGTAGCCAGTGAGGAGGGGTCAACTCATGTGGGACCTGGCTGCCACGATGAGAACTTAGGATTTCACTGAGGGCGCTGGGACACCCCTGGAGGGTTTCGAGCTGGGCGTGATGGGATCATCACTCTGGTCTCTGGATGGAGCACAGATCGTGGAGAAAGAAGCAGAAGCCAGTCAGGGGTTTCCAGAGGTCAAGGGAGGGACAGAGGTGGGGATAAGGATCAGAGTCGGGGCTCACTTAGGAGCCACAGGACTTGGTGGGGGCCGGGTGCTGGTGCCGGGGAGGGACGAAGGGAGCCTGGGCATTTGGCCTGAATAAGAAGGAGCATGCTGGTGCCATTTCCCGTTTGCCTGGCCTGGGGAGAAGCGGGTCTGGAGGAAATGCTGAGGGCTCTCCTGGACGCGTGACGGTCAAGGCGAGCCGCTTCCAGATGTCCTGTGGTTGAGGTGAGGGGCCCGACACAGGGCGAGTAGCACCCAGGGCCTCTGGCTCTTAGGCCGGTCCTCCCACTCCGGCCAGCCCAGAGCAGAGGCACAGCCCTGGGGATCCTCAGGGACCTGGGTACAGGTTTGCAGCTCACATGATTCCATTCCTGTGTCTGGGCCTCAGCATCCTCATCTGTAAACTGGGGTGATGAGACCCTCCACCTTCTGGAATCACGATGCTTCTGGGACATCACCTCACGGACCGGGGCAAGTCCATGCGTGACTGATGGCTGCTGTCTCTGGGAGGTTGGCTCAGATGCAGGCACTGCTCACAAGGAGGTGGGACAATCTGAGGAAACAGCCGAGCAGGTGCCTCTGCCCTCGGAACGGAGGTGCCCAGACAGGCAGCCATCTGGGGGTGGGAACCTGCTTGGGTGTGTACGCCCATCCCTGGCTCTTTGCCTGTGCGGGGAATTTGCGTCAGCGGGCAGGCATCTTGGTGCTAAGCAAGACATCAGTCAGCTCTGGGGCCCTGGGCTGCCCACTCAGCACTGGCCTTGTCACCACTTGACCTCATTCCCAGGGCAAACGTGGCTGCTCTGTGTGGGTTTGCCCTGCCTTTTGATGCTTTCTCATTCTTTGAGTCCTGCTTTGTCCCGTCCTTAACCCCCTCCGTAGGGAGTCTCCACCTGGACCCCTGAGTTGGAGTCCTTGGGGCCGCACCCCCAGCGTGGCGTACAGGTCAAAGGCCATCGCTCCTATTCAGCCCAGACACAGTGGGGACGGGATGGATAGAGTCAACTCAATGAACGTCCATGTTTGGGAACATGTCTGTGAACAAGATTCGGGGAAACGTGGTGCAGGGTCCAGAATTCAGATCTGGGGTACGTGCCAAGCTGCCAGGAAAGCCTCAGGGGGCTAAGCCACCGAGGCCTCCCGATCCCCGTGCCACCCAGCCCCAGGGCCAGGCTGAGAGGTCACGCTCCGTAAATACTTGCCAACAGCTGAGTGCCCCTGAGGCCTGAGCAGGACAGGGACTTCGTTTTACAGAAGAGAACACCGAGCTGCAGGGAAGGGGTGCCCCAGGATGACGATCGAACAGGAAGTATCGTGTCCAGCCTTGGCCCACCTCTCTTACTCTTGTGCTGGCTGCACCCCCCATCCCCGTGGGCTCACCTCATGACCCCAGAGCCCAGTGGCTGGTGTGCACAGCGGTGTCTCTGGTGCATCATCAACTCGAGGTCTGCCTGGAGCTTGGGGGCCAGAGCAGCAGAGCCAGACCCAGCCCGGGCCCAGGGAGCAGGGGCCTTGCCCAGGCAGCTCGGATCACGTCAGTTTGTGGTTTCCTTGGTTCTTTGCCAGGGGAGGAGTGAGGCAGAGAGACAGCACTGTACTTGGACACTAATTTACGATTTCACTGAAGCATGAAATCGCTTCCTTCCCTTACCAGATTATTACTTAAGCAGAAAATTGACTTGGAGTGGGGGTTGGGAGAATTATATACTTTTGAAAATTAAAGAGGAAAAAAGGCTAGGTTTGGGTTTTTTTTTTTTTTTAACATTTTTTAAAGTTTTGGGGCACCTGGGTGGCTCAGTTGGTTAAGCAGCCAACTTCGGCTTAGGTCGTGATCTCACAATTCATGTGTTCGAGCCCCATGTCAGGCTCTGTGCCGACAGCTCAGAGCCTGGAGCCTGCTTCGGATTCTGTGTCTCCCTCTCTCTCTGCCCCTCCCCTGCTCACTCTGTCTCTCACAAATGAATAAACATTAAAATTTTTTAAATATTTTTTAAGTTTTATTTATTTATTTTGAGAAAGACCAAGAGAGCATGATCAGGGGAGGGACAGATAGAGAAAAAAAAAAAAAATCCCAAGCAGTTTCTGTACAGTCAGCACAGAGCCCAACGTGGGGCTCGAACTCACCAAACCATGAGATCATGACCTGAGCCAAAATCAAGATTCAGACACTTAACCGACTGAGCCACCCAGGTGCCCCTGTCTATTGGACTTTAATGAAGATGCCTTGGAGTCCCGCACGTTCAAGTGTGTGACAAGCCCGTGTCTGCCCACACAGAGCAGCCTTCTGAGGGCCAAGTCCTGGGCGGGGCAGAGGAGGACATAGGAGGGAGGCAGGTGAAGACACTCACTATGGCCCAAGATCCTGGAGTCGCCTGTAGGGCCTAGGGAAGCTCATTTGCAAGCTCAGTTGCTGAGGCAAATCTGGATTGCATTAGTGGTCAGCATGCCCTACTGTCACCTGGGCCTTTCTTGTGGCTTGCTTTTTGGGACCTCAGAATTGAGCCGGTGTCTTTCAGGTGAGCCGCTGTCGGCCCAGCTTTGCCTTCAAACCCTTGCTCATCCCCACTGGGTCAGGTGGCCTCTGAAGACCCTGGATTTGGAGAACGTGTCTACACTGAGCCCTTAGGCTGTAGCGGTGGCTCTTGGGAACTTCCCAAGGGCAGGGTTGGTGAGGGACTCTGGCCAGTGCTGCTAGGAGCCCAGCTCAGCCCAGGTCTTGCTGGGAGCATGGGGGTGGGGGAGGGGGGGTGGCATGTGAGGCCCTGCTCGGGCTCCATGGCTCCCTGGGCTCCTTGTTTCCAGTCTGCCACAGAAAACCCGGAAAGAATCAGCCTTCTTGGGCCTGTGGAGAGTAGAGATTGGGCTTGGAGCTGGAGGGCCCACATGGGGATCCTGGCTCCGGCACTTTGGGCAGCCAGCCACTCTGCTTCTCTGAGCCTTGGCTTCCCCAGCTGTAGAAACGGGCCACGGGAGCCTCGGCCCCAGAGGGCAGCTTGAGGGTGGGATGTGGCCCAGGGCACAGGCTACTTAGCACCGCCCCGACCTGCTATCTGCTTAGTGGCCCAGGGACACCATATTGCATGTTCTCTTGTCCCGGGGTGGGCAGCCACAGCTCACAGCCACCCAGACGTGGCTCATCTCCAGGCCAGAGAGATGTTAGGTTCCACAGCTGGTCCGAAATCAACAAAAGCAATTTCTGAAGGGCAGAGGTCAGACCAGCCACTGCCACCCGCACGTTCTCTGGCCACGTGGTCAAGGGGAGGGGCGGAGCTGAGAGAGGAGGGGCTGAAGGGTGAGCCAGCACAGGGCCAGCCCCTCTCACCTTGTGTGGCCTTGTCCCCTGGCAGGTCGCCTCAGCATGTCGGTCAGCGTCCATGAGACCCGAAAGTCGCGGAGCAGCACGGGGTCCATGAACATCACCCTCTTCCACAAAGCCTCCCACCCCGACTGCGTGCTGGCCCACCTCAACACCCTGCGCAAGCACTGCATGTTCACGGACGTCACGCTGTGGGCAGGCGACCGTGCCTTCCCCTGCCACCGCGCCGTGCTGGCCGCCTCCAGCCGCTACTTCGAGGCCATGTTCAGCCACGGCCTGCGGGAGAGCCGGGACGACACGGTCAACTTCCAGGACAACCTGCACCCCGAGGTGCTGGAGCTGCTGCTGGACTTCGCCTACTCGTCCCGCATCGTCATCAACGAGGAGAACGCCGAGTCTCTGCTGGAGGCCGGTGACATGCTGCAGTTCCACGACGTGCGGGACGCCGCCGCCGAGTTCCTGGAGAAGAATCTCTTCCCTTCCAACTGCCTGGGCATGATGCTCCTGTCGGACGCTCACCAGTGCCGCCGGCTGTACGAGTTCTCGTGGCGCATGTGCCTGGTGCACTTCGAGGCGGTGCGGCAGAGCGAGGACTTCAACAGCCTGTCCAAGGACACCCTGCTGGACCTCATCTCCAGCGACGAGCTGGAGACGGAGGACGAGCGCGTGGTCTTCGAGGCCATCCTGCAGTGGGTGAAGCACGACCTCGAGCGGCGGAAGGTGCACCTGCCCGAGCTCCTCCGCAGCGTGCGGCTGGCCCTGCTGCCGTCCGACTGCCTCAAGGAGGCCGTCTCCGGCGAGGCCCTCCTCATGGCCGACGAGCGTACCAGGCTCATCGTGGACGAGGCGCTCCGCTGCAAGACCAAGATCCTGCAGAACGACGGGGTGGTCACCAGCCCTTGCGCCCGGCCGCGCAAGGCAGGCCACACGCTGCTGATCCTGGGGGGCCAGACCTTCATGTGCGACAAGATCTACCAGGTGGACCACAAGGCCAAGGAGATCATCCCCAAGGCGGACCTGCCCAGCCCCCGCAAGGAGTTCAGCGCCTCAGCCATCGGCTGCAAGGTCTACGTGACCGGGGGCCGGGGCTCCGAGAACGGGGTCTCCAAGGACGTGTGGGTGTATGACACCGTCCACGAGGAGTGGTCCAAGGCGGCGCCCATGCTGATTGCCCGCTTCGGCCACGGCTCTGCCGAGCTGGAGAACTGCCTCTACGTGGTCGGGGGACACACGTCCCTGGCAGGCGTCTTCCCGGCCTCCCCGTCTGTCTCCCTGAAGCAGGTGGAGAAGTACGACCCCGGGGCTAACAAGTGGACCATGGTGGCCCCGTTGAGGGACGGCGTCAGCAATGCCGCGGTGGTGAGCGCCAAGCTGAAGCTGTTTGTTTTCGGGGGGACCAGCATCCACCGAGACATGGTGTCCAAGGTCCAGTGCTACGACCCCTCGGAGAACCGGTGGAGCATCAAGGCCGAGTGCCCCCAGCCTTGGCGGTACACGGCGGCCGCCGTGCTGGGCAGCCAGATCTTCATCATGGGCGGTGACACCGAGTTCACGGCCGCCTCCGCCTACCGCTTCGACTGTGAGACCAACCAGTGGACGCGGATCGGAGACATGACCGCCAAACGCATGTCCTGCCACGCCCTGGCCTCGGGCAACAAGCTCTACGTTGTGGGGGGCTACTTCGGGACCCAGAGGTGTAAGACCCTGGACTGCTATGACCCTACGTCGGACACGTGGAACTGCATCACCACGGTGCCCTACTCGCTCATCCCCACTGCCTTTGTCAGCACCTGGAAACACCTGCCTTCGTGAGGAGCGCATGCAGGGCCCAGCCAGGTGAGCCGCCAGCACCCCGGGGCCCGGGCCCGCTCTGGGTCAGGGTCACTGTGTCCTTCCACCTGGGTCAGGGTCACTGTGTCCTTCCAGGGGACGATGGATAGGGCAGCAAGTGGCTGGGTGCTCCGGGACCCCTTTCTGGGTCTGGAGCTACAGCCTAGCTCTGCCCCTTGCTTGCAGTTGACCTTGAGCAAAGCATGTCAGCCCCCTGCCACGTGGAGACAGCCACCTCAGACAGGTGTGGTGCTTCCCAGACATGGCTGCACGTCAGAGTCACTGGAGTCCTCAGACAACACCACGTGGAGTTGAGGCCAGCCGGCCAAGTGCGAGGGCAGTCTCCACATAAGGGCATCCTCTTCACAGTCACGGTCAAGTACAGGGAAGGGATGCAGATTGAGGTCAGCCAAGGACAGAGACGAACAGGGCAGGGTCCTCTCCCCACGCGGTCAGGATGGTGTCACTGTGCCCACATCAGTGGCTGACCGTACGTACAGAATATTCCCCAGCGGGAAGGCTCACACAGGCTCAGGTGTCCGGGGTTTTTACTGGGGCCCCATCACGTAGGCTCGACTGATGGCCCATGTTGTTACTCTGCCTCCAGGTCAGCTGGTACAGCGTGACCCAGAGCCCCTTTCCTAAGTCACGCAGATGTGCCCACCCCAAATCCTGCCCTAGGTGGAGACAGTCTAATGGGTATGACCCATCATCTCCCAGAAGCCAGGGGCAAAGACCAGACCTCTTTACAACACGAATGCTAAAGCCCACACCACACCCCAGACCAGGCGACTCTAGCGTGTATCCAACACGTGAGTAGCACCCCGGGGACCTGTGAGGAACATGATTGATGGGCAGAGCGCTCAAGGGGCCAGGGGGGTGCTGGAGCTGTGGGGCCAGGCCCCCGGTGGAGGCAGCGGGGTGCTCCTGTCCTGCGAGGTGGTGAGAGGCCACCTCAGCGCGGGCGGCATGCCGAAGGAGGGAACCATGGCCGGGCAGGACGGCTGCAGAGCGCTGCCCAAGGTACTGCTCCTACCCTTGTTCTCAGTGCCATTATTACAGGAGATCCTCACCCAAGGGGGAGGTGACACTGGATGCTGGGGGCTAAGGGGCACAGGTGCCATTTGGGGGGATGGGGGGACACAAGGAGGGACTTGCCCAAGGCCTGAGGGCAGGTGCAGAGTCAAGTGGAGGGAAGGACCAGCTTATCCAGACTGGCCTCTTTGAGGGGCAGGGTCAGTGCCAGTCCTGAGGTTGGATCAGGGTGTCCCAAGCCAGCCTGTCAGGGAGCTCAGGAATAGGGGCTGGTGGGTTTGTAGACACAAGGGAAAGGTTTGAGTTCTGGTTCCATCCTCCTTGGTCAGGCCCTGGGGAAGCCAGGCTGTGTGTCCCAGCCCTTAGTCCTCCTCCTGGACCCCTCACACCTGGGACAGGAGCCGCAGGTTCTGGGGTGGGAGGCAGGGAGGCATGGGTCCCAGGGGCTCTGAGAGGCTGGGGCCTGGGGTGGGAGATCCCAGGCTCTGCCTCCAGCACAGGCCAGCTCTCCTTACCCAGGAGGGCTGGTGACCAGTCACAGCTCTGAGGCTGACCCGGAAGCCTCTGCCCCCCCCCCCCCCCCCCGGCAGCTCTCTGGCAGCTCTGAGAAATCGGCCCTCAGGCCAGGTGCCCCCTTCAGTGCAGATCACAGAAACCCCCTCAGGAGCCAGCCTGGACTGAAAACCTAATTTGCTCCGTGACATGGCGGCTGCTGGCCTGCATACCGAAGGCTGTGCACAGCAGAGCGGTTCCGACTTCGCTGGGACTGCTCCTCCAGGCGAGCAGATGCTCCAGCCAGACCAGCGTGGCCAGGCCTTCAAGGCCTTGACGGGGACAAGCCAGGCAGGCCCAGGTCGCATCGCCTCCTACGTCCAGGGTGTTCGGACCCCCAAAAGCCAGCCTAGATAGATAGGGGCTTCCGAGTTGTCCTGTTTTGTTTTAATCTACTCCCTCCCTCTTGGAGAGAAAAATCTGAGCGGCCCAAGTTGTTGGTCCCCTGGGGCACAAGCTTTAAGAGAATGGTGGTGCCTCCTGTCACCCCCCCCCCAGTTCCTCCACTCTGGGGTGCTCACCTGTGGAGCCTGAGGGCTTCTCCCGCTGGTGCTCACCCCTCCCCACGGACCTGACTAGTGGTTCATCCCCATGTGGGAGGAGGTGGGGGCAGGCCAGGGGACATAATGAGCCCTTTACCTCTCCAGGAGTTTCCCCCGTTCCAGGGACACATCGTTCCTTGGTTCTGGCTCTTACTGGCTGCTTGACCCCAGTTACCTAACTCCCCTGAGCTCAGTGTTGCCATCTCAAACACAGGAGTGAAAATCATGTTACTCACAGTATTTGAAGAGGCCAAGTGAGGGGCAGGTTGAGAGTTGGCGCTTATGTGAGGCAGTGATGCAGAAGGATGGTGGCCGTGATGGTTTGGGGATGCTTTGGGCAGTGGGGGCCCTCTCCACGTCCCTGGGCTAGCCCCTTCTTCTAGAAGGGTCCATCGCCCATAGTCACGAGGCACGTTGTATGTGCACATCTGAGTGCAACAGGGGCCTTGTCCCTCCAGTCCGGCCCAGTCCGTGGTGGGGGTGCTGTCGTCAGCCCCATCTCCAGGACGAGGAAGCAGGTGCAAAGAGGCTGATTGCCCAAGATGGAGCCGGTCCTGGACGGGACCGGAACGCCACGCCTGGGCCCTACCCTCCCAGAGCCACGCTGCCTGGTGAGACTGAGCAGCTCCAGCCTGCACGTTTCCCAAACTCCTGCACCAGCAACATCTGCATCAGAGGCACAGGGCCTTTTTAGCCTTCAGCTCTTGTCCCGCATCTCAACCGTCTTTTTACTTGGCCCAGCAGCCCACCAGCCCACCAGCCAGCCTCCCCGCAGTGCCTCTGGGGCCTGAGAGACGGCCCCTCCCGAGGCTCTGCCCTCCAGGCTGACCCTGGGTGGTTCCTGCGCCCTGCAGTGCCCTGCTTCAGTTCAGCTCCGCCTGCCCTCGTCAAAGGCAGGGCGGACCTCCAGGACCAGCCCCAGTGTCCCAGCCAGATCTACATATGTGGGTGATGGCAGGCCCCCCGGAGCCCGGGCTGGGTCACCCTGGGTTACTCACCGAGTGTAGATCAGCCGCGAAAGTTCTTTTTCTCTCCCACTGAGTCCCCCTGCCCCCATCAAGCCCTTTAAAGGCACAGCCCTTGCCCTCATGTCTCCTCCCCTGACCCCCACCCAGCATGTCGTGCAGGCATCCAGGCCACCAGGAGCTCATCTCTGCACAGGCATTGTTAGGCCCCAGCTACTTGGGTTGTGGGGGCGGAGGGGCCTCCAATCCCAGCTCTGGGAAAGGCTGAGCCGGTTAGTCCCCCTCGGGGCCCCACGAGGGGCTCAGTCACTGCCATCAGAGGGCAATTCAGCACATTCTGTCCTGCCTTCAAAGAAATCACCACCGAGAGGAAATCCCAGAGCGCAGACCTACATGGACGGGCCTGGTGTATTGAGAAAGGTGCCCGGGCAAGAGTTCAGGCCTCTTGAAACACATCAGCTCCATCTGTCTGTCCATGCATCCATCCATGCACCTGGAGTCTTCACTGGGCTTGTGTTTACCAGGGTTGGCCCCATGCCAGGCCTGGGATCAGCACGCCAGTGCCCTCCCTTGCTGCAGTCCGGCAGGGCAAACCTGTTGTGTGTGCGGGCAGGGTGACCATTGACGCCCTGTCTCTGCAAGGTGGAGGAGTGTCCCCTCTCACAGATGAGGAGACTAGGCCTCAGAGAAGCACCTGCCAAAATTTGGGGTGGCCCATGGCTGTCCCAGTCTGGAGGCAGCTGTGTGGGCTGGGAGGGAATTCAGGAGCCAGCCAGTGTGGCTCCCCAGTTCCTCAGCCTTTCAGGGTGCCCCTAGGTGCAGTCTTGTCTTCAGCAACAAGGGACAGCCCAGAGGGGCCCCCGTTCCCCAGGTCAGGGTCTCATGGTGTGGGTGGCTCAGAGGTTTGGTTTGGGGCAGCAGTGGGGCCCTGCCTAGAGGGGAACAGCACCCTGCCCCATCTGCCTCATGCATCCGGAGGGTGTGGGGCAGACAGGCCCAAGGTTTAGGTTTGCCACCTTAAGAGTATCTCGGGGTCCTAGAAGCCTCATGACCCAGCTTCTCGCTTGTGAAGGGCCTTCGCCAGCCCCGCTGAGGGAGCAGTGGCTGCTCTGCCTACCACCTGGGGAGTGCTGACCCCACAGAGCTCAAGTCAACCTTCTAGAAGCCTTGGCAGGGAGGGAGGGAAGGTGTACCCCACTTGAAAGAAGAAAGCCCCACGGATTCCAGTGCTGGCTTGAATTTTTAAATGTTACTTGAGTACGTGCAGATTGACAAGTAGGTAAAAGCCCCTTATGTGTGTAGTTCTTACACGGCTGTGCAGTGGACACGAGCATGCTGGTTAAATAGAACCAAAGCTCTAAAACCAAGAATGGCGTCGTCATTCGTTGATGTTCTGCAGAGAGCGTCTTGCCTCTTTGCCTGTTGGCTGGAAGGACACGCAGGCTTTCTGGAGGGCTCCCCCTGCCCGTGCCAAGGGCTGGCTTATCTGTGCCTCTCCGGAGCCACCGTGACACCTACTTCGGGCAGCTCATCATGCTGCCCAGACATCATCCGTGTCCCAGGCACAAATGGGCCTGCTTGGTTAGAGCCACCTCTGAGCCCACGGCCCTTACGGCGCTGGCCAGAGGAAGTGGCATCTGGTGTTGAAATGGTGCGTGGACGAGCAGGATGCCCGAAAATCCTCCGGAGAACTCCCGGCCCCCTCCGCACAGGACTCCAGAGAACCTGCTCGTAGACTACAGCCCCACCACTGTCCCAAGAGCTTCCTCTTCCTCTGCCTGCTGGCTCCAGCCGAGGGTGTCCCTTCCTGACACACGTCCACAGCCACATCTCCACGCAAACTCATGCAGGGTCATGCTGAGCTGTCGCAATGGGTTATGCTTTGAAGATGACCGTGATGGCCAGCTGCTGGGTTCTCTTACCTGCTCCAAGGAGGTTCTGCACAAAGCCTTCCGCGTGCATTAGACCACATCATCCTCTCCGGGAGGCTGAGATCCATCCCCTCGTGTTCCCTAGGAAAAGCTGAAGCTCAGAGCAGGCTCTGCATTGATTGGGAAGCTGGCGCTGGAGTGTCAGCTCGGTGGCCACAGGGTCACCCCTCATTCACCACCGTCAGCCACCACAGCCTATATCATGGCCCAGGTCGATGGGCTGCACAGTGAATGTCTGTTGAGGGCGTGAATGAATGTGCTGGCTGCCACCCACAGCTGGCCCGTTCTTCTAACCACATGGCCGGCCCACCCCTGCTTGCCCCCTACTCTCTGACCAGGTCTGCCCCCTCGCTTTTTCCACCTCACTGGCCTACTTTATTTCGATTTTCAAATGTGCCAGATTCCTACCTCAGGACCTTTGCACATGCCGTCCCTCCTGCCTGGACTGCTGTTTCCCCCTCTGGCAAACTCCTGTCCATCCTTCACATCTCAGGTTAGATTATTGCCACCTTCCCATACCCTCCACCAAAATAAAGTCCTGGTTCTTATCCATAATTTTTTGTTTTTCATGCATAGCACTTCCGTCAACTTGTGATTACTGTATGCACTTATTGGTACAAGCGTGCAGTGTCTCCCACCTGGGGGATGATCCAGGAGACGGCAGCTGGATTTCTTTGCCCTCCTGTCCCCCAGGGCCTAGTGTGGCACCTGCTGGCTCATGGGTGTGCCGGGTATGTGGTTGGAGTGGCTGAATGGACAGGTGGGTAGTTCCCCTGTTCCAGGAGGGGAGACCAGGGCTCGGGGCCGCAATGCTGGTAAACGAGAGAGCTGCCTTCTCACACCCAGGCCTTCTGTTGTCGGGCCCCAGGCTCTAGCCCCTCACAGTGGTCTCTTGATTATCACTCTGTTCCAGGGTAGGACAGAACCATGTGGGCATGATTCATACTCTGTCTCCCTCCCTCCCTCTTTTCCTCTGCAGACTCCGTGTGTCTGTCCCCACCCCGCGGCCGCAGCCCTCACCTCCAGAGTGGCCCTGACCCTGTCTGCCACTGCAGGAAGCCCGGCCCGGCCCCACACCAGCACTTGAAGTGGCCGGAAGCCGGCCCCACCGGCTCTGGGAGCAGCATTCTCGGGGCTGTTGTGAGCTTTAGACAAGGGAAGAGAAGCTGTCTCGAGAGCCCTGTGTGTCTGCCTGAGGCCTTGGCCTCTGTGAGGTGGTTTGCAGGGGAGAGGACCTTCCAGAGGGGCGTGGACCGACCCCAGGACTCCCTCGGCCTTGGGGCAGAGACACATCCGCAGAGTCGTGGCCTGTTGCCGCAAACCCCGCTCGGGGGGCTGAGAGGAGCCCTGGGCGGGCTGGGGTGGGTGGCACCAGGCAGTCACACAGCACTGACAAAACAGCCTTTGCCTCGTCGCCCTGCTGTGACCGTAATGTCACCCAGCACGGGGTGTGTCGGGTCTCATGGAAGCCGGGTCCACCAGGACTGAGAGCAGAGCTACCTGGGAGAAATGAAGACACACTGTGTAGGGGGCAGAAACCCATAGGGTGACCTCATGGCACCTGCAGGACTTCGTTAGCAAATGGCCCCGAGACCCCCCAGCGTTAAAGCAGAAACCTTTGTGCGCCCCTCCCCAGGGTGGGGCTGTGCTCTCTGTGACCTCCCCACCTTCCTCCCAGTCAGGGCAGCTGTGCCAGGTGCAGAGGGACACTCGTGCCCCATCGCAGTGGGACTCAGGGGCCTGTGTCCTGTTAGACGAGGGTGCCCCCCTCAGAGCCTGCCGGTCCCAAGAGGTGGCAATGACCCCATCATCTCCCGACAAGACCGTGAGGGCCCTTAGACCCGGAGCAGGTGTGAGCTGGGGACCCCAGGGTCACCTTAGGGCACCCACTCTGGAGCCCACCAGCATGGAGGACAGCAGCAAGGCCCATGACCCCCGGCGTCCAGCTGGCCAGTTTGCTCCTTGAGCTGCAAAAGGCAAGTGTGGTCCCCGAGAGAACTGCCAGTCCTTCGCTCACTTCTCCACCTCCCCAGCCACTGGGTCCCTCACCGGCACATCCCCAGTATCTGGGGTTCTGGAGGGGTCAGCTTGCACCTGGTGTTCGGGCTTCTGGCTCATCCCTTGCCAGTCCCCGGGGCACCACTGGAGGGGGAAGGGGCCTGCACCAAACCTGTGGCTCCCCCTGCCGCCTGCCAGCTGCCTGCTGTCCGCTCGGTGCTACTTGGCCGGTTCAGGACTGGGGCCCCGGAGCGGGCTGAACTGGTGGTGGGGCCACATCACAAAGCACTTGCTGTCTGTGGTCTCGCCCTGCCCCCTCACAGGACCTCTGTGCTGCCGCTGGGCCTGTAGGCATCTCTCGGGGGCTAGGTTGCCCCCCACCCCGGAGCACCGGGCACTGGGCATCATCGATCGGCTGCCACTTGGGGAAAAGCTGGAAGCGGAGTGCGTTCCCGGGTCCCTTGGAGGCCACAAGCCCTTCCACAGCAGAGGCTGGCCTCCTTTGCTCCGGGAGACGGCTCCACCAGGGAGGCCGGCAAGGCGGGTGGCGGGGAAGCCGCCCGCCGGAGGCCCCGGGCTGCAGGACAGCCAAGGTGGAGTGACCACACTTCGTGCACAGCACAGCGGGCCTTGCAGTGG
The DNA here is from genome assembly GCF_014898765.1 of Herpailurus yagouaroundi. NCBI lineage: Eukaryota > Metazoa > Chordata > Mammalia > Carnivora > Felidae > Herpailurus > Herpailurus yagouaroundi. The sequence goes on from NW_024412416.1 coordinate 9,707,429, forward strand.
TGTGTCCCCCGAGTTGTGTTCCTTCTGTTTCTAACTTAATAAAAGAGCTGAGAAAAATCTTGAAATCTTGCTTCTTCCCCTGGGTGCTGGGACCAGTCTTCGGACCCAAGGCACGGGCAGACTTGGATTTGGCCCCACTAGCCGGGGCTCGAAGTTACCCCCCACTCACTGGCGTCTGCCCCTCTGGTGAGTTGGGGGGTGCGGAGACCCCCTCCCCAGGGACCCTCCGGCACCCAGATGAGAGGTTCCTTTCCTCGGATTATTTCAGCAGCAGAATCCAGATTGCTTTCCTGAAAAGCCCCTGTGAGGGGAACTCTAAATGCACTCATCTCTGTGAGTCCCGGTCGAGGGGTAGCGTGGTGTCATGGCCCCAGGGACCAGCATTACTTAGCCCAAGGTGGCTTCTCTGACGCTCCTGTCCCTGATGTCCCTTTATGAGCCTTCGCGGCTCATGTGAACGAGGGGACAGGGCAGCGGGTGCTCGGAACCTCGGCGGTGTGCAGGCCCCCGGAACCCAAACTGACCTTTAACGGCATGAAGAGCTGATTCAGATGCCCCAGGAGTGTCACAACTCATTTCTCACCAGGTTCAACAAGCATCACTTGAACTAGTGAGTCGATCTCAAAAAGATGGCACACTTAGAACAGCCGAGCAGAGACGCCCTCCCAGCTGCCTCCGCGGCCCCCAGGCACAACCCTGGGAGGGACACCCAGCCCTCATACTGCCCACTCCTGCCCCTGTGAGGAACCAGGCAAGAGGTTGAAGCTCCTCCCCACTTGCTCACACTGGTAGCGGCAGGGGGTAGAACCAGCTGGCTGTGGGTCTGACTGTGTGTGTGTGTGTGTGTGTGTGTGTGTGTGTGTGCGCGCGTGTCCCCAGTTCAGTGATGGCAGGGCTAATGGAATTGAGGTCAGGTTCTGTAAAGCACTAAATACCACACTGGGCACCCGGAGAGCCTGGCTGCAGTGAGAATGGCTGCCATCCTCCCAGTGGTGGATGTGGGATTTGCACCCAGTCTCTGGCCAGCACACCCAATTGTATTGGTTCCTTGGACACCCAGGGGCCAGACCGTGTCTGGGATGGAGCTTTGGGGAGGGGAGCCCATCAGTGATGGAGTAAGAAGTCCTTGGGAACCTCGCCTCAAGGTGACTGTCAGAGCATTTATGTTGTAGTTCCTGATGTGGAAAAGTGGACAGGAAGGCCACGGGAAGCACTGTCAGCCTCCCCGGGGCCAGGAATGGTGGCGGATTATCCCTCCTCCCAGAGCGGGAGCCGATGAGGGGCAAGCCCAGACCACCAACCCCAACGCCATGTGGAGACCATCCCTGTTCAACACCCAAGGCGGTATGTAAATCCTGCTGGGGAAAGAAGGAGCCTTGCAAGCAGCAATGATCTTTAATGAGGCAGCTCAGAAAGAGCTCTTCTGGGTTGTCAGTAGGTGGGTATTTTGTGCGGTGAGAAACAAAGCCCATCGTCCCAGCCCCTGCCCCACAGGAGGGGAACAGTCTTCTGCAACAACACAGGTGGCCTTGGAGGTGGCCGGCTTCCCCAGCGTGGTGCCCCACCTGACCTTCCAGCCTCTGGCCACACGGCACCTGCTGGCCTTGTGCCCTGCCCCAGAGGCAGGTGTGCCCGGGGCCGATTTCCAGCGGGGACACCAAGCTGCTCTGGCTTTTCACCTGCTTGGTTGCCACCTTGGGCTGTGGGCTTGGGTTTGGACAGAAGCTGTCAACCTGGGATTCAGGATCGAATTTGGGTCTGTGCGCTTGAATGGGGAAAAAGTTAACACCCTTAACTTTAAGAATCCCTTGATGACAGCACTTTCTTCAATGGGAACGTAGGGAAACACCCCACTGGTAGCAGCAGCCTCCATGACTCTCTCTGGATGCTTTCATGGCATTACAATCATAAATACCTTGAAGTTACACCAACTCATGACTGTGTGTGTCCAAATTATAGTAATTCTTTGGCCACCAGATCACATTACTAATGTGTGAGTAGAGAAGCATGGACGTAAAGGTACAGATTATAAATTTGGTTTCTGAAATATTTCATAGGTGTTCCAGGCAGAACCGTGTCCCCAACTCCTATGTTGAAGTTCTCACCAACCCCCAGTGCCTTAGATAGTAGCCATTTTGTTTGTTTTTTTTTTGTTTTTTTTTTTTAAACGTTTATTTATTTTTTTGGGACAGAGAGAGACAGAGCATGAATGGGGGAGGGGCAGAGAGAGAGGGAGACACAGAATCGGAAACAGGGTCCAGGCTCCGAGCCATCCGCCCAGAGCCCGACGCGGGGCTCGAACTCACGGACCGCGAGATCGTGACCTGGCTGAAGTCGGACGCTTAACCGACTGCGCCACCCAGGCGCCCCAATAGTAGCCATTTGGGAAAGAGGGTCTTTGCAGATGTGATCAGTTAAGGTGAGGTCATAGCAGAGTAGGGTGGGCCCCTACCCCAATCTGACTGGTGTCCTTAGAGGGCAGATGTGGACACAGGCCCACACACAGGGAATGTTGAAGCTATTCCCCACAGGCCAGGGCACTATCAGAAGACAGCAGAGGGGCACCCGGGCAATTCAGTCGATTAAGCCTCCAACTTCTGCTCAGGTCATGATCTCGCAGTTTGTGGGTTCAAGCCCCGCGTCAGACTCTGTCCTGACAGCTCGGAGCCTGGAGCCTGCTTCGGATTCTGTGTCTCCCTCTCTCTCTGCCCTCCCCCGCTCATGCTTTGTCTCTGTCTCTCTCCCTCAAAAATAAATCAACAACAACAAAATCAAAAAAACGAAGAAACGTAGGAGAGAGTCCCAGGATGGACTCTTCCCTAGTGTGACAGCAGCATGGGCCTGCCGACCCCTTGATCCTGGACTTGCCTCCGGAACTTGAAGGCCGCACATTTCTGTGGCTCAAGCAGTCCTTGCAAACTAATGCAATAGGTTTCCCCCTTAGCCTGCATGTTTCCACTTACCTACTTAACACCATTCCTCTGAGGAGTCCACAGGCTTCACCCGCTGACGCGGGGCTGGAGCACCGACGAGGGTAGGGTTGGAAGCCCTGACCTAGGGTGAGCCGAGGGGTGCTGGGTCCTGTCCAGACAGGCTGCCATGCCTCTCTGCTCATTGGAGGTACCCCAGCAAGGACTGCAGTCCTGCAGGGTGCCCTCAGCCCAGGACCCACGCTTAGCACAGTAACCTCATGCCTTCCTGGTGTCCTGATCCGGGAGGGAGCCAAGCTATCAGCCCAGAGCCCGACTCAGGACTCGAACTCACAAACCATGAGATCATGACCTGAGCCGAAATCAAGAGTCAGACACTTAACCAACTGAGCCACCCAGGCGCCCCCCACCCCCCAAATGTGTTTTTCATTATCTTTGTGTTAATGTTTATTCATTTTTGAGAGACGGAGACAGTGCGAGCAGGGAAGGGGCAGAGAGAGAGGGAGACAGAGAATCTGAAGCAGGCTCCAGGCTCTGAGCCGTCAGCAACAGAGCCCGACATGGGGCTCGAACCCACGAACCACAAGACCGTGACCAGAGCCAAAGTCAGATGCTCAACCGACTGAGCCACCTGGGCGCCCCCCAAATGACTTTTAAGGTCAGAGTGCAGTGTAGTTTTAATGGAAAAGACACAGGCTTAAGGTCAAAGGGCAGGGTCTTTGCCAGCTGACACTCTGTGGTTTCAGAGCCAAGCAGATCCCGATTACAACCTGCCTTGTGCAAGATATTCTCGGACTTGGCTCACCTGAGCCACCCACCTGGAAGCATAGTTGGGGGATTAAACAGGAACACGTGGATTTCTTTCTTGCCTTATGGGAGAGATCTGCGAGTGAGGAGGAAGGAGTGAGCCAGCCGCTCCCCCTCCAGAACGGTCTCCGCTTCGGGCTCCGAGGGGGACGTGGGATGCAGCCATGGGGGAGCGCGCTTGTCCCTGGTCCCCGAGCTCTCCAGGACGTGTTTTTCCGTGTAGGCCCGCAGAGGTCATTGCCTGCAGATGGAAGCTGAGTGGGAGAGAGTGGAGGCCTCTGCACGGAGGGCCGGGTGCAGACGTCCACCGGGAGAATTTGGGGTTTGGTGGAGAGCCTGGCGAGTTTGTACCCTGGTTTGCCTGGGGCTGAGGGGCTCCCAGGATGTGGGAAAGTGACATACAGACCAGGACAGGGGCTCACCCCACCTGCGTCCCCTCTGCTGGCCCCCTGGGCTGAGGGGGCCTGGCTCTGGAGCTGGCCTGGGCACCGTGGCTGGAGGCTGGCAGCGATTCAGGGGAGCATGACTAGGCCTCACCTCCCATGCCGCCCCCAGTACATACCGGCAGCATGTCATGGGCAAACCCCAGAACCTTTCAGATCTCACACCTATAAAGAGGGCCGGCCACGCCCTCACGGGGTTAATGACACAGGCTGGTGTTTTCAAAAGCTCCCGGGGTGACAGGCCCCTGAAGAAGGGCACTCAGTCCCTGCTTCATTGAGTTGAATTGGGGAGGATTGGACTGCCTTCCCGGCCAATTACTTCATCTAATTTATGGACCAGCAACTTTGTGCCGGGCACAGGGCTCCATGCTGGTGGCTGCCGTCCCCCCAGGGTCCCGCGACCCAGCCCTCCCGGTGGGTGACAAGGCCCCACAAGCTTTCACCCCATCTCTGCTGCCCCAGTCAGGGCGGTCTGCAGACAGACTCATCGCTGTACCCAACCCCCCCACCCCCCAGCCCCATGAGCACCCAGGGCTGCCTCCCAAGCAGTGCAGCCTGGGCAGGGGAACAGGGGAGGTGGGAGCAAGAGACAGGCTTCCCCCTAACTCCCCCACCCTGTCTCCTGGGATGAGCTCTGCTGGGACAACAGACCCTCATCCAGACACTGGCTCTGAAGACAAAGCATGCTCTGAGATTTCACGCAGTACGACAGCTCATTTCAACTCCGTAAGAACTTTATGGGTTTTTTAAATTTGTTTGTTTGTTTGTTTGCTTATGTTTATTTTTGAGAGAGAGAGATTAAGCACAAGCAAGGGAGGGGCAGAGAAAGAGAGGGACAGAGGATCCAAGGCAGGGTCCGTGCTGACAGCACCAATGGGGGGCTCGAACTCATGAACTGTCGGATCATGACCTGAGCCAAAATCAGGAGTCAGATGCTTAACCGACTGACTCACCCAGGTGCCCCCAACTCCATCAGAACTTGAGAAGGTAACTCTGCCCTCTGTCTGCTTTGGAGAGTGGATGCTGGTGCTCTGTGTCACATCTCTGGGCTCCTCCTATGGCCTTGTCACAGACTGGGGGCAGGACACTGTGTTTGGTCTTTCTTGCTGTCCACCTCCCTGCTGCTCAGGGAAAGAAGCAACATGTGAACCTGACAGGTGAAATGTTACCAAAAAGCACAGCTGCTGAGGTTGGGCTGTGAGGCTGTGCCCTGGTGGAGGGACCCGCTCGGGCTGTCGGCTTCATTCTGCCCTCCACGCTGGTGGGTGGCACGCCATTGGCTGCTGTTTCTAACTCACACTGATGGCCCCTGTAGGCCAGCACCGTCCTTGCCGCATCTGTGCCTTCCCGGAGGTCTGAGCTGTGCTCAGGTCAGCATGCCTTGTCCCCAGGAGCTGAGCCCCCGGGTTGCACAGGGCAGGGTGGTGGGGACACACTGGGAGTCAGGCCAGCTGGGATCCAGCCCTCCTTGTACCCAGTGACTGTCCTTGGGAACGTCGCTTCGCTCCTCTAGCTCAGTTCCTCATTTGCTATAAAAGTGGGGGAGGGGCAGAATATTGATTGTCTAAAGGATTAAGTTGAATCTGGTAGATAAAGAGGTTACTAGGCTTCCTTCAACAACGTCCCTTTCCTTTGCTCATATAAAGTTGTAACTGAGTACTTTGTGCATGTTAGAAGAGAAATTAACTAGAAAGAGAAAGCATTCCGGATTCCCTGAAGAGTCACAGGAAACTCCATTAGCAATACCCATTTCCCTTTTAGCCCTGGCTGCCAGGAAACCCAGGGCCGACTGCACGTGTCAGCACAGAGGCTAGGATTTCCCTCCTCCGGGCACTCTGGGTGCATCCTCTTCCTTCTGCCCAGATATTCATTTCATGAGCCCCCTGTGGAAATGGTCAGTGCAATCACAGGACCTCAGCTTCTGAATGCAAAGTGCACGGAGTCATAAGAAACTTGCTGGGGCTTCTTCATCTTGAGACCTTCCTCCCTGGGAAGCTGACTGCATCCGGAAAGAGTGATTCCCTGTGCTGTCCGCAGGGACGGCCCCCCTCCAGATCCAGGCCTGTGTCTGGTGGCTAGTAGAAGAGGGTTCTGGTCCGACACAGCTTTGCCCAGAGCCCGCCAAGCATCGAGGGGCCAGCAGCTCACTAGCTCCCCCAGGAGACCTAGGCTATCTCTGCGTGCGAGCGCAACTCCCCCAGGCCTGTCAGAGCAGGAGCCCCGGCAGGCAACCGAGGAGGCGTTTTTCCCTCTCCAGGTGAGGGAGAAAGGGCAGAAGTCTCCCATCCCCCTTGGGAGCAGTGCCTGCTGCATGGTCCCCAACGCTGGGGGAGGCATCACAGTGGACACAAGCTGGGACAGTGGCAGGACCCCTGTGCACACGCTCTCTCCCCAAGACTCAGCCTTGCTGGCCCTCCTTTACCACCCTCCCTGATGGGCTGTCCGTTCACTGCACAAGAGAGAAACACCTGTCCGCTCCTGGGACCATTCTGCCGTGGCACCCACAGTGCAGAAACCTCAGGGCCACTGAAGGCATGTGCTGAGAACAGGCAGCACTGCGGGGGAGGTTGACAGCAAAGTATAAGGTGACCCAAGAGTATTCCACTGACCGATGCAGAGCAGGGCTCCACATCTGTGTGTCCTCCTGTGCAGACATCCATCCATCCATCCGTCCCGCTTACCTCCCTACTTACCAATCTGTCCAGTTCTCAGCTTGAATCACAATTCAAAACCAACAGTTGTCCCTGTGCTGACAATTGGATTTAAACTTAAAAAACAAAAAAGATATATATATTTTCTGGTGGAGATGAATTCTGAATTGGCCAATTTGCCAACAAGGGCTGGCTTGGCTAATTAGGTTACACAGTAGGCATTTTCTGTACATTGAACAAGTTAGAGCTTCATCCTTAAATCTGTTTAAGGCAGGTAAACAGTTTGTCCCAAATCATACACTTTGTATCTGTTAAGCTTGTGATACTACTTTAGAGATCAGCTTTTTTTTTTTTTTTTTTAGTTCATTAATTTATTTTGAGAAAGAGTGAGCAAGAGGAAGAGCAGAGAGAGAGAGGGAGAGGGAGAATCCCAAGCAGACTCCACACCTTCAGCACAGAGCCTGATGCAGGGCTCAAACTCACACACCATGAGATCCTGACCGAAACCAAGAGTCAAATGCCCAACCAGCTGAACCACCCCAGGTGCCCTGGGATCAGCTTAAAAATGCAAGACGTAGCAGTGCCTGGGTGGGTCAGTCGGTTAAGAGTCTGACTTCAGGTCAGGTCATGATCTCATGGTTTATGAGTTTGAGCCCCGTGTCGGACTCTGTGCTGACAGCTCAGAGCCTGGAGCCTGCTTCCGATTCTGTGTCTCCCTCCCTCTCTCTCTGCCCCTCACCGCTTGCTCTCTCTCTCTCAAAAATAAATAAAACATTAAAAAAAATTGTTTTAATGCAAGAGGTAGATGAGTGCTCTAGATTATTTTGAGGGGGGGGGGACACCTGGCTGGCTCAGTCTGTGGAGCATGTGACTCTTGATCTTGGGGGCATAGAGCTTACTTAAAAACAAAAACATGCTGAGCATGTAAAATTATTTTAGTGGGACATGTGACTAAGAAGTCTGATGATCACTACCAGGCCCTGGCCAGCGCTAGGCTGGGACTCAGGCGATTTCTTCTGTCCCTCCGGGCCTGTGTGAGGCCCACACCACACTGGAGGGGGGAGGGTGTGGGGGGAAGGGGGTGTATACAGGCCCACCACCACACAAGACCTACTCGGTACTGGGTGCCACCCCGGGGCGGTAAGAGGAGGCAGGAAGGCCAGCAACAAGCAGCTGGCCGGGGGCGGGTTCCCACGGGCTCCCTGCCAGGCGGAAGACTGGCCTGCTGAGTGCTGCAGGCTCCTTCCAGAGGAGGCCAGGCCGGGGGTTGGGGGTTGGGTAGCATGGTAGTCTGTCCCAGCTCAGGTTAGAAAGGGGAGCCCTGAAGCCCACAGGAACACATTAACTACATTCCTGAACGTAAACTGCTATGTGGCCATTAAACAGAGTAATTTAATGACTTGGAAAGTTGCTCATGCTATATCACCATGTGGAAAAAAGGAAGGATCATCCTGCTTTGTAAAGTAAACCGTGTGTGTTCATAAAGGAGAGATTGGAAGGACATATCATGTTGTGAATGGGATTTATTTCTAGATGCTCGCTATAGGTGATTTTTAGAAACAGCTTTATTGAGGTGTGATCGATGTATAACAAATTGCACATATTTAAATTGTACAGTTTTAGGGGCACCTGGTTGGCTCAGTCGGTTAAGTGTCTGACTTTAGCTCAGGTCGTGATCTCATGGTTTGTGGGTTCGAGCCTCGTGTCGGTCTCTGAGCCGACAGCTCGGAGCCTGGAGCCTGCTTCAGATTCTGTGTCTCTCTCTGCCCCTCCCCATCTGTGCTCTGTCTCTGTCTCTCAAAAATAAATAAACGTTAGGGGCACCTGGGTGGTTCAGTCGGTTAAGCGTCCGACTTCGGCTCAGGTCATGATCTCATGGTCCGTGAGTTCAAGCCCCGCGTTGGGCTCTGTGCTAACAGCTTGGAACCTGGACCCCACTTCGGATTCTGTGTCTCCCTCTTTCTGACCCTCCCCTCTTCATGCTCTGTCTCTCCCTGTGTCAAAAATAAATAAACGTTAAAAAAAAAAAATTAAAAAAAAAAAGTTAAAAAAAAATTTTTTTTAATTGTACAGTTTTAGGGGCGCCTGTGTGGCCCAGTCAGTTAAGCATCTGACTCTTGGTTTCGGCTCAGGTCATTATCTCATTGTTCGTGAGTTCAAGCCCCTCATTGGGCTCTGTACTGATAGTGTGGAGCCTGCTTGGGATCCTCTCTCTCTCCCTCCCTCTTTCTTCCCCTCCTGCTCTTGCCCTCTGCCTCTCTAAAATAAATAAATAAACTAAAAAAAAAATCCTTGAATTTCCTTGGTTTACAAAAGTACATAAATTGTACAGTTTTATACATTTTTTTCATCACAATAAGTGCCCTCCTTAATCTCCATTCCATTAGACCCATTTCCCGACCCACCTCCCCTCTGGTAACTAGCAGTGTGTTCTCTATAGTGAGAGTCTGTTTCTTGGTTTGCCCCGCCCTCTTTAATTTTTTTAAGTGAACTCTCCCCCCCCAATGTGGGGTTCAAACTCATAACCCTGAGATCATGAGTCACATGCTCTACTGACTGAGCCAGCCAGGAGCCCCTGTACCACATTTTCCTTATCCATTCATCTCTCAATGGACACTTGGGCTGCTTCCTTAGTTTGGCTGTTGTAAATAATGCTGCGATAAACATAGGGGTGCGGGTATCCCTTTGCATTAGTGTTTTACTTATTTGTTTGTTTATTTGGTAAATACCCAATAGTGCTATTACAGGATCGTAGGGTACTTATATTTTTAATTTTCTGAGGAGCCTCAATACTGTTTTCCATAGTGCATTCCCACCGACAGTGCAAGAGCGTCCCTTTTTCTCCACATCCTCACCAACACCTGCTGTTTCTTGTGTGTTTTTATTGTAGCCATTCTGACTGACAGGCATGAGGTGCTCTCTCCTGGTTTTGATTTGCATTTCCCTGATGCTGAGTGATACTGAGCATTTTTTCACATGTTTGTTGGTCTTCTTTGGAGAAATGTTGGGTCATTCCTTTTTCACATTTTTTTTTAAATTTTTTTTTCAACGTTTATTTATTTTTGGGACAGAGAGAGACAGAGCATGAACGGGGGAGGGGCAGAGAGAGAGGGAGACACAGAATTAGAAACAGGCTCCAGGCTCCGAGCCATCGGCCCAGAGCCCGACGCGGGGCTCGAACTCCTGGACCGTGAGATCGTGACCTGGCTGAAGTCGGACGCTTAACCGACTGCGCCACCCAGGCGCCCCTTTTTGCACATTTTTTAATTGGGCTGTTTTTTTGGGGTGTTGTGTAAGTTCTTTATAGATTTTGGATACTAACCTTTTATCTGATAAGTCATTTGCAAATATCCTCTCCCATTCCATTGGTCGCCTTTTAGTTTTGTTGTTTCCTTTGCTGTGCAGAAGCTTTTTATCTTTTATTTTTTAAATGTTTATTTTTGAGAGGGAGACATAGAATCCAAAGCAGGCTCCAGGCTCTGAGCTGTCAGCACAGAGTCCCATGTGGGGCTTGACCTCCCGGACCACGAAATCATGACCTGAGCCAAAGTCGGACAGCCCCCATACATCAAACTGTTTAAAACTGTATGGTCAATTAAGCTTCACCAAAGCAGGAAAGAATATGAAATGGGAAAAAGTCTTTTCAACAAATGGTTCTGAGAAAACCGGGCAGCGACATGCAAAAGAATGAACCTGGACCACTTTCTTACACCATACGCAAAAGTAAACTCAAAATGGATTAAAGACCTAAAACGTGAGATGTGAAACCATAAAAATCCTTGAAGAGAACACAGGCTGTAATCTCCCCAGACGGCAACTGAAACAACTTTTTTCTAGATATGTCTCCTGAGGCAAGAGAGACAAAAGCAAAACCCAACTATTGGGATTTCATCAAGATAAAAAGCTTCTGGGGGTGCCTGGGTGGCTCAGTCGGTTAAGCGTCCGACTTCGGCTTAGGTCAGGATCTCACGGTTCATGAGTTCGAGCCCTGTGTTGGGCTCTGTGCTGACAGCTCAGAGCCTGGAGCCTGCTTCAGATTCTGTGCCTCCCTCTTTCTCTTCCCCTCCTCCGCACTCTCTCTCTCTCTCTCTCAAAAATAAACATTAAAAAAATTTTTTGATGTATGTATACACCCATGAAATGTCACAGTCACTGTGGTGATATAGCCATCACCCAAGAAAGCTTCCTCGCCACATGGTTAATATACAGAACAGCTTTATTGAGCTAGAACTCACATACTTACAATTCACACATACTTACAATTCACCCACATAAGGGTATAATTCAGTGGTTTCTGGTAGGTTCACAGTCATGCGTGCAGCACCACAGTCTATTTTAGAATCTTTTCATTCTCCTCCAAAGAAACCCCATACCCATTAACAGCTGCTCCCCATGGCCTACAGGTGCCCCAGCCCTGAGTTCTTTCAAGAGGATTCCAAGTCCATCTGTACTTTCTGCTTAAATTCCCTCCAGCTGGTCTCAACCCAGGCCCTGTGGGCAAAGCATTGTGTGATAGGGACAGAAACTCCCCCGCAAGCAATAGGAACTGTCAGCTGTGTGGCTGACCCCAAGACAGGGATAGACCAGCCCTTTACTGTCCACCTGCATGTTCTTGCCGACCTTGTGTCACATTCTTATATAAACCTGGAAGTGGGGCACCTGGGTGGCTCAATCGGTTAAGCATCTGACTTCAGCAGCTCAGGTCATTATCTTGCACTCAGTTTCTGGGTTTGAGCCCCGCATTGGGCTCTGTGCTGACAGCTCAGAGCCTGGAGCTTTGAATTTTTTTTTTTTTAATGTTTATTTATTTTTGAGACAGAGAGAGACAGAGCATAAACGGGGGAGGGTCAGAGAGAGAGGGAGACAGAATCTGAAGCAGGCTCCAGTCTCTGAGTTGTCAGCACAGAGCCTAACGTGGGGCTCGAACTCACGGACTGTGAGATCATGACCTGAGCCGAAGTCGGATGCTTAACTGACTGAGCCACTCAGGCGCCCCTAGAGCTTTGGATTCTGTGTCTCCCTCTCTCTGCCTCCCACCTCAAAAACATAAATAAACATTAAAAAAACAAAAAAACATTTCAACCTGGAAGTATCTTCAGCACTTAGGGGACAGTCTTTGAGACACTAGTCCACTGTCTTCCTGGTGTCGGCCTCCCTGAAATAAAATCCTTTCCCGTTTTGCCACTGCTCATTTATCTGCCTTTAAATTCTGTCAGCAGCATGTGGCCAAACAGCATGTGGTGTTTTGGGGAGCCCCGGAGCCAGCACCCCTGCGCCCTGGCTCCACAGTGACCCATCTACCTCCTGTCTATGCATTTGCCTATTCTGGACATTTCGTATATGTGGACTAGACCATAGGCGCTTCCTTTGTGACTGGCGTCTTTGACTTTGTGTTCAAGGTTCATCCATGTTGTATCGGTTCTGATGGTTAAGTATTTGAGGAGGTGTCCGAATGCTTCCCAAAGCAGCTGCACCATCGTGTGTTTCCATGAGCTGTGTATGGGGGTCTAATTTCTCTTTATCTTCACCAACATTTGTTATGATCTTTTTTTTTTTAATTTATTTTTGAGAGAGAGGTTGGGGGGAGGGGCAGAAAGACGGAGAGAGAATTCCAAGAAGTCTCTGTGCTGTCAGCATGAAGCCTGCCCCCAGGGCTCCATTTCAGGAACCATGAGATCCTGACCTGAGCAGAAACCAAGGTCAGGCACTTAACAGACTGAGCCACCCAGGAGCCCCTGTTATAATCTTTTTAAATGTATAGCCCCTCAGGGAATACGAATTCTATCTCATTGCTGGGTGGGGAGGGGCGGGTGGGGAAGGCTTTGATTTGCCTTCTCTGACAGCTAATGATGTAAACATTGTATCAAGTGCTTATTGGCCATTCACATATTTTCTTTGGAGAAATGTCTTCAGATGCTTTGCCCATTTTTAAAATTTTATCAAGTCATAAGTGAGTGTTCTTTATATATTCTCGTACAACTCCTTTATCAAATAAATGGTTTACAAATATTTTCTCCCTGTTTGTAGGCTTTTTACTTTCTTGATGGTATGTTTTAAAGCACAAAAGTTTTAAGATTTGATAAAGGCTAATTTATGCATGGTGACATTGTGATTTATTATAAGAAATATATATTTGGTCTCACAGATTCCCACACTTGGGATTCTGGTGTTGAGACTGATAAAGGTGTCCTTTGTTATGGTGATGAGGTGACTTTTGAAAAGCCCTTAAGGGTGAGGGCTGGTTGCCAGGGGCTCCAGCCACGTGTTTAGAGCTGGAACTTCCAAACCCACCCATGACCTCCAGAGACAGGCTGGGGCTGGAGCTGCAAACTGCCAGTGATCACCGACCTAATCAGTCATGCCTATGTAATGAAGCCTCCTTAAAAACCTAAGAGACAGGGTTCTCAGGCTTGCCAGCCAGTGAACACATGAAGGTTTGGGGAGAGTGGCGGCCCTAGAGAGGCCCCAGTTTTTGCCCCATGCATCTCTTCCAACTGGCTGGTTGCTGCATTATATCCTTTTATAATGAGCCAGTGATCAAGTGAGTAAAATGCGTCTCTGAGTTCTGTGAGTCGTTGTAGTAAATTAATTGAACCGAAGGAGGGGGTTGTGGCAATCTGATTCATAGCCAGCCAGTCAGGAGCACAGGTGACACTTGGGCTTGTGACTGGCATCCCTTTGGATGTCGGGGACAGACTTGTGAGACTGAGCCCTTAACCCGTGGAATCGGATGCTGTCTCCAGGTAGAGAGTGTCAGGATTGAGTTCAATGCTCCAACACTGACCTTGTGTCTGAGCGTCACTGGTGTTTTGGTGTGGAGAACCCCGCCCCCAAACACGCATGCCCTTTGGAATCAGTCTTTGAACTATTCAGATGGTGTCAGAGAAGTGGGATTTGCTAGCTGGGCCCTGGCTCCCAGAAGCAGTGGTTTGGGAAGAGAAAAGAAGGCATTCCTGGGTGGCCACGTGGTCACCCTGGGAGTGGAGCTGCAGGCATGTGGCCCCCAGCTACTAAAGGCAAAGTTACCAGTGGAATTCGGAGATACATCCAATCTTGGGTATGTGTGTGCGTGTCACTGGATGCATCGGGAAATGCAGACTAGTAAGAGAAAGGCAAAGTAGTGTTCCCGTTGGTTCTTGTTACCTATAACAGCTACCCTAAACACAAAAGGATGCCAGGTCCAGCCTTGATTCTGGAGCAAGCTGGGATTTCCTGGGGGTCTGAGCCTGGGCCATGAGCCTCAAAGCCACCCCCGAGGGGAAAGTACACAGGACAACAGAAAATACCTCTAAGACTTGGGTCACGGAGAAAGTAGTTGAAGCAGAGGGTATAGTCGGAGGACCCCTCTCCTTTTGTGGACCCATCTCATCAGCCTCCTGGGAGACTTTACCAAAGCGGACCCAGAGAGTAGCCTGTGTGGGGGTGGGAGGTGTCTGGCCGTGAAGGCGGCAGGGTGGAGAGCAGGTTTGGATTGATGCAGGACCCAGGGCTCTCTGGGGACAAGCACAGAGGGCTGTGTGCGGTCCAGACACTCAGAAGGGTGTTCTCGAGGGGAGGGCCAGCCTGTAAATCATGTTTACCCTGAGACGGGGGGACTAGCCATCCCCCCATAAGTGTGAGTGCAAAAGCAAAAAACAGTTCCGGAAGCTGTATCAAATTTGCTGTCTCAGCTTCTTCCCCTCTGGGGTCTGACAGATGCTAATAAAAAAGTTAGGTTGATTAACATTTATGTCCAATAAACTTGTATTACTTTGAAATGCGAAGAAAGGTGGATGTTATCAAATAGCCCTGCATGTTACTCATAAAAGCAAAAATTTGGAAATACCTAAGTTCCCCAAACGATGTATCTGTAAAGTAGAATATTAAGCACCTGACGTTCATGGGAAATGAGGCAGGTAGGCTACAGCTGTCTATATAGAACATGACCTTAATTTTACTAAAAGCAACCACAGAAATCCCACATACACAGAGGACCTTGGGGATCTTAGTGAAATATTAAGGGATGGTTGATTTGGGGGCGATGGGATTATAGGTGTTTTAAAAGCGTTTTAAAAATACATCTCAGTATGGAGGCGCCTGGGTGGCTCAGTTGGTTGAGCGTCTGACACTTGATTTCGGCTCAGGCCATGATCTCACGGTTCGTGAGTTCGAGCCCCACGTCGGGCTCTGCGCTGACAGCCGGAGCCTGCTTGGGATTCGCTCTCTCTCTCTCAAAATAAATAAACAGTAAAAAAATAAATTCCCAGGATTTTCCTATATTCTTTAGGGGGTATGAATTACAGTACTAGCATACTAGCCCCCCACAGGTATCACCTCCGGGTTAAGACCGAGTGGCTGTGGAGGAGAGGCTAATGGTAGCCTGGGGGAGGGGAGGCGGTAGCTGGGCCAGCGCACGAATCACCTGGAGGCGCTAAAGGGTCTTGGTGAGCTCTGCCGCAGGTGTGGCCTGGGTGCCACCAGGTGATTCTAGGATGTGGCCGGCCTCCCACCGGGTTCCGGCCAGGCCTTCGGGGTCGAGGCTGTCAGCACGGCAACAGGAGAAGCAGGACGCCGGGCGGCTCGGCCACTTCATGGCCACAGCAGCCCTGGGAGGTGGAGCCCAAGCCCCGCATCCCGCCCGAGCCACGCAGCTCCCACCACGGTTTGTAAACTTCGTGAGCAGCCCGAGTGCTCGTAGAGATCTGTTTGCAGAACGAGGGGTACCCTCTGTGCTCACTGCTCCCAGGGGCTGGTATATGGGAGCTCCTTCCGACGGTCACCCTCGTTTTTCCTGCGCCCTCCCCCACCCCGTCTCCCCTGCTCTGCTGCGCGGGAGGGTTAGGGCACCCGGCGTCTTGAGCTTAGGTATGCATTTGAGACTCTGACTCATTAAACCTGGGTTTGGCCCGGGGAGATGCGTTTTAACATGCACCCCGGTTGTTCGAATGCAGGAGATCCAAAGACTGAACTCTGAACGCTGGTCCAAGGGCAAACCATGGGCTGCCGGTCAACACGTGTGGGTTTGACACTGGCTGTGGCCGGACCAATTGCCCAACTCAGTGAGCCTTGGGGGTGGAGGGGTCATCCACAGGAAGGGAGCCTCAGAGCCCTCCAGGGTGTCAGGATGGGCGGGATCGTGAACAGGAGGTCTGTGGGTGTCCAGCCAGTGAGCGCCCCTCACCCTGTCAGAGCCCTCCCCAGTGTGGGGGGGGGGGGGAGGCTCATCCCAAGGAGACAAAACAGTGACAATGACCCAGGTGATCTGCCACAGCATGGGAGGCCTGAAATGGCAGTCAGTGCTCACACCTGGCTGTTCCATCCTTAGAGGACGGAATGATGTGAACTTCTCAAGCTCTACGCCTTCATCTTCCAGTGCCTTCCTGCCAAGCAGGAAGAAACAATTACTTTTCTTACAAAGGGGTAGATGCCATCATCCCCATTTTCCAGGTGAGGAAACTGTAGCTCCGAGAGGTCAGTGTGTTGGCCCAGGACACAGGAGTGGGGGGCACCAGGGTGGGAACTTGCATCTGCTTCCGGACCCCAGCAATCCAGTCATCCCTGCTGCCTTCCCGGGAGCTGCTCTCATTCTGGTGAGGGCCCCCTGGGCTCCCTGGTCCCAGAGAGAGGGGCAGAGCCGTTGGGCCTACTTCTGGCTGCAAAGCCTAGTGGGGTTGGGGCTCAGCTGCTTTGGAGCGGAGGGGCTGAGTGGCCACCACAGGACCTGGCAGTTGGACGGTCCAAACGGGGTCTCCCAGCAGGGAGGGCTTCCCCTGAAATCACTGGCACTGAAATTGCTGCCCTCTAGACCGGCCTTGTTGGCAGAGAAGGGGCGGTCCCTACCTGCTCAGGCCCCAGGACTCTCCACCTGTCTTTATTCCCAGCACTCCTGCCTTGGGATGAGGATGTGGACAAGGTGACCTTCAGCCCATTCCCAGGAGCAGAGGACGGGGCTCAACCTTCTGTGCTGGCAAGCTGGGGGGAGAGATGAACAGTCTCAGAGCGGGGAGGGTCCGGCCCACGGAAGAGCAGACCAGTGGGTTTTAGGTGTAAGGCACACAGGAAAGGGGCTGGATTTTCCTTGGCTGTCAGGGAAGACTTCCTGGAGGAGGAGACAATTCAGCCACACCAAAGGAGGGTATTGTGAACCAGGCAGAGGCCCAGAGACAAGAAGGCGCTCCGAGCAGAGCCCTGTGCTGGTGTCCGAGCCAGGCTGGTGGAGAAGGCCTGTCAGCCCTCCAGGGGCCCTCCGGGTCAGGTCTGGACACTGTCCAGCACGAGTGGAGGGCTCCTGATTCGCAGGCCGGAGGTGCAGAGACTCGTGCATTAGGCCCGGGAACAAGCATTCAACCTTCCTCATCAAATCCTCACAGCAAGTCTGCCCGTTAGATCCTGTCTGTCCCTTCTGAAAGGGGAAAGGGAGATATATTTTAAATAACTTGCTCAAGGTTGCCCTCCCCAGTCTTTGTTCACAGCCCCCTCAAAATGGAGTGGGGGCCCCCCACTTGGCCCACTCCTGAGATCCTCACCATCCCGGCTCCCGCAGAGAGCATTGTCTGGGGTGCCCAGAGTCCTGCTCCGAAGAGACCAAGGCCAGGCTGGGAGGGAGCCAGGTTGCCCAGGCAACCGTCAGCTGCAACTCAGAGGCTGGGGGGACCGGTGGGGGTGGGGTGGGAAGTGCAGAGACCCTCAGGCGGGAAGGGGTGACAGGAGGGCTCTGTTCCAGGAGCCACTTAGAGCCAGCCCTGCCCCAGTCAATTCTCCCACAGAGGCCCTCCTGAGTCTCCCTCCCCTTCTCCTCCCTCCGGAGGGTCCACGACCATTTTGCAGGAAGGAGTGTCACAAAGGACCCTGGGTGGGAAGCTGCCCAAATTTTGGAGCTGGGTCCTGCAAGTGATTACCATATGAAAAGAGGCTCCCAGGGTCTGGGGAGGAAGCCAAGCCCTGACCCCTTTCCCACATGGGACACCTCTGAGGCCACCTCGGGTGGCGGGAGAGGGGGGGCGGTGGGCGGGAGGGGTGGCAGAGCAGTGTCTAGGTCCTCCCTCTGGGTGGTCCGAGATCCCTGAAAATGTGGGGGCAACATGAAGGAAAAAGAAATCTCAGAATCCAAGGACAGGAGGTGTGGGGAGCGGGGCCTGGGAGGTGCTGCGAGCTGGAGCGGTATCTGGTCCCAAGGCTACGCCAGGGATGAGGCCATGGGTCCCCCGGCAGTGAAGGGACTTCTCCGTCTTGTTTCTGATGCTCTAGCGCTCCGTTCAGCTCAGCTCTGCTGTTACTGCTTTCCAGAAAATAACAAAGCCCGTGCACTGTATTTTTTTCTTATATTGCAAGCTCTTTTCTGGAGTTTTCTTCCCGGATTTCTGGCGCAGATTTTTGTCCTGTTGCATTAGTTCCCACGCTTCCTGTAGAGCAGACCCCTAAGCCGCAGACCTCTCCCAGGCAGCCTGTAGCTGGCCGGCCACCCCTGTGCCCAGGCTCTCCCTGGGGCGGGGGAGCCTCACCCCAAGGCCAGGTGGTGGGTGCTGTGGCTGACCCCAGAGCAGGCTGAGGCTCAGCAGCGCCGCTCACTGGCAGGTCCGGACCGCGGTTTGCGCCTCCAGTGTCCTGGAATGAATGAACCTCCTCCCTGCTGTGGCCTCCCAGACAGAGCCTGCCCCTGGAGCGGAGGAAGGGAGGGCCTGGGAAGTGCCCCTGGCCCTGCGGAGGGTGTCTGGGTGTGGGGCGTAGGCCAGCGGCGCCCCCCCCCCCCCCGACCGCCTGCCCCAGTGAGTGGGCGGGACGGCCCCTGGTGCTTCCCGGACTTGCCGGGAGGCAGCGACCGCTTGGCAACAAAAGACTCTTAAGATGAATCTGTGCGCTCCCACGTCCTGGCATTCGGGCAGGACCCTCTCCTTTGTGGGTGTCAGGTGGGGAGCGGTAGTCAGGATCCCCGAGGCTCTAACCCCGCCTTCTTTGCAGGACACCACACGGTGTGGCCTGCTGGGTGTCGGGTGCAGCCTTCGGAGTCTTGCAGTAGGCAGCCAGCAGTTTGGGAAAGGAAATGCCTCGGCCTGTGCATTTCTGCGGCTTCTCAGTGACCCCCTCCGTTCTGAGATCGGACCCCCAAAATCCCCGGGCAGCTACATGCAAATGGTGTTTGTCTTTCCGCATTCATTTTATGTTTTATATATTATTATTTTTGCCATAAATGCTTTAAAACATTTGGGGGGGGGTGTTTATTTGAGAGAGAGAAAGCGTGCAGGCGTGCGTGTGGAGGAGGGGCAGAGAGAGAGGCAGAGAGAGAATCCCAAGCAGGCTCTGCACTGTCACCCGGAGCCCGAGGTGCGGCTTGAGCCCATGACCGGTGAGATCATGACCTGAGCAGACCCAGGCGCCCCTAAAGCATTTTAATTCCATCCTAATTAACATACAGCAATCTATTAGTTTCTGGAATACCGTGCAGTGATCCAGCAATTCTGTACATGACTCGGGGCTCAACACAGCAAGTGTGCTGTTAATCCCCTTTACCTACTTCCTTCCTCCCCCCACCCCCACCCCCCTGGTAACCATCGGTTTGTTCTCCACAGTTCAAAGTCTATTTTTTGGTTTGTCTCTTTATCCTGTCTTCATTTGTTTCTTAAATTCCACCTGTGAGTGAAATCATATGGTATTTGTCTTTTTCTGACTGGCTTATTTCCCTTCGCATAATCTATACCCTCTAGTCTCATTCATGTTGTTGCAAATGGTAAGATTTCACTCTTTTTATGGCTGAATAATATTCCAATGTGTGTGTGTGTGTGTGTGTGTGTGTGTGTGTGTGTGTGTGTAATATATTATATATATACTTTGTTTTTTAAGTAAGCTCTACGCCCCATGTGGGACTTGAACTCACCACTCTGACATCAAGACTTGCATGCTCTACCGACTGAGCCGGCCAGGAGCCCTGACACCACATCTTTTCATACGTTCATCCATCGATGGACGCGTGGGCTGCTTTCATAATTTGGCTGTTGTAAATAATGCTGCCATAAACATAGGGGTGTATGTATCCTTTCAATTAGTGATTTGTATGGGTAAATACCCAGTAGTGCAATTACTGGATCGTAGGGTACTTGTATTTTTAACATTCTGAGAAACTTCCATACTGTTTTCCAGAGTGGCTGCACCAGTTTGCATTCCCGCCAACAGCACAAGAGGGGTCCTTTTTCTCCACATCCTCACCAACGCCTGCTGTTTTCTTATAGCAGGCAGGTGTGAAGTGTGACAGGTGTGAAGTGATATCTCATTGAGTTTTGATTTGTATTTCCCAGACGATTAGTGATGTTGAGCATCTTTTTATTTCTATTTTTCTTTTTTTGAGCACCTCTTCACGTGTCTGTTGGCCATCTGTATGTCTTCTTGGGGAAAATGTCTATTCATGTTGTCTATCCATTTAAAAAAACTGTTTTTTAATGTTTATTTATTTTTGAGAGCGAGTGCAAGTGGGGGAGGGGCAGAGAGAGAGCGAGACACAGAATCTGAAGCAGGCCCCAGGCTCTGAGCTGTCAGCACAGAGCCTGACGTGGGGCTCGAACTCGTGAACCACAAGATCATGACCTGAGCCGAAGTTTGATGCTCACCCAACTGAGCCACCCAGGCACCCCTTGTCTGTCCATTTTTTAATTGGATTGGTATTTGTGTTTTGGTGTTGAGTTCTAGGAGTTCTTTGTATATTTTGGATACTAACCCTTTATCAGATATGTCATTTACAAATATCTTCTCCCATTTCATGGGTT
Source organism: Herpailurus yagouaroundi (assembly GCF_014898765.1). Classification (NCBI taxonomy): domain Eukaryota; kingdom Metazoa; phylum Chordata; class Mammalia; order Carnivora; family Felidae; genus Herpailurus; species Herpailurus yagouaroundi. The sequence goes on from NW_024412416.1 coordinate 9,727,993, forward strand.
GCCTTTTAGTTTTGTTGATTGTTTCCTTCTTTGTGCAGAAGCTTTTCATTTTCATGTAGTCCCAGTAGTTTATTTTTACCGTTGTTTCCCTTGCCTTAGGAGACATATCTAGAAAAATATCGCTACAGCCAATGAGAGAGAAATTACTGCCTGTGCTCTCTTCAAGGGTTTTTATGGTTTCAGGTTTTACTGTCAGGTCCTTAATCCAGTTTGAGTTTATTTTTGTGTATGGTGGAAGAAAATGGTCCAGTTTCATTCTTTTGCATGTGGCTGCCCAGTTTTCCCAACACCGTTTGTTGAAAAACTGTCTTTTTCCCATTGCATACTCTTGCCTCCTTTGGCAAAGATTAATTGACCATAAAATTGTGGGCGTTTTCTTGGGCTTTCTATTCTGTCCCATTGATTTATGTGTCTGTTTTTGTGCCAGTACCATACTGTTTTGATTACTACAGCTTTCTAGTATCACTTGAAATTTGGAATCATGATATCTCCAACTTTGTTTTTCTTTTTCAAGATTGCTTTGGCTGTTCAGGGTCTTTTGTGGTTCCATACAAATTGTGGGATTGTTTGTTCTAGTTCTGTGAAAAATGCTGTTGGTATTGTGATAGGGATTGCATTAAATCTGTAGATTGCTTTGGGTGGTATGGACATTTTAATAATCTTTTTTCTTCCAATCTATGAACATGGAATATCTTTCTATTTGTGTCATCTTCAGTTTTTCATCAATATTTTACAATTGTAAATGGAATTATTTTCTTAATTTGTCTTATTGCTGTTTCATTATTACTGTGAAGAAACAAAATAGATTAAAAGAATTTCTTTAACATCTATATTTATTTTTGAAAGAGAGAGAGAGAGAGAGAGAGAGAGAGAGAGACAGAGCATGAGTGGGGGAGCGGCAGAGAGAGAGGGAGACACAGAATCCAAAGCAGGCTCCAGGCTCTGGGCTGTCAGCACAGAGCTTGACATGGGGCCTGAACCCACAAACCATGAGATCATGACCTGAGCCAAAGTCAGACGCTTAACTGAGCCACCCAGGTGCCCCAAAATGCAACAGATTCTTACACATTGATTTTGTATCCTGGGACTTTACTGAATTCATTCTTGCTTACCAATTTGGATGCCTTTTATTCCTTTTTGTTGTCTGATTGCTGTGGCCAGGACTTCCAGTAATATATTGAATAAAAGTGTTGAGAGTGGACATCTTTGTCTTGTACCTGTCTTTAAGGAAAAGCTCTCAGTTTTTCCCCAGTGAGTATGATATTAGCTGTGGGTTTTTCATACATGGCCTTTATGATGTTGAAGTCTGTTCCTTCTAAACCTACTTTGCTAATGGCTTTTTTAAAAAGATTTTACTTAATTTTTTTTTTTTAATTTACATCCACTTTAGTTAGCATATAGGGCCACAATGATTTCAGGAGTAGATTCCTTAGTGCCCCTTGCCCATTTAGCTGATCCCCCCTCCCACAACCCCTCCAGTAACCCTCAGTTTGTTCTCCATGTTTATGAGTCTCTTCTGTTTTGTCCCCATCCCTGTTTTTATATTATTTTTCTTTCCCTTCCCTTATGTTCATCTGTTTTGTCTCTTAAAGTCCTCATATGAGTGAAGTCATGATTTTTGTCTTTCTCTGACTGAGTAATTTCACTTAGCATAATACCCTCCAGTTCCATCCATGTAGTTGCAAATGGCAAGATTTCATTCTTTTTGATTGCCGAGTAATACTCTGTTGTGTGTGTGTGTGTATACACACACACACACACACACACACACACACACACACACACATATACACACACCACTTCTTCTTTATCCATTTATCCATCGATGGACATTTGGACTCTTTCCATACTTTGGCTATTGTTGATACTGCTGCTATAAACATTGGGGCGCCTGTACCCCTTTGAAACAGCATACCTGTATCCCTTGGATAAATACCTTGTAGTGCAATTGCTGGATCATAGGGTAGTTCTATTTTTAGCTTTTTGAGGAACCTCCATATTGTTTTCCAGAGTGGCTGCACCAGCTTGCGTTCCCACCAACAATGCAAAAGGGATCCTCTTTCTCCGCATCCTCGCCAACATCTGTTGTTGCCTGAGTTGTTCATGTTAGCCATTCTGACAGGTGTCAAGTGGTACCTCGTTGTGGTTTTGATTTGCACTTCCCTGATGATGAATGAAGTTGAGCATTTTTTCATGCGTCGGTTGGCCACCTGGATGTCTTCTTTGGAGAAGTGTCTATTCATGTCTTTTGCCCATTTATTCACTAGGTTATTTGTTTCTTGGGTGTTGAGTTTGATAAGTTCTTTATAGATTTTGAATACTAACCCTTTATCTGATATGTCGTTTGCAAATATCTTCTCCCATTCTATCGGTTGCCTTTTAGTTTTGCTGATTGTTCCTTCGCTGTGAAGAAGTTTTTTTTAAATTTTTTTTTTCAACGTTTTTTATTTATTTTTGGGACAGAGAGAGACAGAGCATGAACGGGGGAAGGGCAGAGAGAGAGGGAGACACAGAATCGGAAACAGGCTCCAGGCTCTGAGCCATCAGCCCAGAGCCCGACGCGGGGCTCGAACTCACGGACCGCGAGATCGCGACCTGGCTGAAGTCGGACACTTAACCGACTGCGCCACCCAGGCGCCCCAAGAAGTTTTTTATCTTGATGAGGTCCCAATAGTTCATCTTTGCTTTTGTTTCCCTTGCCTCCAGAGACATGTTGAGTAAGAAGTTGCTGCAGCCAAGATCAAGGAGGTTTTTGCCTGCTTTCTCCTCGAGGATTTTGATGGCTTCTTGTCTTACATTGAGGTCTTTCATCCATTTTGAGTTTATTTTTGTGTATGGTGTAAGAAAGTGGTCCAGGTTCATTCTTCTGCATGTCATTGTCCCAGCAAGTTTTCCCAGCACCACTTGCTGAAGAGACTGTCTTTATTCGATTGGATATTCTTTCCTGCTTTGTCAAAGATTAGTTGGCCATACGTTTGTGGGTCCATTTCTGGGTTCTCTATTTCTGTTCCTTTGATCTGAGTGTCTGTTCTTGTGTCAGTACCATACTGTCTTGATGATTACAGCTTTGTAATACAGCTTGAGGTCTGGGATTGTGATGCCTCCTACTTTGGTTTTCTTTTTCAAGATGGCTTTGGTTTCTTTTCTGGTTCCATACACATTTTAAGATTATTTGTTCTAGCTCTGTGAATAATGCTGGTGTTATTTTGATAGAGATTGCATTGAATATGTAGATTGTTTTGGGTAGTATTGACATTTTAACAATATTTGTTCTTCCTATCCAGGAGCATGGAATATTTTTCCATTTTTTCCATTTTTTTGTGTCTTCTTCAATTTCTTTCATAAGCTTTCTATAGTTTCAGTGTATAGATTTTTCACCTCGTTGGTTAGATTTATTCCTAGGTATTTTATGGTTTTTGGTGCAATTGTAAATGGGATCAATTCCTTGGTTTCTCTTTCTGTTGTTTCGTTGTTGGTGTATAGGAATGCAACCGATTTCTGTGCATTGATTTTATATCCTGCAACTTTGCTGAATTCATGAATCAGTTATAGCAGTTTCTTGGTGGAATCCTTTGGGTTTTCCATATAGAGTATCATGTCATCTGCGGAGAGTGAAAAGTTTGACCTCCTCCTGGCTGATTTGGATGCCTTTATTTCTTTGTGTTGTCTGATTGCTGAGGCTAAGACTTCCAATACTATGTTGAATAACAGTGGCAAGAGTGGACATCCCTGTCTTGTTCCTGTCCTTAGGAGGAAAGCTCTCAGTTTTTCCCCATTGAGGATGATATAAGCAGTGGGTCTTTCATATATGACTTTTATGATCTCAAGGTATGATCCTTCTATCCCTACTTTCTTGAGGGTTTTTATCAACAAAGGATGCTTTGTCAAATGCTTTCTCTGCATCTATTGAGAGGATCATGTGGTTCTTGTCCTTTCTTTTATTGATGCGATGAATTACAATGATTGTTTTGTGGATATTGAACCAGCCCTGCATCCCAGGTATAAATCCCACTTGGTTGTGGTGAATAACTTTTTTAATGTATAGTTGGATCCGGTTGGCTAATATCTTGTTGAGGATTTTGCATCCATGTTCATCAGAGAAATTGGTCTATAGTTCTCCTTTTTAGTGGGGTCTCTGGTTTTGGAATCAAGGTAATGCTGGCTTCATAGAAAGAGTTTGGAAGTTTTCCTTCCATTTCTATTTTTTGGAACAACTTCAAGATTCAAGAGAATAGGTATTAACTCCTCCTTAAATGTTTGGTAGAATTCCCCTGGAAAGCCATCTGGCCCTGGACTCTTGTTTTTTGGGAGAGTTTTGATTACTAATTCAATTTCCTTACTGGTTATGGGTCTGTTCAAATTTTCTATTGCTTCCTGTTTCAGTTTTGGTAGTGTATGTGTTTCTAGGAATTTGTCCATTTCTTCCAGATTACCCATTTTATTGGCATATAATTGTTCATAATATTCTCTTATTATTGTTTTTATTTCTGTTGTGTTGGTTGTGATCTCTCCTCTTTCATTATTGATTTTATTTATTTGGGTCCCTTCCTTTTTCTTTTTGATCAAACTGGCCAGTGGTTTATCAATTTTGTTAATTCTTTCAAAGAACCAGCCTCTCGTTTCATTGATCTGTTCTACTTTTTTTTTTTTTTTTTTTGGTTTCGACAGCATTGATTTCTGCTCTAATCTTTATTATTTCCTGTCTTCTGCTGATCTTGGGTTTTATTTGCTGTTCTTTTTCCAGCTCTTTAAGGCATAAAGTTAGGTTGTGTATCTGAGACCTTTCTTCCTTCTTTAGCAAGGCCTGGATTGCTATATACTTTCCTCTTATGACTGCCTTTGCTGCATCCCAGAGGTTTTGGGCTGTGGTGTTATTTTCACTGGCTTCCATGTACTTTTTAATTTCCTCTTTAACTGCTTGGTTGGCCCATTCATTCTTTAGTAGGATGTTCTTCAGTCTCCAAGTATTTGTTATCTTTCCAAATTTTTTCTTGTGGTTGATTTTGAGTTTCATAACATTGTAGTCTGAAAATATGCACGGTATGATCTCAATCTTTTTGTACTTGTTGAGGGCTGATTTGTGTCCCAGTATGTGGTCTATTCTGGAGAATCTTCAATGTGTACTGGAGAAGAATGTGTATTCTGCTGCTGTAGGATGTAATGTTCTGAATATATCAGTTAAGTCCATCCAGTCCGGTGTGCCATTAAATGCCATTGTTTCCTTGTTGATTTTCTGTTTAGATGATCTGTCTATTGTTGTAAGTGGGGTGTTGAAGTCCCCTACTATTATGGTATTAGTATTGATGAGTTTCTTTATGTTTGTGATTCATTGATTTATATATTTGGGTGCCTGTACATTTGGCACATAAATGTTTACAATTGTTAGGTCTTCTTGGTGGATAGATCCCTTGATTATGACATAATGCCCTTTTGCATCTCTTGATACAGTCTATATTTTAAAGTCTAGATTGTCTGATATAAGTATGGCTACTCTGGCTTTCTTTTGTCGACCATTAGCATGATAGATGGTTCTCCATCCCCTTACTTTCAATCTGAAGGTGTCTTTAGGTCTAAAGTGGGTCTCTTGTAAACAGCATACAGATGGATCTTGTTTTCTTATCCATTCTGTTACCCTGGAGCATTTAGTCCACTGATGTTTAGCTGAGTTCTGTAGTTCTGTGGTTCAGGTTGTGTAGATTTTTGTGTTAATCCTCAAATCAGTTTTCTAGGTGTGCAGGATAGTTTAGTGTTGATATGGCTGTATTTCATGGACGTGAGATGCAAAAAAAAAAAACCGAAAAACAAACAAACAAAAAACCTTCCATGTTGTTCTGCCATCTTGGCTCCTTCCCTTCAAGATTTTATTTTTAAGTAATTTTTGCACCCAACGTGGGGTTTCAACTCAGAACCTTGCAGTCAAGAGTTGCATGCTCTAGTGACTGAGCCAGCAATGTGCCCCTGCTGAGGTCTTTTATCATGAATGGATGTTGGACTTTGTAAAATACAGTTTCAGTGTCTATGAAAATGAGCATATAGTTTTTATCCTTTCTCTTGTTGATGTGATGTATCACATTGATTGATTTGCAAATATTGAACCACCCTTGCATCCTGGGAATAAATTCCACTTGCTCTATCATGGTAAATGATTTTTTAAAATATATCGTTGGATGTGGCTTGCTAACTTTTTGTTGGTGATTTCTGCATCTATTTTCATCAAAGGTATTGGCCTGTAGTTCTCTTTTTTTGTGGTGTCTTTTTTTTTTCTAGTGTCTTTACCTGGATTTGGTAGGTTTTTCTGGCCTCATAGAATGGATTTGGAAGCTTTCCTTCTATTTTTTGGAATATTTGAGAACAATAGATATGAACTCTTCTTTAATTTTTTTCCCAACATGATTGACTTTTATTGCATGAAATACCTCTCTCCTTTATTTATTTATTTATTTATTTATTTATTTATTTATTTATAGGTGCATATGGTTTTTATTTAACATTTCTCAAAAATGAATATAATCCTATCTAATTTCTTTTTTTAAATACAATTTATTGTCAAATTGGCTAACATACAGTGTGTAAAGCATGCTCTTGGTTTTGGGGGTAGATTCCCGTGGTTCATTGTTTCCATACAACAACCACTGCTCATCCCAACAAGTGCCCTCCTCAATGCCCATCACCCAGTTCCCCTCTCCCTCACCCCTCCATCAACCCTCAGTTTGCTCTCTGTATTAAGAGTCTCTTATGGGCTGACTCCCTCCCTCTCTGTTTATAACTATTTTTTCCTCTTCCCTTGGTCTTTTATTGTTTCTTAAGTTCCACATATGAGTGAAAACATGATAACTGTCTTTCTCTGACTTATTTCACTTAGCATAATACCTCCCAGTTACATCCACATTGCTGCAAATGGCATGATTTCATTCTTTCTCATTGCCAAGTAGTATTCCATTGTATATATAAACCACATCTTCTTTATCCATTCATCAGTTGATGGACGTTTAGAATCTTCCCATAATTTGGCTATTGTTGAAAGCGCTGCTATAAACATTGGGCTACCTGTGCCCCTATGCATCAGCACTCCTATATCCCTTGAATAAATTCCTAGTAGTGCTATTATTTGTTGTAGGGTAGTTCTGTTTTTAATTTGTTGAGGAATCCCCACACTGTTTTTCAGAGCATCTGCACCAGTTTGCATTCCCACCAACAGTACAAGAGGGTTCCCGTTCCTCCACATCCTCACCAGCATCTGTGTTTCCTGAGTTGTTAATTTTAGCCACTCTGATCAGTGTGAGGTGGTATCTCATTGTGGTTTTGATTTGTATTTTCCTGATGATGAGCAAAGTTGAGCATCTTTTCATGTGTCTATTAGCCATTTGGATGTCTTCTTTGGAAAAATGTCTATTCATGTCCTCTGCCCATTTCTTCACTGGATTATTTGTTTTTTGGTTCTTGAGTTTGGTTAAGTTCTTTATAGATTTTGGATACTAACCCTTTATCTGATATGTCATTTGCAAATATCTTTTCCCATTCTGTCGATTGCCTTTCAGTTTTGTTGATTGTTTCCTTTGCAGTGCAGAAACTTTTTATGTTGATGAGGTCCCAATAGTTCATTTTTGCTTTTAATTCCCTTGACTTTGGGGATGTGTCGAGCAAGAAATTGCTGGGGCTGAGGTCAAAAAGTTGTTGCCTGCTTTCTCCTCTAGGGTTTTGATGGTTTTCTGTCTCACATTTAGGTCTTTCATCCATTTTGAGTTTATTTTTGTGTATGGTGTAAGAAAGTGGCCCAGTTTCATTCTTCTGCATGTTGCTGTCCAGTTCTCCCAGTACCATTTGCTAAAGAGACTGTCTTTTTTCTTTTTTTAAAAACTTTTTTTTAATGTTTTTATTTATTTTTGAGAGAGAGAGAAACAATATGTGTGGGGGAGGGGCAGAGAGAGAGGGAGGCACAGAATCTGAAGCAGGCTCCAGGCTCTGAGCCATCAGCACAGAGTCTGACGCGGGGCTCGAACTCGTGAACCGTGAGATCATGACCTGAGCTGAAGTCGGATGCTCAACCGACTGAGCCACCCAGGTGCCCTGAGACTGTCTTTTTTCCATTGGATACTCTTTCTTGCTTTGTTAAAGATTAATTGGCCATGCGTTTTGGGGTCCAATTGTGGGTTCTTGATTCTATTCCATTGGTCTATGTGTCTGTTTTTGTGCCAATACCATACTGTCTTGATGATTACAGCTTTGTAGTAGAGGCTAAAGTCTGGGATTGTGATGCCTCCCACTTCCATTTTCTTTTTCAGTATTACTTTGGCTATTCGGGGTCTTTTGTGGTTCTATACAAATTTCAGGGTTGTTTGTTCTAGCTTTGAGAAAAATGCCAGTGCAATTTTGATTGGGACTGCACTGAATGTGTAAATTGCTTTGGGTAGTATTGACATTTTAACAATATCTATTCTTCCAATCCATGAGCATGGGATATTTTTCCATTTCTTTGTATCTTCTTCAATTTCCTTCATAAGTTTTCTATAGTTTTCAGCATACAGATCTTTTACATCTTTGGTTAGGTTTATTCCTAGGTATTTTATGGTTCTTGGTGCAATTGTAAATGGGATCAATTTCTTGATTTCTCTTTCTGTTGATTAATTGTTGGTGTATAGAAATGCAACCAATTTTTGTGCATTGATTTTGTGCCCTACGGCTTTGCTGAATTCATGTATCAGTTCTAGTAGCCTTTTTGGTGGAGTCTTTCCGGTTTTCCACATAGAGTATCATGTTGTCTGCCAAAAGTGAAAGCTTGACTTCTTCTTTGCCAATTTCGATGCCTTTTATTTCATTTTGTGGTCTGATTGCTGCTGCTAGGACTTCCAACACTATGTTAAACAACAGTGGTGAGAGGGGACATCCTTGTCATGTTCCTGATCTCAGGGGGAAAGCTTTCAGTTTTTCCCCATTGAGGATCGTATTAGCTGTGGGCTTTTCATATATGGCTTTTATGATGTTTAGGTATGTTCCTTCTATCCTGACTTTCCTGAGGGTTTTTATTAAGAAAGGATGCTGTATTTTGTCAAATGCTTTTTCTAAAGCTACTGACAGGATCAGATGATTTTTATCCTTTCTTTTATTAATGTGATGAATCACACTGATTGATTTGTGAATACTGAGGCAGCTCTGCAGCCCAGGAATGAATCTCACTTAATCATGGTGGATAATTCTTTTTATATGCTGTTGAATTCAATTTGCTAGTATCTTGTTGAGAATTTTTGCATCCATGTTCATCAGGGATAGTAGGCTATAAATCTCTTTTTTTGTGGGGTCTCAGTCTGGTTTGGGAATCAAGGTAATGCTGGCTTCATAGAATGAGTCTGGAAGCTTTCCTTCCATTTCTATTTTTTTGGAACAGCTTGAGAAGGATAGGTATTAACTCTGCTTTAAATGTCTGGTAGAATTCCCTTGGGAAGCCATCTGGCCCAGGACTCTTATTTGCTGGGAGATTTTTGATAATTGATTCAATTTCTTCATTAGTTATGGATCTGTTCAAATTTTCTATTTCTTCTCATTTGAGTTTTGGTAGTGTGTGGGTGTCTAGGAATTTGTCCATTTCTTCCAGGTTGTCCAGTTTGTTGGCATATAATTTCTCATAGTATTCTCTGATAATTGTATTTCTGAGGGATTGGTTGTGATAAGTCCATTTTAATTCATGATTTTATCTATTTGGGTGCCCTCTCTTTTCTTTTTGAGAAGTCTGTCTAGGGGGTTATCAATTTTGTATATTTTTTAAAAAAACCAACTCTTGGTTTCATTGATCTGTTCTACTGTTATTTATTTTTTTTTTTTTTAGATTCTATATTGTTTATTTCTGCTATGATCTTTATTATTTCTCTTCTTCTGCTAGCCTTGGGGTTTCTTTGCCGTTCTGCTTCTATTTCCTTTAAGTGTGCTGTTAGATTTTATATTTGGGATTTTTCTTGTTTCTCAAGATAGGCCTGGATTGCAATGTATTTTCCTCTTAGGACTGCCTTTGCTGCATCCCAAAGAGTTCACACTGTCGTGTTTTCATTTTCATTTGTTTCCATATATTTTTAAATTTCTTCTTTAATTGCCTTGCTGACGCATTCATTCTTTAATAGGATGTTCTTTAACCTCCATGCATTTGGAGGTTTTCCAAATTTTTCCTGTGGTTGATTTCAAGTTTCATAGCATTGTGATATGAAAATGTGCATGGTATGATCTCAGCTCTTTTATATTCATTGAGGGCTATTTTGTGACCCAGTAGGTGATCTATCTTGGAAATGTTCCATGTGCACTCGAGAAGAATATGTATTCTGTTGCTTTTGGATGGAAGGTTCTGAATATATCTGTCAAGTCCATCTGGTCCAGTGTATCATTCAGGGCTATTGTTTCTGTATTGATTTTCTGTCTAGATGATCTGTCCATTGTTGTAAGTGGGGAATTAATGTCCCCTGCAATTACTACATTCTTACCAATAAGATTGCTTATGTTTGTGATTGTTTTTATATATTTGGGTGCTCTTGAATTGGGTTCATAAACATTTATAATTACTAGCTCTTCTTGATGGAAAGACCCCATAATTATTATATAATGCCATTCTTCATCTCTTGTTACAGCCTTTCATTTAAAGTCTAGTTTGTCTGAGATAAGTATGGCTACTCCAGCTTTCTTTTGACTTCCAGTAGCATGATAGCTAGTTCTCCATCCCCTCACTGTCAATCTGAAGGTGTCCTCAGGTCTAAAACGTGTCTCTTGTAGACAGCAAATAGATGGGTTGTTTTTTTATCCATTCTGATGCCCTATGTTTGATTGGAGCATTTAGTCCATTTACATTCAGGGTTATTACTGAAAGATATTGATTTAGTCTCATTGTGCTATCTGTAGGTTTCATGCTTGTAGTGGTGTCTCTGGTCCCTTATGATCTTTGCAGCATCCACTCACAGAGTCCTCCTTAGGATCTCTTGTAGGGCTGATTTAGTGGTGATGAACTCCTTCAGTTTTTGTTTGTCTTGGAAAACCTTTATCTCTCCTTCTATTCTGAATGACAGCCTTCCTGGATAAAGGATTCTTGGCTGCATATTTTTCCCATTCAGAACATTGAATATTTCATGCCACTCCTTCTGGCCTACCAAGTTTCAGTAGATAGTTCTGCTACCACCCTTATGTGTCTACCCTTGTAGGTTAAGGCCAATTTGTCCCTAGCTGCTTTCAGAATTCTCTCTTTATCTTTGTATTTTGCCAGTTGCACTATGATATGTCATGCAGAAGATCAATTCAAGTTACATCTGAAGGGAGTTCTCTGTGCTTCCTGGATTTCATTGTCTGTTTCCTTCCCCAGATTGGGGAAGTTCTCAGCTCTGATTTGTTCAAGTACACCTTCTTCCCCTTTCTCTCTCTCTTCTGGAACTCCTATGATATGGATATTATTACATTTCATTGAATCACTTTGTTCTCTAATTCTCCCATCATGGTCTAGAAATTTTTTTATCTCTCTTTTTCTCAGCTTCATCTTTTCCCATAATTTTATCTTCTATTTCACTTATTCTCCCCTCTGCTTCTTCAATCCTTGCTGTCACCACCTCTAGTTTATTTTGCACCTCATTTACAGCATTTTTAAATTCATCATGACTATTTTTTAGTTCCTTGATCTCTGTAGCAATAGATTTTCTGATGTCTTCTATGCTTTTTTCAAGCCCAGTGATTAATCTTATGACTATTATTCTAAATTCTTGATGAGATATATTGTTTATATCTGTTTTGATCAATTCTTTAGCTGTAATTTCTTCCTGGGATTTCTTTTGAGGAGAATTCTTCCGTTTCGTCATTTTGGCTATTTTGGTTAGTTTTCTGTCCTTTATGTGTTTTAAAAGCTTGTTATGTGTCCTGCACCTGCGACCACTATTATAGTAAAGAGGGGTCATACGTTGTCCAGGGCCTGGCCCTTCAGGAAGTGTTTTTTGGAGTGTGTTACTTTCTCTCTTTTGTTGCGTCTCTGGTTGCTTTATCTCCCTCCTTGTAGTGATGGTTTGGACCCTCCACCAGGTGTGCTTTGATTTGTTCATTGAAGTAGCCCTGGAAAAGAAAACAAACAAAAAACAAAACAAAAACAAAAACCCCACAAAAAGCCCCCAAAACACCAGCAACAACAAAAAAATGATGAGGTGGGGCAGTGTTGATGGAAGAGGCCTTATCCCATACAAAGAGAGAAATGACAGGGGTGAGGAACAAGAAAAGAAAATTGACCAGGCAGAGAAACAATACGGCTTAATCCAGAAAGGGAGAGAGAGAGAGAGAGAGAGAGAGAGAGACAGAGGAAAATAAAGAAAGAGATATAGAAAAGGTTTATATAGATTATATATATCTATATATCTATATATCTATATATCTATATATCTATCTATCTATCTATCTATATATATATATATATATATAGATATATATATCTGCTTAAACCAACAACCCGAATAGCCAGACTAGAGGAGGGAAGAGATAAGAAGGAGAAAAGGAAGAAAAAAACCCCATATATGTAATAAAAATTGTCCAAGAATTAAATCAGGAAATGCAAAACCGCTAGGGGCCTTGGAAGCAGTGGCAGCGCTGGTCTGGAGGAGGCATTTTGTTCATCCCAGTCAATCCGCCCCAGTAGATCCGCAGTTAGCAGGTGTGGAGGGGTGTGGCTTGGTGTGGGCGGGTCCTGCCTCCCCTGTGGCCCCGCGGTCAGTTCCCTGAGGTCCCACCTTATTGGTGATTGGGAGAAAAATGGTGACACCCCAGTCTCTCCTCCATGGACCGGGTGTCCCAAACCACTCTGTTCAGGTCGTTCTCACTGTGCTGCAGTCGCAAACGAGGTGGTTTGTCCCTCTCTGCTGACGCCCACACCTCCCTGGCGCTCAGCTGGGATGTAAACCCCAATGTCTTAAAGGGTCCCGTTCTGTACACCCTGGTTTCAGGGAAAAGCCCCTCTGTGCTGCCGATATATGACCTCTGGCTGGTGGACACAGGCAGTCCTTGTCCTTTGAATGGTTATATACCTTCTTCCCACAGCACTCCAGGTAGAGGACCGCTTTCTCTCCCTGCAGACTATGCCCTTGACCTAGGTATCAAACCCGGGGCTGGCTCCCCTCCTCCCAAGGCGCACGAACAGGGCAGCCGGACCCAGTCCCGAGAAAGCCCCGCAGTTAGAGATTGGATCTTTGTCCATCCCAGTCCGTGGGTTTTCTCTAGTTCAGATACAGTCCTATACTTCCCCAGCCTCTCTTTCTCTTTGTCTCTCTGCAGAAGGGAATCCCTCCCACCTGTGCCTATGCCACCTGTTTTATCTCTCCCAGTTCACAATCATACACCTATGGCCCACCAGGTTGTCCCCGGGGGCCCCTGGAGATGTCTCTGTCACTCTGCAGCCCGGACTCTTGGAATTCAAAGTCCTTTAGCCTCAACACTGGTGTGTTTGAGGGACAAGGGAACTGCGGATCCCCCTACTTCTCTGCCATGTTGGATCTCCCATGAACTCTTCTTTAAATGTTTGGTAGAATTCACCTGTGAAGCTATCTGGTCCTAGAAAATTGTTTGTTGAGAGTTTTTGATTACTGATTCAATTTCATTGCTGGTAATCGGTCTGTTTAAATGTTCTGTTTCTTTCTGATTCAGTTTTGAGAGGTTATATGTTTCTAGGAATTTATCCATTGTTTTCTAGGTTGTCCAATTTGTTGGTATATAGTTTTTCATAATATTCTCTTAGAGTTGTTTCTATTTCTGTGGTGTTTGTTGTTACTTCTCTTTCTTTTGTGATTTTGTTTGAGTCCTTTCTCCCTCTCCCTCCCTTCTCTCTCTCTCTCTCTCTCTCTCTCTCTCTCCTGGCTAGAGGTTGATCACTTTTGTTTATCTGTTCTATTGTTTATTTGTAGTTTCTATTATTTATTTTTGCTCTAATCTTTATTTCCTTTTCTTGTTTAGCGTTTTGTTTGTTCTTTTTCTAGCTCCTTTAGGTGAAAGGTTAGGTTATTTGAGATTTTTCTTGCTTCTTGAGGTCAGCCTGTGTTGCTAAAAACTTCTCTCTTAGGACTGCTTTTGCTGCATCCCAAAGATTTTTGACCATTGTGTTTCCATTTTCATTTGTCTTTATGTATGTTTTGATTTCCTCTGGGATTTCTTGGTTGACCCATTCATTGTTTAGTAGCACGTTATTTAACCTCCATGTATTTGTGGTCTTTCCAGATGTGTGTGTGTGTGTGTGTGTGTGTGTGGTTGTAGTTCACAGCACTGTTGTCAGAAAAGATGCATGGTATGACTGAACTTTTTGAGTTTGTTGGGACTTGTTTTGTGGCCTACTATGTGACCTATTCTGGAGAATGTTACATGTGCATTTGAAAACAATGTGTATTCTGCTGTTTTAGGATGGAATATTCTGAATATATCTGTTAAATCCAGTCTGGTCCAGTGTGTCATTCAAAGCCATGGCTTCTGTTTATTTTCTGTTTGGATGATCTGTCCATTGACATAAGTGGGGTGTTAGTCTTTTACTGTTATTATAATACTATCAATTATTCCATTTATGTTTGTTATTAACTGTTTTATGCATTTGAGTGTTCCCAAGTTGTGTGAATAAATATTTACAATTGTATCTTCTTGTTGGATTCTTCCCTTTATGATTATATAGTGTCATTCTTTGTGTCTTGTTACAGCCTTTATTTTAAAGTCTATTTTGTCAATGTTAAGTATTGCTACTCTGGCTTTCTTTTGACATCCATTTGCATGAACAATGTCTCTCTATCCCCCCTTTTTTTTTTTTTTAAGTTTATTTATTTATTTTGAGAGAGCAAGAGAGCGAGCATGAGTGGGAGAGGAGCAGCAAGAGAGGGAGAGAATCCCAAGGAGGCTTTGCACTGTCAGCATGGAGGCCGACATGGGGCTTGAACCCATGAACTTGTGAGATCATGACCTGAGCTATCAAGAGTTGGACACTTAACCAACTGAGCCACCCACGCACTCCTATCCCCTTTCAATCTGCAGATGTCTTTAGGTCTGAAATGAGTCTTTTGTAGGCAGCATATAGATGAGTCTTTTTTAAATCTACTCTTACCCTGTATCTTTTGATTGGAGTGTTGAATCCGTTTATATTCAAAATAATTATTGATATATATTTATTGCCATTTTGTTACTTGTGGTAGTTTTTGTATTTTATCTTTGGCCCTGTCTTGCTCTCTTTTATGGTTTACTGATTTTATTTAGTGATATATTTGGATTTCTTTGCGTATCTATTAGTGGTTTTTGATTTGTGGTTACCATTAGCTTTGTACCTTCTGCATGTAACAGTCTATATTAAGTTGATGGCCACTTAGTTTGAACCCATTCTTTACTCCTCTCCCCCTCATATTTTAGGTATATGGTGTCTGTCATAACTTTGCATCTTTTTATTTTGAGTCCCTTGACTGGTTTTTATGGATATATTTACTTTTACTGCTTTTGTGCTTCCTACTTTTCTTACTCCTACTTAGGGTCTTTCCTTTACATTCAAAGAATCCTCTTTAATATTTCTTTCGGACTGGTTTTTTGGCCATGAACTACTTTAGTTTTTGTCTGAGAAACTCTATCTCTCCTATTTGGATGATGGACTTGATGGCTAGAATATTCTTGGCTGCAGATTTTTTTTCCTTTAGTACTTTGAATATATCATGCCACTCCCTTCTAGTCTCCAATGTTTCTGCTGAAAAATCTGCAGATGGCCTAATAGAGTTTCCATTGTGTGTAACTGTTTTCTCTTGTTGCTTTTACCATGGTCTTTATCACTCCTTTTGGTCATTTTAATTACTGTTATGTTTTGGTGTGGCTCTCCTTGAGTTGATTTTGTGGGGGGCTCTCTGTGCCTCCTGGATCTGGATACGTTTCCTTCCCCAGATTTGGGAAGTTTCCAGCTGTTACTTAAGTAAATTTTCTGACCCCTATTCTCTGTCTTGTCCTTCTAGGTCCCGAGAAATGTGAATGTCGTTATGCTTGATGGAATCACTGAATCCCTTAAGTCTAGTTTTACTTTGTTTTTTTCTCACTTGCTCAGCTTGATTGCTTTCCATCACAATCCTCCAGGATGCTGATCTGTTCTTCTGATTCCTCTAGTTTATTTATTCCATCTAGTGGAGTTTTAAGTTCATTTATTGAGTTCTTCATCTCTGGTTCTTTTTTTATGTTTTCTGTTTGCTAAGGACCTCAGTGAGATCCTCCACTCTTAAGTCCTGTGAGTATCTCTATGATCATTACTTTAAATTCTCTATCAGGCATATTACTTTTCTCTGCTTCGCTTAGGTCTCTTGTGGTCTTGTCTGTTCTTTCATTTGGGGCAAACTCCTCTGTTTCCTCATTTTGTCTAAGTCTCTGTTTCTATGGGTCAGGAAAGTCAGCTACACCTCCTGCTCTTGAAAGTAGTGGCCTTGTGAAGGAAGAGGTCCTGTGGTGCCCCGCAGTGCAATGTCCCCTCTTCTCCAGGACCTGGTGCTTCCGGGGTGTCTCCTGTGTGTGTTGCATGCACCCTGCTGTTGTGGCTGAGGCTCTTTTCAGTTCAATCACCTGCAGTGGGCAGGGTTTGGTCCCCGTGCTGCTACTGGCTGCCGTGGGCTTGAGTCAGACCAGATGTCTGCCCCCCACCCACTGCTAGGGCTGCAGTCTGTGCGTGTGTGCGCGTGTGTGTGGCTGTCTTTCCCACTCCCTGGGGTAGGAGTCTCCCGAGTGGTGCTGGCTCATGTACGTGCTGCTTACACACTGTGAGGCTTGCGGCACTGCTTTGGGTGGGCTCCCGCCAAGTATATCGGAGGGTGTGGGCAGGACGTAGCGTCGGCAAGGCTGGCATGGGCCTTCTGGGGGAGGGGCCTGCAGCGCCAGGACTGAGGTAGGCCTGGCTGCAGGGGGTGGGTCTGCCCAAGTGCAGGGGGAGGTGAGGTAGAGTCTTAGCAAATTAATGAATTATCGGTGTGGTGGTTCCTGCAGGTGTGTGTGTGTGTGTGTTGATGCTGGGGGCAGGGGAGGGAAATGGCACCTGCCAGCTCCTTTGTGGATGAGACTTCCTGGATGAGTCTCCCCGTGATCTCTGCCCCTCCTGCAGACACTCAGATAATAACTCTCCCTCTCCCGTTTGTCTCAGGCGGTTTCAAACTGCTCCCTCTACACTGTACCTCCGTGGGCTATTTGTTGTGCTGTCTCTTTAAGGGAGGGGGCTCAGGCCCTTCTCGTCTTCAAAGCAAAACGTTATGGGGACTTGTCCTCCCCATGTGGGCTCCCTGGTGCGACAGTCTGTTTCCCTCCCTCCCGTGGATGTCTGTGGTCTATGTAGCTCCGGGCAGTGTCTCTCCCTTCCCTACGGTTTTTGATACGGCTTCTTTCCTACATTTCATGGAGTCTGTCCTGCTGCTGTCCTTGCAAGTCGTCCTGGGGGCTGGTACAGGGTGGAGAAAGTTGTCAAAGGCAGGCAAACTAATACTTTTTACAGAGTAAGATCTATAGCAGAGGGCAATTTTGCTGCACTGATTTAACTGGAAATAATTTTGACTCCAGGCACAAACCCCATGACTTCAGGGCTGGTCAGTTACCCCCTGGGGTTTTGCCTCTGGGCCCCAGGAAAATGTCTCCGAGGAACCACTGAGCACTTATGGAATCTTCCCAGCTTCTGTTCCTAGAGATAGGTTAGAAACACAAATTCCCTTTGGGGAGAAGGTTTTTTTTTTTTTTTTTTTTTGAGAGAAGAAGTATGAGCAGGGGAGGGACAGAGAGAGAGAATTCCAAGAAGGCTCTGCACCATCAGCACAGAGCCCAACATGGGGCTCGAACTCATGAACCGTAAGATCATGACCTGAGCCAAAATTGAGCATTACTTGGACGCTTAACCAAAGTAGCCATCCAGGCACCCTGGGGAGAAGGCTCTCCGTAGGGTAGGGGGTACCCCTTTACCAGGAGCCCAGAGTATCTTGGCACTCCCTCCAGGAAGCCCACAGAGAAATACAATACAGCAACAATTGAGACTTAAGGGACATTTATTTTTTTGAAAGGGTGGAGGGGACTTTACAAGAGAGTCTGAAGCCAATAACTAGAAAGGAAGATAAATAAAATACAAAGCCAGTATGTTGTGGCAAAATCCCAGAAAACACACTGAAAAAAAATTTTTACAGTTTAAAACTGTTTTACTTTATACATAATTACAAATTAATATACAGCATCTGGGTTTTAACCCCTTTGTATTTCAAAGAATCTAGCATAGAAATGTTCGTATAGCATCTGAAAACAACAGAAGCAGAGGTATAAGGTGTACAGGGGTCGGCCTCCTGCATATCTGGGCGTCCCCCCGCGCCCCCGGCAGGTAAGGACACAGAAAACCACAGGCTAAACCGTGACCACGGGTGAGCTGACCGGGCGGCTCCCTGTCAGGTGGCTGCAAGAGACAGGAGAGCTCAGGCTGGGGGGGAAGAGGCCGGGTTGGGGGGCAGCGCCCTCTGCTGGACAGCAGCGAGGCGCCCCCAGCACAGGCCGGGCTTGGCTGGGTGTGTGGAGCAGGTTGTCAGGGTCTGTGGCCGGAGGACTTTAGCCAGTTGGGTTTGCCCGGCTTTGAACCTTAGCGAGATGGAGAAGTAATTCAAGGCCTGTCAATCTTTGCACAAATTAAATTAGATGATACAACGAAAGAAAAGCCTTTTTTTTCCCCCTTCCTATTTTTTTTTTCCTTTTATGGCAGCATGAAAATACTTTCTAAAACCTGGCCAGCAGGTGGTAGATTCCAAAGCTCCTGGGTGACTAGGAATGTTAGGCTATGCTGGAAGAAAAATCAAGACACAAACCGCAACCCTCCTCTTTGTCTGCAGATCAGCGAGAACGATGCGCTGGGCTGGGAACCGGCGACCAGCACGTGTGCGTCCCAACGGAAGGCAGGCAGGCCACACATCTCTCTCAACCACTGCCACCATCTAAGCTGAGGGATGTTTCTGGGCTTCCAAATCCCAAGGGCGTCCGAGCACTGGCGGGAGTCCAGCACCGTCTGGGGTACCCTCCAAACCACCCTGTATACGGTCACCGAAGCCCACTCACTAGAATAGGCTCTCCAAGCCCTGCGCGGGGCCTGGCTGCCCTCTGGGCACAACCGTGCACCCATCAACACCGGGGTGGACGGCAGCCCCGTGCAAATACCAAAGTCCTCGGGAAGAAAGAACGGGCTTCGGAAAAGCAACTTTAGAGACCAAGGGATGAAATACCAAGTACTTCTGTGAACGTCAATTCCTGGACCGAGTCCTGGCTTCTAAGGTATGATTTTCCACCCTTCACTTAAGGCAAAACCTGCTTTATCAAACCCCCACACACCTGCCCCCCATAAAGGTAAAACAAACCCCATGGGTCTTACAATTTTGTGCTGATACCAGGGGTTAGGCAAGATAATGAGGGAGAACATTCTTGAAGGGACAACTTTCAGTGGTGCTACCCTGAGACGTAAGAGGGAAAAAGGTAGGATTCGTACCTTTTCAAAAAACGAAACAACCCCCCCAAACTTGATAAGGACTTCTGCCCCACAGACAGCTCTCGTGGGGGTAGAGAGTGGAATGTTGGCAAAGGCTGAATTATGGCAAACTGCAGGTTTTCACCCCGCCTCCACGAACACAGCCGATTGTCTCAAAAATGAAGCCGACAGATGAGAGCAGTTAAAGTGCACGTGTCACCCACCTGGGATGACAGCTTCGAGATGATAGAAGTTTTGAGAAGGATGCAGCCTCCTTCCAGGAAATTCACTAGACTCTGGGGACTCTGGATGGTTGTCTCTATCTGTCCCCCCAAACTGAAACGCAACGTCAGGCACCTGCATTCTTGAGCCTGGTGGACAAGTGTGGTACCCTACCAGGGGGACACAATGGAACACCGGGTCGGAGCCACCCTGGCAGACAACCCCTTCTCACAGGAAACGAGGGCTCACGACTCGGGCCCCAGAGCGGCTCTCCAGGTCACAAGCACAAGCAGCAACAATCCAGGCAGTTCTGCAAGCACAACAACGTCCCCCGGAGTTCAGTTTCACGGGGGAAAGAGGAGAAAGGCACGTCAGAGCACAGGTCTTAGGAAGCAGTTCTCTCTGTGCTGCAGACCACATTGTGCGAGAGGGCAGGCCAGGTGGACGCAGGAAGCTACTTTCCAATTCTGATTCCACACTGGTCCAACCACAACACAACCAAGTGGAGTTCCTGGGGTGTGGGGGCAGGTGAAATCTGTCTGGAAAAAACACCAGCCAAAACAACTTAAACCTTCGAGCAGATTTGGAGTAAAAGGCACCTTCAAATCGCCATTGAGCTGGGCAGCAATGGACAGAAGCCCAGTGTCCATGGCGACTCTGTAGGGAGTACATGGGGAGGTCTGGCCTATGTGGACACAGAGCAGGAACGCAGGCTTCATCCGCCAGGGCCATTCCCCCCAGCAGAGTGCTTCTGGGGGGGGGGGGGGTGGAACGTGGAGCCCCACAGGGGAACCTGAGTTGGGGACGAGGACAGCCAGCCGGGCTCCATGTGGACCGGAGGAGAACCGTGGCAGGCAGGGCTGTAGCTCAAAAGATTAGTTGGTTTGGTTCTGAGAGTCTGTTTCTGAAGGCTAGATCTCCAGGACAGAAAGAGGCAAATGTAACCCACAGGTGGCGTTTCTCGACTCTCAAGCAAGGAAGACAACCCTAGAGCAAAGAAGGGAGGTGGGGTAGGAGGAGGGAAGGACACGGACCCCTGCCCCAACCCTTAATTTTCTTTTGGGCCCTCAAGGCACTTGGACAGACACTGAGGAGTGAGCCGCACTGCTGGCTCATCAAGTTCCTCGTGGATCGGAGAGCTGAAACCGTTGGGCCGGTATGTTTACCCTTAACACACACACACACACACACACAAATAAATAAACAAATCTAAGCTAAAAATTTTAAAGCAGACCTCTTTCAAATAAACTGAAAGATAAATATCTCCATCTGCAAGGCCAGCTTGCAATTCATCAACAAGCACCAAGTTACAGATTTTGCTTTTCCAACAAGTATGTCCCAAGACCCATGCTCCTGAGGGGCACTAAGCAGGAATCAAAGGGTGCACTGAAAGCACAGACTTTTCTAGGCTGTCCCCCTGCAGGGAAGCAGTGAATCCAGCAGGCACATGGGCCTCAGAGGGAACTCCACGAACTGTCCTGCTCCAACCAGCTGGTGACGAGCCTCGAGCAGACACGGATCACCCACGGTGGGGAAAAGACAAAGAAAGACCACGCAGCATTTGAGGCACCTTCAAGGGGTGACCTACAACAACCAACAGACCTTCAGAATGGAAGAAGGTTTTAAGAGATCAAATTCTGCCGAGGCCCCCAAGACAGAATGAAAACGTTTCTGAGCCACACCTGGGCCAGTGCTTCCCTCGGTCTACACTGGTGGAAATTGCTGCACACGGGCTGAACTCCTTCACCTGAACCTACTCAGCCGGTTGTCCTGGTAACAGGGGTGGGGACAACCTCGCTGCCGGAGCTGTAGCTTTTCCCTTGGGAGGTTGCCAGGAGGCTGTGGGTCAGTGACAACCAAAAAGTGTCACAATGCAGGAAAAACAGGAAGCCAGATTAGGATTTCTTTGGATTGGATGTTGAAATTAGGTATTTTTTTTTTTTTTAAATAGCTGAAATCCCCAAATCAGGATGGTGCAGATCATGTACATATATATGCTCTTTGAACACATCACACCTTCTCTCACTGGTTTTCACAAACGTTCGCCCTCCCTTCCAAAATGAAATGAGAAATACATGCAAAAAGGGGTGAGGTGTGCACGGGGTAAGGTTCTGGGAAAACCGCCGCAGAGGACCGGGGGAGCCCCAAGTGCCCACATGCTACCTGAGCAGGCCAGGCAGCACTTTCATTGCCGAGCCGAGCCGGTGCCTGCCACGGAGGGTGCCCGTTTCTGGCAGACCCTACGTGTCCATGCAGACAGGTACCGGTACGCACACGGACAAAGTCCCACTATCTGCTTGGCGGACTGCTGTGTCCCCCAAATAAAAGGCAGGGATAACTTCAGACCTTATTTGGAAACCTCTTTCAGCCTTTAGGAGTTCCTGACGTGCCCCAAACCAGTGCCCGGACCACTGAAACATCCTCAGTGGAGCCGTTGGCTGCCACCAATGCCACCAGCCCCGGGCTCCCACCCCACCCTGACATTCGAGACCATCTGTTCCTGGTCCAGGGCCCTGGTCTCCTGGCATGGGCGTCCACGGTAGGGGAGCACACCCAGGAACGGCAGGACAGTGGGGAGCTGGCAGCCACGGGCCGGGACAGAGGGCAGGGTCAGCAGAAGATCTCTTCACCCTCCGTGGGCACTTCTGATGCGGGGCCATCTGGGAAGGGGACACAAGGTGAAACTTCAGAAAAACTTGGCCTTTTCATTATACTCCCTTTTCTTCCTCCCCAACCCAAGTTTCCACCCAGATGATGGCCTGGTGGGCGCCTGACCCCACTCGCAGGGTCTCCTTGACCAGTTCTGGGCATGAGGTCCTCTGACACCCTTCACCGCCTACTGCTCCCTTTAACCTGACAAAGCGTCAGATCTGTTCACAAACAGGCCTGGAGACAGAAACTTTTCTCTGACCTAACACATAGGTGGGAGGGAGTGATCCTAACGAGAAGGAACAGAGGGGGGTTTAGGGGAAAGGGATGTGCAAACAGGGAGCCTCATTTAGGGGAATTAATCCCAAGCTCCGAGCTGGCAGGGACATCAGTGGTCTCTCTGAGCTTCTGTCCCCTAGTTTCTCTCCGGCTGGCATCACCTACTTCACACACACAGCCACTTGGAGGATTAAATCAGATCTCAGGAAAAGCTCACCAAGTGCTAGTTATTGTATCGATGACTAGACTTAGACCGAGAGAAGCAGGGAAGACTTTCATCTTCACATAAGTGAGTTTTAGTCCCTCAGCTGGGGAACAGATGCCCCCAAAACAACACCCATGCTCTCTCCTTTGCACACACGTGCACACAGTGGGTTCCCAGATGCCCGAGAGTTCGTGCCCCAGCATCCTGCGCAGACAGAGCAGGTGGGCTTGGGAGGTGGCAGTTCAGCTTTTACACACCTGAACGGCACCTTTTAAACCCTTCCCACGCTACCAAAATCCACCCGCCCTGCAGGATCCGGGGACACCATGGGCGCAGGGAGAGCTGGTGCATGCGACTCACCACCAGACTGAGAGCGGCTTCCTTTACTCTTCTTTTTCTTCTCCTTCTTCTCCTTTGGCTTGGCTAACCCGAACAGGCGGGTGGAGGCGGGCACGGGGGCCTGGCTCGGACCCTCCGCTACTTTGTTTGTCTGGCTGGTGGAGCTCAGTATGTGAAAAGGCCCCTTATCTTTGTGTGTCCGAGAGATGCTGTTCCTTTTTGGGGACACCGAGAGTTCTGGGTCCAGTGACCCTGATTTGGCTATCGCAGGTACAGATGGCAAGGGGGACTCCTCAGGATTCGGGAAGAAGGATGGGATCCTCAGCAGCTTGGGGTGAGGGTGAGACACCTGCACATGTTCAAGATGGGAGGTGTTAACCCGGGGCCCGCTCACTAAGTGCTGGCGGAGATCAACTGTGGGGGTCAGCCCGGTGTGCACCCACTTCCTCGGACCCCCGGCACTCGCTGTAAAAGGATTCAGGGCTTCCTTCCTAGCGCCCGGCCCCCCCCCCACCCCCGATATAGTACCTGTGTCAGTGTTAAAGGTACCACCCTTGATACCATTATTTTTAGCGCATGTACTTAATGTCCGCACCGGGAAGAATTCATAGTGTCTTGGGAGGAGGCAGCTCAGAAAGGAACTCCCATTCCCTGAAGAAAGGGGACAGCTGCTTCCCTGAAGACTGACACAGGGCTGTGGAGAATTACCTTGGGGCTGAGGGTCAGGGGGCGTGGCAGGTGCCAGGGGGGTGGGGGCTCAGAGGTCAAACCAAAGACGCAGAGAGAAAGACCGTCTGGTCTGTGCGCCCCTGTGCTAGGAGCCCTGATTTACTGGGATGGGGGTGGAATCCATCCTCGCCCTGAAGAGCAGCACGGAGCCACCGGTGCCCCCACCATACATCTGAGTGCCTCTGTGGGACGCTGAACTGCCCTCTGGAAGACGCCACCCGAAGTCCCTGTGGCGGTCCCAGATCCATCCATCAAACGCATGGCAACAGGAGTGTTGACAGACAGGAGGGTCCGTGTTCCAGAACAGCCGCTGAAGGCCCTGATACCCGCTAGGGTTGGTGTGCCCCTCTGCAGGAGGGACCGCCACCCCCGCACTTGCCTGCGGGGCTCAGCTCCCGCCCACGCTCCAGACAGGGCCCTTCCCGGACCCCACAGCGCCCCCACCCTGCACTCAGGACAGGAGGGACCGGACCCTTCCCCGACGCCGCAGCGCCCCCACCTGACAGGCGTCGTGCTCCGCCTGCCTCTGGCTAAGGCGCTCGGCGTCCCGGCGCAGCTGCTCCTGCTCCCTCTCCAGCTGCTTCTGGGCAGCGCGCAGCCTCTCCAGGTCGCACTGGTAGGCGCCCTTCTTGAACTGCAGCTCGTCGCGGTCACGGTCGAGGTCCTGGCGGCCCTGCCGCACGTCCTGCTCGCGCTGCGCCAGCCGCGCCTCGCGCTCCTGCAGCGCCCGCTCGCGGGCCTCCCACTCGCGCTCGCGCCGCCGCTTCTCGTCCAGGTGCTGCGCCTGCTGCCTCTGCAGGTTGGCCAGGTCCTGGCGCTGCTTCTCCAGGCTGCGCTGCTTCTCCTGCTCCACCAGGGAGCTGGGGCGCGACGAGCTGCGGCTGAGCGCGCGCTCGGCCAGCAGCAGCTTCTGGTCCTCGATGTAGCTGTCCTGCTGCAGCACCACACCCTGCGGGGACACGGAGGAGCGAGGTGCGGCCGGACGCCAACGCCCCCTCGTTCTCTCCCAGTCGGGGCGACAGCCCTCCACCACCACCCTGGGCACTCGTCACACAGGAATGTCGGCAGCGCAGAGACCCAGCCTCGCGGAACCGGGTCGCTCGCTGTTGACACGGCCTGGGGTGGGGCCTTGTATTTTGGAGGCGGGACAAGTAGCAATTGGGTCTGTTACAGCTTCAAAGAAAAGGAAGGGAGCAAAATTTACAGATGATACCCAGCAAGTGCTAAGGGGTCCTCACTTGGGCAGGGCTGCCCTATCCACACACCACAAGGAGATATGGAACATGGAAACTTACAATCATACTAAAGCTTTTCTGGACAGAAGACCCCCGAACCATGACAGTGCCCCACGTGCTTTGCAGTAAGGCTGCTAACAGCACCTCCAGTTTGCCATCATCAATTCTATCTTAGAAGGTGGAGGACACTCCAGCCACTGCCTTTTGAAACCTTTCTCATCATGAGAGCCAGTCTTGTCTTGACAGAGGGCCCCACTTACCCACTAGCAACCTCCAAACCCCACACCAACAACACCTTTACGGTTCGTGTCAGAACAAGTGAAGGGATAAAAGAGAAAGGCCCGTACCTGCAACGTGCTGAGGAGTTCGTGGAGGTGAACGACGCTCTGGACAACCTGCTGGAAAAGGAAGCAATGGCCACGTCACCTTGGGACCGAGTCTCAGAACCCAGCGCACCACGTGACGTCTGGCAACATAACCCCCCAACACACGGCAGGGTGCTTGTGTCTGAATGGGAGGTTTCCAGACAGAAAGCACTGGAAAGAATAAGCAGCTACAAGTGCCTAAGAGATACAGAACAAGAACCAGCAAACAAACAACCGTAGGCAGGAAGAACATCAGCGCACATTAAATGCATTATAAAACGCCACCTGTCTAAATTGGTACAAAAATGACACACGTACAGGGTAACAAAACAAAGTGCAGAGCAAATCATGAGAACTTAGTATATAAGTAGAGTTTCTAAATCAATGGGAAAGGAAAGAATATTCAACAAATTGTTCTGAGAAAAGTGGCCAAGAAGTCTTGGGGAAAAACTGAGTGGGATCTTGGCTCACACAAAAAATATTCAAACAGATGAAAATGTTAAGTGTAAAAAAAGAACCATAAGGAGTTGTAAGAAAATAGAAGAATGTCTTCTGACCATGAAACAGAGAAGGTTTTTTGAAGAAGCAAAACAAGAAACCATAGATGAACTTTTAACGGTCACCATGTGAAATGGAAAAGAAAAAGGTAGGAACATACAGAACAGAAAAGTCAAATGAAAAAAAAAAATCCTTGAATTGAAAAAGGTTCTTGGGCACCTGCATGACTCAGTTAAGTGTCCGGCTCTTGGTTTCATGATCTCAAGGTTTGTGGCTCTGAGTCAGGCTCTGTGCTGACAGTGTGGAGCCTGCTCGGGATCTGTCTCCCTCTCTCTCTCTGCCCCTCCCCTGCTCACACACTCTCAAAATAGATTAAAACAAAACAAAACAAAACAAAACAAAACAAAACAAAAAAAGGCTTTCATGGATCAATGAGAAATGAATACCCTCATAAGAATACAGGCAAGGAACACAAACCAGCAATATACAAAAGAAATACAAATGGCCAATTATATAACCAATTAAAAATGATTCACCTGAAATCGAACAGATGAAAAATAAAGAAATCCCACTCAAACTTATGAAGCCAACAAAACCTTAGTTAACAACTAACCCCTCCCGGTGCTGGTGAGACCAAGCCTGTGTGGAGGGAGGGGAGCACGCCACACACACTTCTTTCCAGAGCGCAGGGCAGGGTGTGGAGGGAACAGTCACTGTGTGCACAGGGCTGTTCTTGCTGCATTGTTTGCAAAGCAAAAAAGTAGAGGAAGAACTAACTAAACTACGGTACACAACATAACAACAAGCAGCTGTTAAAGAGCGTGTCTGTACAAATGTGCTCTGGGGAAACCCTTCTAAAGTGGGTTAAGAGGAAAAAAGGGCATGAAGCTCCTGGGGGGGTTACTGATACCAATTATACAAAACAATTTTTGTATATTCACACCCACACAAAAGTACACGTTATGTAGAAGAAAAGGCTACAAATATAAACCATTTAACAGTAGTTACTTCTCAGTGGTGGGATTCTTATTTTTTTTCCTTTTTTCCATTACTGGACATTTTTTAAGCTTTCTACTATCACCACATATTCCTTTTATAATACAGTTGACCCTTGAACAGTGCAGGGGTTGGGATGCTGATTCCCTCGAACAGTAGAAAATCCATGTGTATATATAACTTTTGATGCCCCCAAAACTTAACTAGTAGTTCAGTAGTTAACGTTAGTAACAGTCTACTGTTGACCTGAAGTCTTACCCATAACATGACAGTCAATTAACACATATTCTGTACGTTATATACTGTATTCTTAAGAGTAAAGTTAGCTAGAGAAAAGAGTGTTACTACAAACATCATAAGGAAAACACATTTACAGTATGGCACTGTATTTATTGAGAAAAACCCCAAAACATCACATGTTAAGTGGACCCATGCAGTTCAAACCCACGTTGTTCAAGGATCAACTGTACAAAGAGCAAAATACAAAAAAAACTTAATTAGCAGGCTTAGCGCTTCTAAAAACACTTTTTACACCTCTTTTTATTCTTTTTTTTAAAAAAAATATTTGTTGGGGCGCCTGGGTGGCGCAGTCGGTTAAGCGTCCGACTTCAGCCAGGTCACGATCTTGCGGTCCGTGAGTTCGAGCCCCGCGTTGGGCTCTGGGCTGATGGCTCAGAGCCTGGAGCCTGTTTCCGATTCTGTGTCTCCCTCTCTCTCTGCCCCTCCCCCGTTCATGCTCTGTCTCTCTCTGTCCCAGAAATAAATAAACGTTGAAAAAAAAATTAAAAAAAAAAAAATATTTGTTTCTTTGAGACAGAGAGGGAGAGTGTGTGTGCATGTGGGAGGGGCAGAGAGAATCTCAAACAGGCTCCGCACTGTCAGCACAGAAGCCCAACATGGGGCTCGATCCCACAAAGCAGGAGATCATGACCTGAGCTGAAATCAAGAGTCAAACGCTCAACTGACTGAGCCACACAGGTGCCCCTCACTTTATTCTTAATAAACGGAGGTCATCAAAGACAGCAGACTCTGGCTGGGGCATCTGCAGGGTGTAATCCATACTGGAATGCCCTCCTCCCCTGACCCTTGTCATGAAGTACAGGGAAGAAGTCACTGAATAAAAAAGAGCTCATTTTGCTCAAGCAGCAGATGACAGAGAGCGACAGTCTGCGTGAGAGGAAGCTTATTTCATTTAAGAAGAACGCTCTGAGGGGAGTTCCTTCAGATACTGCAGTGTTTAGACTTCCATGCCAACAAACTGAAAACATCCTTCTGTGTTTTAGGGGAAAAAAGGGGAAAGATTCCTTTAATTTAAAATTTTAGAAAAAGCTCCTCAGGGACTAAAGATCCTATGTTAAAAGCAAGAAGAAACACAAAGAGCCTCCCGAGAGGGACAGCCCACAAAGCCACTGTCACAGACACTCCGGTCTGCTTACACACGCAGCACACACTCAGAGCCACGCACGGGTGGCCAGCGGGGAACAGCATTTGCTGAGGAGCAAGGAGAGGAGGGGACATGAGTGGAACAGGTGCAATTCTGCGGCCAGGTCAGCGGAACTCAGCTGAGGAAGGTGAGGAAGACTCATGTCAGAGGCTGCCCTCCAACGAGAGGCAAGCCACAGCTGCTTTCAGAGGGACGCACAGCCAGTGAAGAGTAAAACTCAAAGAAGGAAAGTCAACCCGAGTCTTCGCAGG
This sequence comes from Herpailurus yagouaroundi, assembly GCF_014898765.1. Lineage (NCBI taxonomy): Eukaryota > Metazoa > Chordata > Mammalia > Carnivora > Felidae > Herpailurus > Herpailurus yagouaroundi. Next base: position 9,756,658 of record NW_024412416.1, read on the forward strand.
ACGGGAAATCAGTGCCCACAACTACCCGCAAGTTGACCCGCCATGTTCCACACTTGTGGCTTTTGGTGCCAGGCCTGTGTGACAGGAAAGGAGGCCTCACAGCCCATGTTCACAGAAAGCAAGAGGCTGGCTTCTCAAGGACAGAGACACAGACAGACGCACGCCGTGCTGGGAGGCAACAGTCTGGTGAAATTCCAGGATGGTGCCCTGGGGCCCAGGAAAGGCGGAGGAGAGGGAGGGAGGGAGGCGGCGGCCGCGCTGGTTAAGTGCACAGATCGTAGCCCAGAGTCAGCTTGTTCACCACGGCACATCAGAAGCGAGCATTCCCAGCCTAGCAATTGTAACAAAACCCTATTCTTACACGGAGCTTGCGATGCTCTTACCTCACTGTTTCTTTTAAGCATAAATACCAGGTTAGCATTTCCACCCTATAAAACAAAACACACGCATTACACCAAAAAAAGAAAAAAAAAAAAAAGATCCTGAGGCAAAAATAATATTCAATGTGCGTCTCAGTTCTGCTCTGGCTTCCCTTTTTCATTCTTTTGCCCCACAGCCTCTCACTGCAGGGCAATGCAGATTTGGGGCCCCGTAAAGAGCTCAGGCTGGTGTGTGGCACTTACTCAAACCTCTGAGCGCCGGGCCAGAGGCGCGGGGGCCAGGAGCATGAATACGGTTCTGAGCCAGAAAGGCCGGACGGCCAGTAACAGGGGACTCTGAACTGTATGGTCTCTTGAAAAACGTGCTTTCCTCTTACAGTAGAAGTAAGAGCAAGTCAGCATCCAAGACAAGATCAACACGGACTAGCTGCCAAGATTATGAATTAGGACAGGTGCTAAGGAGGTCTTAGATGGCGGATTTCAGAAAAATACCTTTTTCAGACCACTGTCCGACTCTGTTCTTCTAAGATCTTGGCCATCCTCTCCCTCTTCCTTCTCGCCTCCTAAAGCAAACATGTTTTTTTGTTTTTTTTTTTAAGTTGTGAAACAGATTAGGAAAGAAAAGAACACAATATACATAGCTTAGAGACATACTATTTCAGCATCTTATTAATGCCAAATGGTGGCAACTAAGTGATTATTAATAACTTTACCGAGAAGAATTAGAAGCAGAAAAGAAAAACAAGTATTATTGGTCCTTTGGCCACACCTTAGCTGAGATCCCAGGAAATTATTTTTTATTACTCAAAATAAGCGTGACACTGAAAGAAACTGTGCTTTGGCAGCTAGCTGCTCGATGGGATTTCACTAGAACATCTATTGGCTGAAAGGGACCAAGGAGCTGAAGCTACCAGAACATACATCAGTTTTGGTTTTATGTGATAGTCGAAGATCGCCTACAGACGTACAAGTTCTAAAGCATTTTACCTTTTCTTCCCCCCTTTTTTTTCTTAAAGTAAGCTCTAGGCCCAATGTGGGGCTTGAACTCATGATCCGGAAAGAGTCACATGCTCTACCCGACCGAGCCAGCCAAAGGCTCCTAAATCATTTACCTTTAGAAGCATTCATCTGATGGCTGTCGAATCCTCCAAAGGTCTCTGCTCTCCGGGGCAAGGAAACAGGGCCAACGGTACCTTCTTGCTCAACAGGGCTACTGACAGCCTGCCCCAGTGTGCCTCCCAGGCTTCCACTCACCAAACCCTGAAGGATCTCCACTGGAAAAAAGGAAACATGCAAAAGCGACATTTCACCTTCCAATGAAAAAAAGAGCGTCTCCAGGTAATACACAAGATGTACAGGGAGAGCATGATCAGAAAATTCCAGAGAGTGACTAGGTGACCCCCTTTGTTCAGAATGCGTGTCTTAGCTGGATTCTACTGGGAATTCTGAGATTAAACCTTTAGCCTTCTTTATATGAGGCCTAAGAAACTTGAAAGGGCACAGGGAAGACAGAGTAGTTTACTGGAAGGAGCGTGGCCTTCTAGAGTCTGTGCCAAATTAACCAAAAAGAATTCCCCGGGAAGTAAGATGGGCCAATTTGAGAGCAGCTAAAACTGGCAGGGTTGTGCCTGCTGCCACAGTGAACTCAAGGGACCAGAACAGAGATGTATCCAGATTCTCGAGTCTGTGACCAGCGAGGCCTCTTTTCTAGAGCCAGTGTCCCACGGAAAGGAGAAAGTGCTTCTGGTGGAATAAAATTTGAGCAGGAGGGGAGCAACAGAGGAGTAGGGGGAGGAGGGAAACAGAGGCAGGTAATCTTGTAAGATAAGCCATCATATTTTTAAAAAAAACACCACACGGAAACAAAGAGTCCCACGAAATGAGAACAGGTATCTGAACGTAAAAAATTAAGAAACTTATTTCACGTAAAAATGCGCAACCGGGAAACCTCAAAGTCAAATCTCACACAACGCTAAGGAAAGAGAGCTAGAGAAGGAACGCGGGGCGTAACTTCCCTGCGGGTGGTAACGGCACATCAGAAAGCCACGTTCATAAAGAGGACAAGCTACTTACAGTGAGGAGAGGACACAGGCAGGGAGGAACCCAGGCAGGAATCGGGAAACACAGACTCAAACAAGTGGGAACAAAGAGAAAACAATCATTTTAGAAACAGGAAGTACAAGATAGGAGCTAACAGACCCAACAGAAAACAACTTACCAGAAGGGGGCAGGATACTGGAACTTTAAAAAGATGGGAGAGAAAAAGCGTGAAGAGAAAGTGACAGGTACCGAGGACAGGCGGAGACGGCCCAGCATGTGGGTGACGCACGTTCTTGAAGGAGAAAATCAAAGCACGGGCATAGGGAAGATGCTACAAACTATCCTTTAAGAATACTTTCCTGAAATCTGCAAACTCTGAAGCCACACGAAATTAGAACACTGAGAACCTGGGGACATCAACCCAGAAAAACCCCAACACTAAGGCCTGTGCTAGTAACACTCCTTGGATTTCGAATAGGGAGTTCTTTGGGCACTTGGCAGATGGCACATGACTTCTATGGGAAGAATCGAATTCTGATCACACTCTGGTGGCAATGCGCTAAGTCAGAAAAAAAAGGAGTAACATTATTTAAGAACAACTGAGATACCCAAGGGGAGAAGGCAGGAACCCAGGATTTTCTATCCCAGCAGAGGAGCAGACTTTCAAGCTCTCACTGGCACAAATTATCAACAGTGTGGAAGCACACAGGGTACTGTCCTCGCGAGCCTTTCCGGAGACACCTACTGAAGGAGGAGATTCAGCCATCCAGGATGACAAGCCACATGACAAAGAACCTCAGCAGCGATGACCGTCCCTACTGCCCAGACTGTGGTCTTAAGCTATCATTTCTTGCTACCAGATACATGAGCTTCTTAGAGACATGACTCTAGGCCTGGGCAGAAAACAAGATGAGCCTACAACATCTTAGTATGCCAAACAGCCAGGCAGCTCTCAGAAAGTACTGGGGCTGTGGCAAAACGACTCCGAAGCCAAACCAAGAGGTGCTGGTTGGCAGACAGAGGACACTTGGAACTTGTCATAAGGATAAGTGTTATACCGACTTGAACCCCATCAAACGGGTTTAAATTCATGAGTCTGCAGTAAGATCTAAAAAGTTGTGGTCACCTTTAGAGGGTGACCACAGACCAACTCACTATCCTGAAAATTAGTACATGAAGGGGGAAAAAATCAAGTATTTATCCTTTTATCCTCCTTTTCCTCTGTGTTACAGAGAAGGAGACGAGGAGCTATTCTTGCCTCTGATACAAGAGCACAGCACTAGGAGAACGTGGCTCACCGAAGGGATCACGGCTGAGGAACTAAGCCTCTGAATGTAGCTGTGGGTGTGAAGCAACTAGGACAGAGGAGCAGACGCCGTGCCTGAGTAACAGCCAGACCGTGAGAGATGCTACAAGTCAAAGAGCTCAGGTTCTTCAAAGGAAAAGTGTATGGGAAAGAAAGAAAGGGATGGAGGGAGGATTGGAAAACAGGACTCTGGAAAAGCCTAACAAAAACCACACGCAAGACTATCGTGTCTATGAATACGCCTGTGGCCAGAAAACCGTGGGCCACGGGCCTGGGTAACCGTTACAAGGATGTTCTTCTGATAGTAATTTACTAAACAAAATTATTTGTTTTGGGTTGTTTTCTGTATTTGTGCTTTATTTTACAATAAAACAGTAAAAGCTGGCAGATAATGTCAGAGCATTAACCACTTTGGGAAGGGATCAGGAGGGGTGATTACCCTCATTTATTGCACTTTTCATTAAAGGTCCTCCTTTGAGTGCCTCTTCTGTGTTGGAGCGGAAGAGGACTCTAGAGCTGTGAGTCGGGGAGCACTCCTCAGGCAAGGGAGTGCTGCACTCAGTCATGTCCCGAAAGATCATCTCCTTCTCTTCCAGTAAGAGAAGGATCTGCTGGTCCTTCTGCTGAAGTTGTTCTGCAGGGGACAATGGAGAAAAGGTCTGGTCACTTGACTGGGGTTTAGGAAGAGACGACCAAGACTTGGGCGCCACCTCGTGGTCATCACTGGGACAACAGAGAACACAGGTCCACCCCCAACGCCCCCCTTCCTTCATGAAGGCAATTTCTATCCTGGGTCTTTCCAGGCAAGATCAGATCTTCTGACATAACAAGCATGAACTTTGTTGGAAACACTCCTGCCTCCTGTGTATTTCTCAACCCACTCCTGTCTGCATCTGCTCTTTCCAAGGTGACCGTTGCTGACCCAACGAGGCCTGGTTTCACGTTTCCCCCGTTGAGCGGTCTCCCTCCCTCACTTTGAGGACCTCACTGGTTCTCCTCCTGCCACCGGCAGTGGAAGATCGGGCTCCGTCTGGGCTCCATCCTACACCTCACACACCTCCTTTTGGGGATCTCCACTGCCACAGCTTCAATGATCTCCCACTTGCTGGTAACTCACGCAAAGCACCCCAAATCCCGCCCACTGCTGAGCACCAGACCACTGAGTCCCACTGGCCTGTGGCTCTCCTCACTTAGATGCCTAGTCCTTGTCAGAAAGCTCTTTTCTCCATTCTTGACGTCCCTCCTCCTCCCTCCATGCTTCAGCTTGGCCGTCAGAGACCTGGGAGGGCTTTTGTCTCCTGGCTGTACCCTGCCGTCCACACGCACCCTTCTCCACAGGAGTCTCCTCGACGGGCCTTCCACTCCTGGGGGCTCCCCCACTCCCTCCAGCAGATCTCCCACTGGCTTCGATGCCAAAGAAGACAATTCAGGTTGAAATTTTGCTACACAAATCTATCATTTCCTTGTTGCCGTTCAAGCCTTGGCACCTTTCCAGCTTCATCCCCATCTCTTGGCCCCGACCCCCAGGCACACCAACCTGCCACTCCTCACCAACCCTCAGTCCTCTTTCCTCTTCACCTAACCGTGCCTGTTGTCTGGTGCAGGAACTGCTTTGAGAGTCAGCTCATGTATCAAGCTGCTCTGTGAGTCCCCACAGGCAGGATTAGGCCCCGCATCTGTATGTGCCTGCGGTCCAGTCCATCATTTGTGCCCGTCTTCCCTGCTAACGTGGGTTTCCTGACAGCAGGGGCTGCTCCAGGAACCTTTGCACATCCCACTCCCTAGCACCTAACAGTATACCTGGCTGAGTGCTTCAAACACATCTGGAGAAGGAAGTTTTCATCCCCACCGTGCTCATCGTGGGCTGATAAACCAGGTGCAACTCTGGCTTCAGCCTAAATCTGCCATCGTCCCCCCTCCCCAAAACACAATGTTATCGCTTTGTCCAGCTTAAAGGACTAGCTGGACTCCTCGGGTGCTTACATTTACCTGAGTCGGCCTTATTTCTACCCAAAGCACAACACTCAGTAAGCACTGGCAGAGAGAGGGGAGCCTCTGCTGTTGACAGGTAGGGGAGACTTCTCGGCCATGCAGCACATATGTGACCCTGGACTGCTTGGCCTTCATGGGCCTCAGCTTTCTCATCTGCACAATGGAGATGAGCATATAGGGATGTCGACAAGACTACACGAAACAGCAGTAAGTAGAGGTCGAACATCATCAGTGAGCACACGTCTCCCAAAACCACCTCATAACTCATTGTGAACACACAGCACAGTGGCAGGAGTAACTGATAAAAACAGAGTAACTGGAAAACTCCTTTCCTCGAGTACCTCTCTCTCTGTTTTAATCTTAAGACGCGACCGTGAATTTTGGCAAATTCTTCTGCGACAAAGTACAAAGAAGGCCAACTGGGTTCCAAGAACGCGGCCAGTGAGAAAAGAGGATGTCCCCCTGACCTGGTGTCGGACCCTTCTGACGGCCATTGTACCGGCACGCTGGTCGGCTCCAATCTGGCTGCTCCTCTGTCAAAAGCCATTCACTTCCTGTTCTGAAGTGCATGCTGGGACGGCAGCCTCCGCACCTGCACACACGGCACGCGCACGGCCCCAGACGCTGCCAACAGCCTCACCTTTTAATTCCCGCGCTCTGCTGTCCAGCGCCCGCTTTTCTTCCTCGCTCTCGCTAGGAATTCCCTCGTCTTCATCTCTGTTCCTGACACCAACACAGCACAAAACGGATCAAAGACCCGCACGAGGTCAGTGACCCCAGTCGCTCCCTGGGGGGGGATGAGGTCAGAGGGGGCCGGGAGCCCCGGTGTTTTGCTTACAGGGTGTTGATCGTGTCCTGGATGATCTGAATCCAGCTGTTCCGCTCCTCTTTGGAGCCGGCGTGCACTTCCACCATCTCGGGGTCCCTCATGCCCATGCTGATCAGGAACAGACCTTTCTCCTCGTGCGCTACCTCTCTCACAATCAGCTTCTTCAAAGAGATCACTGTTGACTTCTGGTCCTGGAGAAAGGGGAGACAGCCGACGTGACAGAGGCAGGCGACAGCCTAACTCTCAAGAACAACTCTGATTTAAGGCAAGACCAGATGTACGATCTCACGTATGTGTGGAATCTAAAAGGAAAAAAACCCTAAAAAGCCCACACCAAACTCCTAGAAAAAGAGACCGGACCTGCGGCTACCAGATGTGGAGGGGCAGTGAGATGGTCAAGAGGTACAAGCTTCCAGTCAGGAGAGGAGCAGGCACGAGGGCCGAGGGCTACGGCTAACAGTGCTGTATGGCGCACACAGAAGGTGCCGGGGGTTCTTAGCACACGGGTTCCCATTTCTTTCCCTCTTCTCTTTATACTAGATCCCTAGGAGATGACGGGAGCTGAGCTTACTGTGGTGAGCACTGAATAATGTATGTAAATGGAACCATCACTCTCTATGCCTCCCCCAGGGACATACGTCCGTTTTTTCTCAAGACTGGGGAAAAAGGGCGTATGGTTTAGCAAACTGTGGTGGATTTAAGATCAAGAGAAGTATCTCATCATTTACATTTTATCAAACAGAAAAAGACTTCCAAAAAAGAGATAATAATTCGTATCTCTAGAGGATCCAGACATGGGGTCTACAGGATGAACCCTTCTAGGTTCCTCTGTGAATCTGTCTGGCAACAATACATACTGGCACGATTTACGGGGCATAACGTGCAAGAAATACTCCAGCAACAGATTTCTTTAGATAGAATGCCCAAGACTCTAAAAGGGACTGTGAGGGAACAGAAAAATAATGGGGTTTTTTTTGGCGGGGGGAGAGGGGGATGGCATGGAGACAGAAAATTGCAAAGGTATCTGAGAGACTCCTCAGAGGAAGCTGTCCTGAGCAAATTCATTTTGAGGGGGCAGGAGAGCAGTAATCCATGGTCAGACCCAATACCTGTTCCAGCTGTTTCAAACATCATCAATTACAAACAGAAGACACCAACAATTCAGCTTACCAATGATGCAAAGACGTATTTCTGGTCTTTTTCTTGAAGGAAAACTAAAATGTCAGTAAGGAGAACTGCTTGAGCCTCTGGAAAATGGGGAAGGAGAGAAAGAACAAGGAGTACTTAGTGGTGAAGCACGGTCAGAGCACCTCTACTAGGGGACAGTTCAGCAACCCACCCCACACGGCAAGGCACTCGGGACCCAACAGTACACTCCGCTCCTCCAAGGTGACCGTTTAATATTTTTGCAGGAGCCATATGTGGTCATTAGATTTTCAGAGGCATTTAAAAAAAATTTTTTTTTAAGGTTTATTCATTTTTGAGAGACAGAGACGGAGTGCAAGCGGGGAGGGGCACAGAGAGAAGGAGACACAGAATCCGAAGCAGGCTCCAGGCTGTGAGCCATCAGCACAGAGCCAGATGCAGGGCTCAAACTCACAAACCATGAGATCATGACCTGAGCCAAAGTCGGACGCTTAACCGACTGAGCCACCCAGGCACCCCTTCTGAGGCATTTTGAAATAACAGCAGCTATCACCAAAGCCATATCTTGAGAAAGCTTGAGTACGCAGTTCCGGAAAGATCTATCCCATAAGGCAAGACTTTAAGAATAAAATACTCCTGGGACGCCTGGGTGGCTCAGTTGGTTGAGTGTCCGACTTCGGCTCAGGTCGTGATCTCATGGTCCCTGAGTTTGAGCCCCAGGTCGGGCTCTGTGCTGACAGCTCAGAGCCTGGAGCCTGCTTTGGATTTTGTCTCCTTCTCTCTGCGCCCCTTCCCTACGTGTAACTCTGTCTCTCTCTCAAAGATAAATAAAACATAAAAAATAAAAAATAAAAAATTAAAAAAGAGTAAAATTCTCCCAGAATAAAGTTGGGAAGGACTTTAACAGATGTCAAATAGTACCACATTCCACGACATCCTCGACTTTTGATCGTGACAATGGAAGAGGCGTGGGAGAGCAGACCAGAGCGCCGCCAACAGCTGATGGATAAAAATGCCTCGGTCTAATAAAGGTGGGCTTCCCCCCCCACCCTGCACCCCAGGAGAACAGAAGGGTTCTGCGACGCCCTCTGGTTTCACAGGTACATGTGAACACAGTGGCTCTTCCCCCTGCTCCAACGTCTCCTAGGCAACCTCAACCTCTGTCTAGCATGGACACAGCCAGCCCTCCCTCTCAACTAAGACAAAAGTCAAAGTAACTATCCACTTGGATCTAGTAACCCAAAGAATGCCACACACTCTTGCTGTGTTGGAGTTCGAATTTTCCATTCCTCCCGTGAGGACAAAGTCTGGCATCTCTGGAGATCAGCCATCTACTGAGATCTAACCCAGGCTGGCCCCCCTGTGTCTTCTTTTCCCTGGAAGGAGGGCCTATGATTCCTTGGGAAAAGAATGGGGGCTTCTGCAGCCCCCTTACAGGCGGTCAGGTCCCTTCTGGCCTTTCCTACCCCTTCCCACGACTGGAAGCCCCTCCCCATGTAATTTACTACCAAGCTATACAGAAAACAGAAGTTGGGGCTCCTGGGTGGCTCAGTCGGTTAAGCGTCCAACTTCGGCTCAGGTCATGATCTCTCAGTTTGTGAGTTCGAGCCCCGCGTTGGGCTCTGTGCTGACAGCTCAGAGCCTGGAGCCTGCTTTGGATTCTGTGTCTCCTCATCTCTCGGCCCCTCCCATGCTCATGCTCTGTCTCTCTCTCAAAAATAAATAAATGTAAAAAAAAAAAATTTTTTTTAATAAAAAAGAAAACAGAAGCAAGGATGTCTGATTCCTGGGGAGGTACAGTTTTTCAGCTGAGACCACAGGAATTTTCTATGGACTACTAATAGTTTTGGCAAGTTTCTTGAAATTTACTTTTAAATAATTCAGGTGTCTGCCAAAAAAGAAAAAAATTCCAAAACACAAGTTTCAACTCAGTTGGATCCTGAGATTTGTATGACCAGGGTCGGTGGGTCAGAGAACAATGCTCGTCCCGTTCGAGGGGTGCCCAGCACCGTATTGGCTGTTCTTGGCACGAGTGCGCCTGGAGGAGGACGACTCTGCACCAGCCCCTGTCCCTGCTAGAGGCACCTCGGGCCATAGAAGCCATCGCTGGGCCACAGCTGCACTCCCCCAGCCGGAATCCAGGAGCTTTCGCTTTGGGGGTGAACACACAAAGTGCCGTGTGCAGGAAGGAGTCAAGTGCAGGCTCCAGGCAGCAGCTCTAGGAAACTCAGGTCCTTATGAAGGAGGCAGGCGTTTCTCGAGGGCCAGGCTGCCTGAAGACGGCCCCAAGCAGCCAATGTGGGCAGAGGCCTGAAGCGGGTTCTCGGAGCATCGGAGTGTGGAGGGAGCCTCAGGGATCACAGAGTTTAAGTTCACCACGGAGCAGGGACACACGTGCTGGGGGCAGGAAGGGATCCTTCTTTCCTCTGAAGCACTCCGGTCCTTCCTCCTCACGCTCCTGCTGGAGCTCCGGCCCTGTGCGCTGGCCCCGAACCCCTGCGGCAGGGGCTCTCCTGTCTCTGTCACCAGCCTGTCCCGTTGCTGCTTCCTCACCGCATCCCCTGTCCAATGTGTTCCTCTCCTGCTGAAAACCCTCACTCTGGAACCCACTGTCTGCCCACCCTGATCAGCAGCATCGGCTGTGGACGTCTCCATCCTGACTGGGTCCCTCTCTGCCGCCCGGCCTGTGTCCCCGTGTCCCCGCCACCGTCTCTGCCGCCCCAAACCAGGCCATCCTTCACGACTTCGTCCTTCATGAGTAAGTCTAATGCTGCTCCTCACCGCTTGCCCCCGGCCTCGTTCAGCCCTTGTTTCCTGCACCCATTAGACTGCGGAGCGAGCACGTCTGCACAGACCCCAACCTCTGAGCAGGGTCACTTCATGCACCTCTGGAGCCATGCGACTGCCTGGGACGTCTTTGCTGTTTGGTCCAAGCGTGGGGACACGTCAGTCAAGGACGCTAGGGGGCTGGCCGACAGCAGTTACCCACGGTGTCACAGATACGTCAGAGACACGAGAAAGGCACAGGTTTCGTCCCCAGCCTTGGTCTTAGGCCAGCGGGGCTGTGCACTGGGCAGGCGGCTTGCAGAAGCCGGCATGGGGGTGGGCAGACTCAGTGCTGCTGGGGAGGTCAGAGCTGCCGTAGGGGCCCAGAGAGCGCAGGTTCGATGAGAACAATTATTAAGCAATCAATCACAAGCACAGAGAATGAACAAACTTCATGATAACTTCCTTAACTTGACGTAGCCGATCTTTTAAAAGAAAAGAATTAAAACCCAATGGAAAATTAGTATTTTTTGTGATCTCTCGCTTAGAGAAAGATGAAAGAGATAAAGATCATCAAGTTTAATAATCCATCGAGTCGACAGGAGTTAAACAGAACAGTTCTCTACGGTCTGGGAGCTGGAAGGTCCTCTACCACCTGTCTTCAGAACAAGTGACGTATTTTTAATCTCACACACTCTGACTTGGAACCTTATGGCAGTTCCACTCCTTGCAACGGACACCGGAGGCCCCAGCTCCAAATGTGCTGCCCATTTCTGTAGGGGAATCTGCCCTCCTTAACAGCTTGCGTTTTTATAGTAATCTTACACTCGGGATTTTTGCTTGTTTGTTCTCTTGTCTTTTGAAACTGCTTTATTCTTTAATTTTGTTTAATGTTTTGAGTGAAAGAGACACAGAATTGGAGGCAGGCTCCAGGCTCCGAGAGGTCAGCACAGAGCCCAACACGGGGCTCAAACTCACAAACCATGAGATCATGACCTGAGCCCAAGTTGGACGCTTAACTGACTGAGCCCCCCAGACGCCCCCCTAAATTGCTTTATGAATTTCACATTATATAATGAGCATCCTGCCATGAGATCGGGTCAAAGTCCCCTGCTGTCAGGACCTTACAGATTGGGTCAAAATACAACATTTGATTAGAAGCTGGCCGCAGGCGACCCACAAGAGACACGTGACACCAGAAGGTTGACAATGAAGGTAAGTGAGAGCATGAAGTTTAGGAAGCAAGTGTGTCTTCCTAAGGACTTCAGAGAAAACATCTGGGTCAAAGGCATCATGATGGTCATGGAAGAGGGTCAGTGCTAATTGCCCGCAGACCGTGACCAAATGGCTTTTCCCTCGGCCGTCTCACCACCTCCCCAGTCCTGTCCATCTCTTCTCTCACCCTTGCTTGTGGCTCCCAGAGCCTCTGGCGCACGTCCCGCCCACACTGCCCGACGGAACTGCCTACATTTGCTGGAGGCACACCATGTTCACCGGCCTCCAGAGGGAGGGCCGGGGCTCTCCTTTACTAGCAATTTGTTCCTTCGTTTTCGTGGCATTTTCCACGCTAAGATTTTTTTACTGCGTGCTCCGCTTTGGACGCCAGTGCTGCTGGGCCTACCCCCACACTCCTCCCGTGAGAGCCACACCGCCACACAGGCCCTGGCGCCAGCTCCCCCTCCGCCTCCCACTCCGTAGGGCCGCCCCTGGCACACACGCCCTCGGCGTCACCGGGAGCAGGAACAGAGCAGGGCCACCTAGCTTTGCTGTTTAGAATCTTCCCCCTTCCCCCCCTTTTCCCTAACTTTCCTTTTTATCCTACTGGAGTTTAGGACCTTATGGGCTATCTCGGCCTGTCCTTTCTGACAGAAAATTAAGAATGATTCGAGGGCGGCTGCTCCCGTGTGATGTATGGATGCGGCTCCCTAGGACAAATCAGCCGGTGGACTGCTAACAAAAGTACCTGAAATTTTTTTGCTTGCTCTTGTCTGACACATGAACAGATTCAGACAAAAAGCGAGCCTTACCTTTCAGCCTTCCTGCCGCGTTCTTCAGAAACACACTCCCGTCCCGCACAAGCTTCTTCCGCTTCAAATCTTCCTTGGCAAACATCTGGCCACTCTTCATCCTCATGATCGACTTGCTATCTGTCTTCATATAAATCTCATTGAGACGCACTTTCTTTTCGTAACTTGCCACCTTGCTGTCTACGGCTCCAATCACATCCTTCACCAGGCTGAGGGACTGAGCAAGATCTTCCTGCTCCACCTCATTGTCTTTGAAGGAAGAAATAGTTTGTTTTTACTGGATCCTTGCAGCCAAGGTAGACGGGGGGAAGCCTACCTCCCTGCTCCACCGTCATTATCCCTTCGGGGACATGCTACCAGAGTGAAGCCAACACACCAAAGGAATATGCCTATTCCTGTCATAAGGTTAGTTCTAAGTAAAGTTATATGTTTTCAAGGACACAGGCAACACACAGTTGCATGCCGTATCCTAAAGTAGAAGGAACCAACAATTTCGGGGAGGGAGAGGAGGATCAATTTTTCAACTTATGTCTTTGTTTTACCTCATCTTCAATGTAACTGCCCACTGCCCAGGGGCAGGGGGGAGAGACAGAGACAGAGACAGAGACAGAGACAGAGACAGACAGACCAGTAAGTCCCGAGAAACAGCAGCAGGTCTAGCACTTAGGAAGAAAGCTGGTGGGAACCAGCCCCATCCAGTGGTCAGGGAGAAGGTATTCTGGTTGCCGATTCCAGAGGAAATCAGGAAGCGGTTCTTTCCCTTCCTGCTGTCATCCACCACAAGTCTGGTGACCCAGCATTTCAAGTTTTCACTTAATAAACGGGTTTTTAAGGTAGAACACAGGATCTCTTTTGGACGTTTGAGAGCAAGCAGGAGCTCTTCACTGGGGCCTCTGGAGACGCTGGACATAGGAAACAGTGCCCCGGCACCACACACGACTGGCTGAGGACGGGGGCTCACCTTTGGTACACTGCAGGATCCTTTGGAACAACACCGGGTATTTGGTGATCCGCTGGGTCACCAGCAGTATGCACTCCGGGATTCCCAGCCTCCTCACGACGGAGCTGCTCATCTTCTTCTGCAAAGGACAAAACGGGTCATCAGGAACTGCTCAAGGGTGCTGCGGCTCAAGAGACGGCAACACAGAGCCCCGGACAATGATGGGGGTTTTCCACGTTTCACACCGATACCTTCACAAAGGCCTGAAACCGCTTATCCTTGGTGTAAAGGTCTTTAAAGTAGTTTACAGACTGGTTGTGCTGCCCACAGAACTTGCCGTACGTCTTCTTCAAGCGCTCCGCGTTCCCCCCCGAAAACTGCAGAGAAAAGAGAAGGGAAGTCGTAAGTCGGGGTGCTGACATTTTACCCCCATTTTGTACAGAGTTCCCAGTCTCTTTGTAAAACCCAAGAGTGGCTCCCCAAGAATTCCCTCAAAAGATTAAAATGGTGCAGCAGCTTTGGGAACCAGTCTGGCAGCTCCTCAAAAAGCTAGAGTCTGGCAGCTCCTCAACAAGCTACCACATGACCTGGAAATTCCACTCCTGGATGGAAGATTTACTCCACACAAAAGCATGGATATGAAAGTTCACGGCTGCCATATTCACAAGTGCCCCCAGGTGGATATAAGCAAATGCCCATCAACAGATAATCAAAGGTGGTAGATACATGCATGGACTATTATTATTCAGCCACGAAAAGGAACGAAATCAACCAATACATGCCGCAATACGGATGAACCTTGAAGGCACTATTCTAAATGAAAAAAGCCAATCATAAAGGACTACACACTATCTTATCCCATTTACAAAGCTATGTCCAGATTAGGCAACTTCACAGAGACAGAAAGCAGATTAGTGGGTGCTCAGGGCTGGGGCAGTTGCGGGGGGGCGGGGAGGGTCATAAAAATGTTCTGAAACTGAGTGTGATGATGGACGTACAAGTCCGTGAATACATGAAAACCCACTGAACTATACACATTAAAGGGGTGCATTAAGTGGTATTTGAATTTATTTCAATAAAGCCGTTACATATATTTAAAGAAACAGGGGTGCCTGGGTGGCTCAGTTGGTTGAGTGTTCAACTTTGGCTCAGGTCTTGATTTCACAGTTCATAAGTTCAAGCCCCATGTGGGGCTCTGTGCTGACAGCTCAGAACCTGCAGCCTGCTTCGGATCCTGTGTCTGCCTCTCTCTACCCCTCCCCCACTTGTGCTCTCTCTTAAAAATAAATTAAAAAAAAAGTTAAAAAAAATTTTAAAAAAATCCAATAACCACAGAAATGTCTATGTAGCATGCACATAAGTAATGCAACATGTGTTCTAATTTCCGTTTGTCACAAACACGGTAGTAAAACAAGGGGACCCACTAGATGTTCTCTGTGAGATAGTCTTAAAAATTTCACCGTGATGAGTTAGAAAGACATCAGGAACAGCCAGTATCACTCAGGGACCTGCTTATCTCAGGTACCTCAGGCCAGCAGCCTGACAATTCTGCATGGTCCTTTAATCAGTCCCAAATGTGTGCGATCTCAACAACGCATCTGAAGATACACTCACTTCTTGGTAAACCCATGTGTATCTGTGCGTGGTCCCACCATGCACCCTAAACATCGACTTCCAACTGTAGTAAAAATCTCTGAAGGCAACACAAATTGATCCTTACCCAAAATCTTGAAAAAAGGTTCAGGGAAGCTAGTTTTTCCGGGTCTCCCCCTTTACCAAAGGGGAAACTAAGGCAGAGATATTTTAGGTGGTTTGCTCCCGCTCTGATACAGGTGCTCTGAAAGGGTGATCCTAATTTTTTTTTAATGTTTATTCTTGAGAGAGAGAGAGAGAGAGAGAGAGAGAGAGCACGCGCGCACGCGTGCGAGCGAATGGGGGAGGGGCAGAGAGACACAGAAACCAAATCCAAAGCAGGCTCCAGCTGTCAGCGCAGAGCCTGAGGCGGGGCTCGAACTCATGAACTGTGACAGGGTGATTCTAGAACTGGCACACAGAAGCCATTAGTGGATGCCACGGGGGACTATGATGCCATGGGGGACTAAGGTCCTACTGTCACAGACCTTACTAGAGGATGTGCTCAATACAACAAGCTGCGGACAGCACAAGTCAAGGTTAGATGAGGTACCCGTGCAGGTGTGAGGGCAGAGAGAGAGAGACACGTGGAAACTGCTGGAAGAGGACACTCAGGGAGGAGAGGTCTTCACTTGCAGAGCTGACCGCTTGCCCTTCGCAGACACCTGCGTTACAGCAGGTACCGCACTGCGCGTGCGTCTGCTCCACACCGAGCCAGTTTTCACCTGAGAACGAGGGCTCTGCAAGGCGGAGGTCTACGCTGAATCTGCCTTTGTGGTTCCACCTGGTACTGAGCAGATGCCCAGTAAATACACGAAAAATGAACGACGGAATGCATCGCTGAATTAACGAGTGAAGGGTCTGGGCTCACGAACAGAAGAAAAGACAACCCTTCTAGCGCTCAGGCAAAGGTTCCGGCAATGGAGCCCCTGCTTCTACCCTGGGGCACAGACCTGCGAGGGAGGAAGAGCGGGTGACCTGTGCCCTTCTGTCTGTGAAGGCCAAACTAGCAACAGCTTCCCCCCCCACCCCCCAAAAACAATGTTTTAAAAAGAAACATTAAAAATAGTCTGTGACAAGCATATCTGAAAGTATCAAAGTAACTTTTGGCCCAACTGTTTTTGGAGTAGGACTGAAACCACACCACACCCAGTGTCAGCAAGGTCTATTTTATGAACTATTCTATAGATAGTTTTTTATTCAGGTGGTTTTCAGATAAAAGAGATTTGTTGTTGTTGTTTTTAATGCTTATTTCGTTTTGAAAGACAGAACGAATGGGGAAGGGGCAGAGAGAGAGGGACAGAGGATCCCAAGTGGGCTCTGTGCTGACAGCAGACGAGGGGCTCAAAATCACGAACTGTGAGATCATGATTTGATCTGAAGTGAGACCCTCAACCAATTGGGCCACCCAGGCGCCCCAAAGGAGTTCTTTTTGATTTGAGGCACAGGGGGAAGTTGAGACTTTCAACAAATAGCTTTTGACATCTTTTTTTTTTAATGTTTATTTTTGAGGGACAGAGAGAGACAGAGCTCGAGAGGGGGAAGGGCCAGAGAGAGAGGGAGACACAGAATCCGAAGCAGGCTCCAGGCTCCGACCTGTCAGCACAGAGCCCAATGTGGGGCTCAAACTCACAAACCGTGAGATCATGACCTGAGTTGAAGTTGGACGCTCAACCGACTGAGCCGCCCCAGGCGCCCCTCTAGCTTTTGATTTCTTAAACTACACTGTTTCTGATGATGGTACGGATGCTGAAGAAGAAACATGGGCTTTTACCATCTATCACATAGATTATGTATACATTTAATTTTAATTTTTTTAATATATTTTTTTTCTTTTTTAATGTTTATTTTTTTATTTTATTTATTTATTTTTTTAATTTTTTTAAAGGTTTATTTATTTTTGAGACAGAGAGAGACAGAGCATGAACGGGGGAGGGTCAGAGAGAGAGAGGGAGACACAGAATCCGAAACAGGCTCCAGGCTCTGAGCCATCAGCACAGAGCCCGACGCAGGGCTCGAACTCACGAACCGCGAGATCGTGACCTGAGCCCAAGTCGGACACTTAACCGACTGAGCCACCCAGGCGCCCCAATGTTTGTTTATTTTTGAGAAAGAGAGAAAGAGAGAGAGAGAGAGAGAGAGAGAGAGAGACCGAGTGAAAGTTCAGGAGGGGCAGAGAGAGGGAGACACAGAATCTGAAAGCAGGCTCCAAGCTCTGGGCTGTCAGCACAGAGCCCGATGCAGGGCTTAAACTCACAAACTGTGAGCCGAAGTTGGAGGCTTAACTGACTGAGCCACCCAGGCGTCCCTGTATGCATTTAATTTTAAAAAACAGCATGAGGAGAGAAAATCTGTCCTCGTTTACGGAACAGGAAAGTGAGGCTCAGAGACATTCAATAATTTGCGTATGCTTACAAAGATACGAACACAAACACTGAGCCCCGAAGCTTCACATTTCCCCCACTGTGTGGGAAAGATCCTTCCTGTGGCTCACCTGATTTACAAGCACGTCCCCCATCCTCTTGATGAGAAAGTTCTTCTCACTTTTATCCACCAGAGATTCCTTCTTCCGCTCCAGTATCCTCTGGAAGAACTGGCTATGGATACTGATCAGCTCGTCCAAACAGGGGAACAGCTTCTCCACCATCTGCTGCTCAAAGAGCAGCTCGGTCATCATCCCCCGGCTGTACACGTCGCTCATGATCTTGAGCGTCCGGACGTGGTGCAGCTCTGTCTGCATCAACTCTGAGGGAGGACAAAGCTGGACAGTCAGGAATATTCTCTTGAAGGATTCTCCTTCAAAGGTCACCCGCTGCTACTGGGAGCCCACTTTAGGCTGAAGGCTGTTTGGAGCCCAATTAAAACTTAAAAACTGGGTCCATAGCTGTCCTTCCCCTAAAGTGCTTCCCTCTTACTCCTCCACATTGCACGTGGCCGAACACTCTACTGACAGCATACTGGATTCCATCACTCTTAAATGGTGGTTTCCCAAGTGGTCTTTCTAGGATTCAGAGCCTTTCATAATTACTGCATCCCGTTTCCTAGAAAACTTGTGCTTGGTTTCTAGTGTAGCTAAGGACTCAAACTGTACTGTCACAAGCGATCTCTATCTGGGGCCGTTGCACAAATAAGCACTCATATTAAACAGAATGTTCAATAAAATTAAAGGAAATAATTTTAAAGAGAAAGAGAAGGACAGAAATAAGATCATGTCTCTAGGCCCCAAAGTTTTTAAAGAGTATCTTTGACATGCTAAGTACTTGAAAACCGGCTTTCCATCCAGTCCAGGGATTCACCGGATTAAAAGTGCTGCACAATGCGAACCAAATATTTGCAGAGCGATTGGAGGGTCTCACCGTAAATCACTTCTTGCCGTTTGACCACATCTTTCTTTTGCTGTTTCAGAAACTTGCTGTCCACTATTCGACTCCAGGACTCTGCTTCTAGCTGTTTGGATTCCATCTCAAAGTCCCCCATCAGCTGTCCTTCATTCATGTCTGTACCTACTCCTCAAAGTATCAAAAGATCAGGATCAGAATCTTGGGTCTGTGAGCTCTGGAAAGCTTACACTGGACTTCCCTGGGTGGTAACTTTGTAAGACACAAACACTGCATTAACACACAGGATACTTATAGAACGCATATTCCAGGGCTAGAAAAGAATCCTTTTCTGTTTGGGACTGAGACACTCTACAGTCAAGATTCTGGCTAAGCGTGATAAATATCCCATATATTTAATGTGACTGAGACATGATTCCCAGGTGAAGCAGGAATTGGAAGGGACCTGGTAACCTCACTCGTTTAAGAGAGTAGGCTCATAACCTGCTGAGAGAGCTACAAATTGACGGTGTGTGAAAGTCCAGGGGAAGAAAAAGTGCTGGTGCTAGAGTACAAGCACATGAAATCAACGACATCCCTCAAATGGACAACTATCTAACAACTGGTAAGTCTGATTACCAGTTCGTTACAAAGCATGCGATGATTCCGAGACAACTCAGAGACTCCTCACAGGAGCAAGGAAGAGGCAGGCACTGTTGTTCCATTAACACTTGCATTCAGGGAATGGCACACGGTCCCCACAGATGCATAAGACACAGCCGTAACTTCCTCTTACCCTCATCAGTAAGTGATTCTGTCGACTCATTGACCTTGCTGATTTTATTTAGTGAGTCTGTCGAATGAGACAGGAACTTCCAGGTGTTTGATATGTTCTCATCATTGCCGACTCTGGGGACAAAAAGAAGCACACACTGGCAAACACATTTTGATAAGCCACGGTCTGCAATCTTAAAGGAGTACCTGAAAAACTCTAAAATGATAGGTGGTGGCAAGCACCACAATGATTAGAAGACAAATTACTTACGTCAGGAACCCAGCCACATGCAACACTACTAAGGAAGGTCAGAAGCACTTGACATCATTGCAAACTTGAACTTACGGGCCTTTGATTTTTTTTTTTTTTTTCTAAATGATAGGTAGAGCGGGGAGAACGCTCCTCCTTTAAACTCTATACACATTACACAAGAAATTTCTCTATCTGAAACTCACTGTGTAACCACTGCACTCTTTCTCCTTGTTCCTTAAATAATCACACTTATTTAATCAGCACTTCTAATAAACTGTATTCTTTGGACTAAATGATTGCGGTAGGACATGAAAGCAGGCCAGAGTCATTTAAAAGTTTACATTTTATTCAAAGAATAATTTTTTTTTTTAATTTTTTTTTTCAACGTTTATTTATTTTTGGGACAGAGAGAGACAGAGCATGAACGGGGGAGGGGCAGAGAGAGAGGGAGACACAGAATCGGAAACAGGCTCCAGGCTCTGAGCCATCAGCCCAGAGCCGGACGCGGGGCTCGAACTCACGGACCGCAAGATCGTGACCTGGCTGAAGTCGGACGCTTAACCGACTGCGCCACCCAGGCGCCCCCAAAGTATAATTTTTTAAAGTCATAATGCAAACAAGTTTTGATCTGTAACAGCTCTGAAAGGAAGGCCTTAGAAGAACAACACTACAAAGACAAAACAAAATAAAAATACCTGGAACATTTTTTTTTTTTAGCAAGGAAACACTAGCCAGCACAGAGGTTAGGAAATAGAGACAAAAGAAGATTTGTATCCTTTAGTTAAGAATTTTACTCTAGCCTAGGTTAAGAGAGGTGCAAGATATGTTTTGAGTCCTACATTTGAGATGATTTCTTTACTTGATGTGAAGGCAGGAGTCTTATCCCAAAGCAGCCAATAACATCACAATCAGTCCTGTGCTAACCCCGTGACAGCCCGGGCTTTGCACAGTCGGGGGCCATAGCAACTTTTGCAGGGACCACAAAAGGAACTTAGTGCAAATGAGTGAGTGGGGACCTAACAGTCACAACTGGCCCATTATTCACTTCCATGGAACGGACTTAAGAGTCCAGACGCAAGGACAGAAAAGAGATTTAAAGAGAAGCAAAAACACCAGGTTCAATGGACCAACAGGAAAGTGTAACATCTGAAAATTTAAGTGATTACCAGACAAAATTCAGAAACAAGTCATTTCCCCCGTTTCCACTTCTTATTTTAATCTAAAAACCATCCCTTTATAACTGGGGATCCTTCAAAGCGAGGCTGACTGTGCACAAAGCATAGGACAACCTGGCTGACAGGGGATCCTTGTCACAAAATGGCGGTCAGGACAGTGCCTCAAAACGCAATCCCCACTCTCCTCGTCTGTACACCTGGATGTGCACCAAGTCATTACTTTACACAATTTTTTTTCTGATGAGAATCTTTTTGTCAAATTATAGGATTACTTTATTACACTCTTGTCACCTAGATGTCAACCGAGCTGTGTTTAAACCCCCACTTACCCAGCAATGTTCTGTATGGAGACACTTTTGGAGAGTGAGACACTCTGCTGTGACCGTCTACTTGCAAACATGGGGACGGCAGTGGTTTCCTCCACCAGGAGGACCGCGGATCGGGGGCGCTCCTTGGGCTGGGAGGCTGTGAAGGAAGAGAGGGCACAGACTGAAGCACACGTTTCCAAGCTCACCGGGACGGACTCCTCCGACAAATGCCAAACAGAAGCAAACGTCTCCAGGTTAGATTTGCCCTGGGAGTGTAAGTGCGTACAGGAACTCTACAGAGGATGGTCCGGCAACACCTAGTGAAGCTGCAAATGCCTATACCCCTTGATCCAGTAATTCCAATTCAGGGCACACTTATTCTGCAAGATGCACGTGTGATGCTTGAAACGACATACGTCCAAAGTTATTCAATGCGACACTAGTGATCAAAGCAAAATACTACAAAAGACAAAAACGAGTATCAAGAGAAGATTAATAAATGATGGCATGTCACATACTGGAATACTATGTCGTTTTGAAAAAATGAGGACAGTCGCCATGAACCAACACAGATCTTCAAGATAACATTGCAATGGGGGGAAAATCAAGGTGCAAAACAAAGTTACACAACAGACTCTCATGTTTAAAAAAAAAAACAAAAAGGGGCACCTGGGTGGCTCAGGCGGTTAAGCGTCCGACTTCGGCTCGGGCCATGATCTCACGGCTTGTGAGTTCAAGTCCTGCATCGGCCTCTGTGCTGACAGCTCAGAGCCTGGAGCCTGTTTCAGATTCTGTGTCTCCCTCTCTCTCTCTCTGCCCCTGCCCCGCTCACACTCTGTCTCTGTCTCTCAAAAAGAAATAAACATTAAAAAAAATTTTTTTTTGAAAAACAAAAAAGAAAAACGGGGGTGCCTGGGTGGTTCAGTTGGTTAAGTGTCCAACATCAGCTCAGGTCATGATCTCACGGTTTGTGAGTTCGAGCCCCACATTGGTCTCTGTGCTGACAGCTTGGAGCCTGGAGCCTGCTTTGGATTCTGTGTCTCCCTCTCTTTCTGTTCCTCCCTCGCTCGTGCTCTCTCTTAAAAGTGAATAAATGTTAAAAAAAAATTTTTTTTAAAAGATTCATCCAAATATTAAAGGAGAAAAAAAGAAAAATTAATAAACCCAAATTGGTGTTGGCTTTATTTTAATAAAAAAAGTTGAAGAAGATAAATATATAAAACTAAGAAGAGTGGTTTCATGTGGGTGGGATGGAGATTAGGCAACAGGGATAAAGAATCGTGTGACAACAGTGCATTCAAACAGAGAAAGTAATTCAAAGGAAAATAAATTGAAATGAAATTGAATTCAATTCAGAGGAAAACAGAATAATTCAAAGGGAAATAAAACAAAATTGAAAGAATTTTCGGGATAAAAGGAACCACAGGGCTGGGAGGTCAGTGCTTTGGGGGTGCCTCCCCAGCAGCTCTGAGGTGCTGGTCAGACGTGCGAATTCCCTGCCCTGTCCGCCGTTGGGGCGGGCACTGTGGCGTCCACACGTTTTACGAGCCCCCTGAGTGATGCTTTTGCTGTTTGAGAACACAGATTTTGACCAATTCTTTTAATTTACAGCTGGGTGAGATGCAACATATGTTTAAGGTCACACAGTAGGTTCTTCTCAGAGTGCATATTTCTCCTGAACGTGACCAGAGAGGAAAGCAGAGCTGATTTCACGTTCAACTGGACACACCAGCGTTTGGGTTAACAAGTGGTTTCTCCCTGGTAACTGAGCTCCTGTCCCAGACGCGAGCTGCATCGTCTGTCTGTCCCCAGGAGTGTCAAGAACTAGAGGAAATTGTACTGGGGCAGCTGTTATGACTTCACGGTATTTCAGGATGTTTTTGACTTCATCAGAATTAATAAAAACCATTAATTTCCAACTCAAATTCTATTTAGAAGAAGGTGATATAATAAAACACCAGAAACATGCTACACTTGCACACAACCAGACCCCTCCTGCAGGAAGCACACAAGGACGGAGATGCGGGCCCCGCCCCAACAGAGAGGGGGCTCTATGCCCAAGTGTTCAAGAGCCCAGGGCACAGCCTCGGTGCGGCGGGAGGGATGTCAGCGAGCGGACAGAATCTGATGGAGGAACAAACACCGGTTCCTGAAGAGTGGGAAGGATGTGGATGGGCCAGAAGGAAGACAGGACACTGATGAGGAGAGAGCTGTGAGAAGGAAGCTGCGGAAATAATCATGTCGTATGAATGTGGAAAGGAGGGAACCAGTAGAAGAGAAAGGAAGATGTACATAAAGAATCAGTAGAAAGAGCTGGAGAGGCTGAGTGAGGTCATGCTACGCAGAACCCTAAAAGTGATAAAGAACAACTTTCTTTTTTTTTAAACTAAAAAAAAACTTTTTTTATGTAACCTCTACACCCAATATGGGACTCAGACTCACAACCCTGAGATCAAGACTTGCACTGACTGAGCCAGCCAGACACCCCAAGAACAACTTTGTTTTAAAAAAAAATTTTTTTTTTTAAATGTTTACTTATTTTTGAGAGAGACAGAGACAGAGTGCAAGCAGGGGAGGAGCACAGAGAGAGGGAGACACAGAATCCAAAGCACGCTCCAGGCTGTGCGCACGGAGCCCAACGCGGGGCTTGAACTCCCAAACCGCGAGATCATGACCTGAGCCAAAGTCGGATGCTCAACCGACTGAGCCACCCAGGCGCCCCAGAACAATTTTGTTTTCAAAGGACAGCATGGGGGCGGTAGTGAAAGTTATAATTTCCCTTCTTTGAAACCGATCCCTACTCCACTCAGGTTAAGTGACTTAGTATCTCTGAACCTCAGTTTCCTTCTTTGTGGTGATGGGGACAGTAGCCAAAGCTAACACTTAAGGAGGCCTACCATTAAGTACTTTATAGGTTTGGTCTCGTTTAAACCTGTCGAGCACCCACTGAAACTGCCGTCATTCGTTTCGACGACGGACGGAGTGGGGATGCAGTAAATGTCTAAGGTTTTTTCCCTTAGCGCTTGGCTCCGACCCACACGACTTGAATCCACTATCTATCTGTACTCTTAACACCACACGCGTTAGGGGAGGGGGGTGGTAACACAGGAATAAAAATACATGTGGGGGTCACAGGTAACACACACAACCTGGCATAAGACAGGTAGCCTTAAAAAAAAAAAAAAAGATGTCATTTCATGTCATTTTATCTGATATGGAAGCACACAGATTTCTGAAGTGAGGGATAATGTCCCGGAAAAAAAGTTAAGGAAGATGAGACTGGTAAAAGGTGCTGGAATGGGCTGGATCGCCGACAAAGGTGGTTGTCGGTCTGGCGAAACTTCCCTTCCAGAAATCTACTCGCAGAGATGGGCAGCCAGCAGCCTCAATCTCCCTAAAGGGAATTCCCCATCTCCTGGAAGAATTCAGAGCAACCAGGCGAGCCTCAGGCCAGGGCACCAGCCTCACCTGGAGGGCCTGGAGCACCGCCCTGGGCGCCACCCCTGGAATTTCGGGTTCAGTAGGTCTGGGCGGGGCCCAGGAACTCGCACTCCCGATGGCTCCAGGAACTACACTTTGAAAAACACTGCCTTGGGGTAAGTCCCACACAGGTGTCTGTAGGGGCCAATTAAGATGATACTCAGAACTGCGTCACTTGTGGTGATTTCGGCGGGGAGGGGGGACCGATAACAAAAGTGGGGAGCAGGTCTGTGAAAGAGCACATCCTGCAGTCTGCAACAGCTGACACTTGACACGCGCAGATCTCAAAGTGACAGATGGGGAAAAAAAGGATGAATAAGCGTAGGTCCTATGTAATATAAATTTGACACGTGGAACAGTAAGAGACATTTTCAGAGACAGACATATGTGTGACAACGGAGCTGAGTGGAAAGAGAGGTGTTAAATAACTACGGTGGGTGCTAAGGAGGGAAAGGCATGGGGGAGTGGAGAGCGAAAAAGGGAGAACGTGAAGGAAAACCAAAGTGGAGCCTTGCACACACTGGTGAAGGCAGCATGATGCGGATGGAACAGTGTCATTTACGCAGTTTTCTGAAGTACCACCTGAAGTCATTGGGAAAAAAGAGAATGATTTACTTAACTTCACAGTTTATGAACTAAGAAGTTCAATCAGCAAGATCTCATTTTCTTTGTGCAACTGTGAGGCCCTAAAAACAAGCGTCGACCCTCGGAAGAGGAATTTTGAGATGCACGGGGTCACCTGCTTAAACACACAGGACACAGGGCTGCCTTTTAAGCAAGTACACACACCCTTCTAGAGCCTTCTAAGACAGCCAGATGGCAGAACATTAAGCTTCTGGTCAATGAACCTGCAGCCTTCTCTATCTTAACATGAAATAAATATTCAAATCTCGATTAAGAGTAACAAATGAATTACTACAGAAGTATGTTTAAGTCCTGAACCAGAGAGTCAAAAAGCTGGAAGAGAGGAGGGCGGAGTTACTTACGCTTGCTTCTCATGATGACCGTGGGCAGCGAAGACGTGTCATGTGCCTGCAGGGTCCCCTTGGGCTGCTGGACGAAGAGGAAAAGGAAATAAATAAGTAGATGAAGGCTGTGTCCACAACTTGTTTTCTGTAGACTTCAAGAAGCCTAGGGCAGAGAGAGAGCCAGCCTGGCTCCTGGCCAACGGGCCGCAGCATCCCGCCCGTCACCCCCACTGGCTCTCTTCTGAACCCACCATGTGCCATGGCCCCACAAAGGCTGCCTCTCCTGCCCAGAATGCCCTTGTGCCTTCGCCATGGGACATTCTTCTATTCAAGACCAGGCGAGAACTACCTCCTCAGTGAAGCCAGCATCACCTTCTTTCTCCTCCTCTCCCAAGGCGGTGGCTGGAAGCCCCTGAGAATCCTGCACAGGCCTCCACGGAGATTCTCCCCCATTTACGGCCACAGCCCGCTCACCATCTTCCCCACTAGAATGCGGGTTCCCTAAGCCAGCTTCTGTGCCTTTTTCTCTTTCTCTGGTGGCCAGCATTAACAAGGTACCAAATAGTTCTCAGGTGAAGCACTAATTTTAGTTGAGGCTTTTGTTGTAGCATCTGACAGAAACACTTTGAGTGAGAAATTACAGACTACACCAATTACCGAGAGAAATCATTAGTGGAAGCAGGTGGTTTCCAAATTAAAAAAATGCCCCCTCCCCCCCCACTTTCAGGCTGTGTTCTCTTCTAGGGGAGATGCTACATTTCCATCATGAGAACCTAGGACATTCCCAGCAGCGCTGTCTTGTCAGAGATCACAAACTCCATGCCTGTGGGGCCGGGCAGGCAGCGAACGACAGACAAGTGGGAGGAGAGGCAATCCACACATCCTGTGGAGGGTACAGCAGCCACTGGGGCCCCAGTGCGTTACCACTTCCCGTCCATCTTCCCAGCATTTAGGAAACCCAGAAGACAGATACCATTCTGGATGCTTAGGATCAATCAACAGATCACACATTCCTGACTTCAGACTGCTCGGCAAGTCTGGGGCTTATGTTCTAGTGGGGGGCTGGGGAGTGCAGACCATGTAAAGTCAATGTAATAAATAATACAAGCTGTGAAGCACAGACCCTGAGAAGGTGGTAAATACTACGGAGAAAAGGAAAACAAGCAAGGTGAAAATCGGTAATTCTGGGTAAGAGGAAATAACCAGGGTTGTGAGATCTTCCAATTCTTTAAGGAGAAATCAGAAATCCAAATTGATACGAAATGCGATTTTTTAAATAACTGCATTAACCAAAAAACAAAAACAAAACATTACTTTAAGAGCCAAACAAATTTATGTCCATGGCCTGGTAAGATCTGGGGTTCAGAAGCCTATCATTTTTACACTAGTTCAGACTAGCGGTAGCCACATCATCTGGGAACTTGCGGGAAATGCGAATTCCCGGGCCCTGCCCCAGAACAGGCAGCTCTGGGAGCTGGCCACAGTGAGCGGTCTTCTAAAAAGTCCCTGAGCAGGCTCTAACGTGCACTCAAGCACGAGGCCACTGCGCTTAGATAAATGTCTGGTGACCGAGGCAGCATCCTGAGCGTCTGTGTAGACGGCAGCTGGAGGGCACTCTTCGGACAAGGAACAAAAGGACACTGATTTATGGGTGGCCGGAACACCAGAAACCACAGAGGGTGCCTGGGGGTATGCCCCACACCCACTCTCCTGAAGGGCCACCTGACAGGCAGCGCCCATTATTGTGCAGTGCGCGTTCCCAGAGCAGGTGCTACCACACGCCTGGCACTTCCTGTTCTTGTGTCATGTGCCCAGAGCCAACCCCTTTGGTGCCCTGCGGACTCAAGTGCTGCCAGGCAGGCTGTGCCAAACCCTAACCCCCTCCCCTCCCGCCTTGGCTCCTCGGGAGGTCAAGGGCCCTGAATGGCACCAGGAGGAAGCCAGGTGTGTGACCGTCCAGGCAGGCGGGCACACACGGTTAAGAAGAAAACCACCGTAACACCACCAGACACATCCGCATCATGGAGAAATGTGTATTTAACGTGGGAGTTCTGAAACCCACAGGCTCCCGAGTGCGTTAACCAAGAGACTCCATGGCTTTAAAGACAAACTACAGTCTGGTTATTTTGGTCTCAGTCTTGGTATCAAATGATCCCAATAAACAAAAACCAC
Organism: Herpailurus yagouaroundi; assembly: GCF_014898765.1. Classification (NCBI taxonomy): domain Eukaryota; kingdom Metazoa; phylum Chordata; class Mammalia; order Carnivora; family Felidae; genus Herpailurus; species Herpailurus yagouaroundi. The sequence continues at coordinate 9,784,163 of NW_024412416.1, forward strand.
AACCTGGCCTCTCCCAACCCCGAGGACTGGTCCGCTCAGAAACGTCTTACCTTCATCTTGACCTTTGCACAGGAGGCCAGACTCTCTCTGCAGCCTTTGTGGACGAAAGCACCGCAACCTGAAAAACAAGCAAAGCTCAAGGTGACTTCGGGCAAACATATCCCAGGGTCTGACTTCACGCTGCCGTGGCAGCCTGTGGACTCCCAAGCGAAGTCACTCACATGTCAGAATCCGGCTCTGATTGCAACTACAGCCTGTGGTTCCCTTCCAGAAAGCAGGCGTGTGATGTCATTTGGAGGAAGAGAAATGACAGCAGATGCGACTTGTGATTAGTGGAAACTAGAAGCGTGGAGCCGCTCCGGCAGGAAGCGGAGAGGCTACCGAAACAAAAAGCAGAAGCATCTGCCGTCGCCACGCAAAGTCTAAGGCACAAAGACACCCACCAGCAGAACCCCTCGCCGGGAGCTGGGCAATCTGCACAGCTGTGTCAGAGGCAGAGCGTGGATCCAAGAGTTCACCTGTTTACCCGCTTCCACTTGGCATCTTAACCACCCTGAGCTTTGCACAACCCAGCCCGAGTCAGGCGACGCAGAAGAAAGGTCATCAGAACCCCCCAGGCACATCTGGGGAGCCCTGCCCGACCCAGGAGCAAGCGGGCGATGACTTCCGGAAAGACGGGGCAGAGTCCACATCTGCCAAGGATGGGAACCTCAGCCCTTCTTTCTTATTCCCTTAGCTCCAAAGCCGCTGATGTAAAAACCCAGTCCTCTGTGCCTCAGCAGGGTCACTGTCAGCTCTTACTGCTGCTATGAAGTCACAGAACAGAACTGTGCCAGGAGGGCCAGAGACCTGTCTGCGGGGACACCCGGTGACGAGAGCATCTCCCTGACAAGAGCAACCAGACACCATTCAGCAGGCAACGCTTCACACGCTGACGCAGGAAGCACAGGTCCTGCCCGTGTCAACTCGCTCACCGGGGGCCAAGACGCTCTCGCAGCGCAGACGTGTGGATCTGGGCAGAGTGGAGGGGCGCCGGGGGGGACAGGACCCAGGGACGCAGATGCCAGACCCCGGGCCCCAGCGGCCTCTTCCCACAGGCCCTTCCTCGACGGTCGCGCCCGCACCGCCTACTTGGTTCGGGGGTCTCTCCCACGGTACCAGCAGCCACGCCGCACTGTGAGGCGCTTGTGGTTTTCTCCTCCCCAGGGGCTCCTCTGGGACAGGGACCCTTGTGTGCTGTGGAACCTGTAAAGTCTCTCTACCACAGTGCCTGGCTCACGGCACCCATTTAAATGTCTGCGTTAGACCCTTCTAGGCCTCTTGTATCCAAACACCAAGTGCCCTGATACATTTTACAGAATGTGAAATAGCAACTTACTAACACTAAAAGGGGCACAGGAAAAACACCTATGAAACCACGTTTGATTCAGGCCGTGGCTCTGCTAATTAGTTAATTAGTGTGTTCTCAGGGCCTCAGTTTCCCCAGCTATCAAATGAAAGGAGGGTCCACATTTCCCAAGTTCCTTCAGTCTGTTATTCCACAAGATTCTTCATGTTCCATCTCTTAAAGAAGGGAATAATTTTCCAAAGTAAATCCTACTGAATTGTCCCACGAGGTTCATGCAGTGTGACATTTCAACTTCTACGTTACCTGAATGACCACTAATTACCACCCCTCAGAGCACGGTCAGGGAGGGGCCCTGACTGGAGGAGTCTGGACAGAGGCGACCACCACACAAGAGGCTACTGGGGGCAAGTCCAGAGGTGGATGGGTCAGAGTGTGAACCGGTCTGCAGTCATGGTCGGGGAGTGGGGAAGAGGCTGTATTCTAGGCCTTTCACTCCTAGGCCTGCCTCTGGCCCCCATCTAGCTAACTTCTACGACTCTACCCCATGGGACATTCTCTGGCCACCTTTCTGATGTTACCAGACCAGAAGAGACGATGGCAGCAGGAAGGGAGGCTCCCCTGGGGAAGGTCACACAGGCGTCAACAAGACGAACAACCTGGAAGGTTTCAACTCCGTCAAAACTGTATTCTTGCCTCTGCTGTGTTCCTTCTCCGGGAGCAGACTGTGAGGGAGTGACCTCGATGCCATGCTCCTTGTCATTTCTACGGTCTGCGAGCATCTCCATGTAAGCAGGGGAAGCTGCCCCAGTCAGCAGTGGAAGAGAGGTTACGGACCCCTGAACGGGAATGCCGGGATTGCTCAGCAATGTCCCGTTCTGGGCATAAAGAGGTCACTGCAGAAAGACCCCTGGGGAATGACTCATTCTAATCAGTAAAAGAAAACAGTCTGAGGATGTCTCACTAAAGAACCGGAAACCACTGGCCCTTGTTAATTTGTCCAGTTCTCTGAGACTTGAAAACGACCCATTTTGATAAAGAAGTTGCTGTTTTACTACTGAGAGAAAAAGCAGAATCACGAAGAGAAATCCATGTAACTCCCGAGATGCCAACGTGGCTATGCCCTTCTTCCCATCATGCAATGCAACTCCTAGGATCTAGACCCCAGGGAAGCTTGGCTCAAGACTTTACGCCTCTCCAGCCAACGGTCTTCCAGGAAGGGCCACAGAGGCAACAGGTAGGCTGGACCATACGTCTTTATTGATTTGTATTTAAATTTTTTGCCTCTCACCTCCCGAAAACTCTTCAATGGCTCCCTGTCACCTTTAGGATCGTATTTCTTGCTTGACTTGACAGGACCCGCCACGCATTGCTTGAACGTCCAGCCCCTCACCAGGTTCAGCCATGCCTGTGGGCCCTGAATAGAAAACGGTGTTTTGTACTTGTGTCCCTTCCCCTACTGGGCTGGAAGGACTCAGCTCTACGACATCCTCTCCGACTCCCCACATCTGCACTGGGGGGACTCCGTGCTCGCCTCTGTCACAGTGCTGTCCCGGACACACTCGTCCCCTGGACAGAACGCTCCCTGAGGGAGTCTCACTTTGTGTTTTACAATTTTTACACCCCTGTTCCCAGCTGCTGGCCCACAGGAGCACCAGGTGTCTCAAGAGGGTGGCAGGTGGGCTCCAGGCTGCCGGCCCCACAGCAAGAAGCGTACACGGCAGTGGAGGCCAAGCCCCGCAGCCCTTTCCCAGCAAGACAGATGTATTCGCCCACCCGCGCCCCAGCCTCACTCGGGACGCCTGCCATGCAGAGGCCGGGAGCGCGCGGCCACCCGGCTCCAGGGCCCAGATGAGCCGCCGGCTCTTCACGCAAAGGCTTCAGAGCTCCCCTGGCCATCTTCCCTCCGTCTTTCACACATCCCTGGCTCAGCTTGAGTGTTTCGCACACCTCTTCTTTAATCCCGTGTGTCCGGCCCTGCCCTGTGTAGGAAAGAGAGCCTCTCCTTCACTCCATTCCACTCAGACAAAAGAAAACGTGCAAGGATTCGCAGATGACAGAAACTAACGAGCCCATGTTACGGACGAGGAAAACCACGCATTTTGAAACACGATGAAATGTACCGCCACACACAATAACAGTAGCTTGAAAGTATTAAAAGACTCGTTAGCAAAACAGTAAGACACAGAAAGAAAAGCTGTACAGACTGAACAGGCAACTCAACCACACAAAACGGTGCCTGACCTCTCCAGAAATCAGAGAAACGCAAACTAAGCCAACAGAGAAACACCATTTCGTATCCAACCAGGCTGGATAAAATAAAAGCCTGCCAATTCTAGGTGGGAAACGGTGATGTGTGAACGCTCAGCATCTGCCCCGGTATCTGGAAACTGGCATCTCCACTTTGGAAGAGTCATTTGGCAGCTAGTTGACAACGTGCCCGCTTTATGAGTTAGCAACTCCCTTCCTGGTGGACAGCCTGGTGATGATGTCCCGTGTACTCCTGCTTGTAACAGAGAAATGACCCAAGTGACTTAGTAGTGGGACAGATTTGAGAGATTCATAAAATGGGACACCATACAAGAGCTCTAAGTCAGTGATCTGGATTCAAGCTGCTTCAGTGTTCTGGCTCCCCCAGATCTAATGTTGAGGAGAATAAAGCAAATTGCAGAATGAGGAATAGTGTGTGGGACCATTTATGTAAACTACAAAGACTTAAGGGTTGTTGACGTAGAAGATAAAATGATGAAGTTCAGACTATATACACACTGAATTCATGATAGTGCCCGTCCTTGGGGAGGGAGGAAGAGGCACCGGATGAGGCAGGGAAAAACGCGGGGGGGGGGGGGGGGCCAATTTTTCAACTTTCTTGGTTTATTTCTTTACAACTGGGAGAGAATCTGAAGCAATATAACAAAATGTTACTAATTTTTCACTTGAGCAGTGAGTCCACAGGTGTTGTTACATCATTGATGTACTATTTTGTACTAGTATCTAAAAAACCAAAGCCCCCAAACCTAGTGTTAACACATTTTAATATCCTTCAAAGTTCCTGGAGTTTCCTTGAAAACACTCCCTTATTCCTTAAAAAAAGTCAATCATAGTAGTGCTAAAGTAAAAACAATTTTCAATCAGCTTTTACTATCTTCCATTCCAGTTACAAAAGTACATTTTCTTCTTTGGTTTATGAAAATCCATAAGGTTTCTGGCATCTCTGGGCAACAGACGGGATGGGATGTGCCTGAGGACTGGCCACTAATTCTGACCCACAAGTGACCCATCAGCATCCTGGTTTCCAAATTGCACCCTGCCTGTTCCTCTCTCCCTGATCAGGTCCATCTCCCGAAAGAACGAAACGAAGATGATTTTGGGGGAGGTTTGGGGGGTGGTGCCATCACTTTTCAACAGACTTCAGCAATATTCAACTTCTCAGGCCGGTGTCTGAGATTTAAAAGACCATTCCAACCGATGAAATGTAAGAGCAGCCGTAATAGAATGTACATCTAAAAGACAACTTTCCCCCACTTTCTTAGTTGAGACAGTTCCCCAAACTCATACCCTGGCTGATATTTTACTGTGCCCTGTAATAGGGTGGCGAGGCTCAGCGATCAGTAATTCATGCAGGGCCGTCTGCCTAACATACTCAAGCTCCCACTTGGAAAATGCTCAGCTTGTTACCAAGTTGCTCTGGACTCAGTTCACAGCCCATTTTAGTGGTGTGTGGGGGTGATTTAGAAACTCTGGCCCACTGACATCAGCCAGAGTCATGAGGTTAAAACCCTACTCTCTGTTTCGGAAAACAGACAATTACCAAGAACACAAGAGCCGAAGATAAATCTAATAGAGTCAAGCTCTTTGCCACAAACCATACCATGTTGTTAGGGAGATCAAAGAATCATTTGGCCTTTTATTTATTTATTTAAAAAAAAAAAAAAAAGACTTCCTAAGAGCAGTAAGTAATATGCTTTCATTTTTCAAAGTTATTAAAAAAAAAAAAGGTCTCAGCACGGTGGTTTACGAGAACAGTGCCGACTCCTAATTAGATTCCTCTGAACTTAAATGCAAACGGCCCAGCCTTCAACAACAACAACATTTTTTTTTCACTACCAAGAGGCATCAAACAAAAGAATATGAAGGAAAACCCACAGAACTGGGAAATATCCTCTGTTGATATATATATATTTTTTAAACCTCTGTCACCAACCGCCACAGGTCTGTGGTGAACTGTTATATACTACACGTTGCTTCTCTTTCAGCAGAAAAACCAAAAACTACCTGTCAGAGAGACCAGCTTGAGAAAATCAGCTTTAAAGAAGGATAAGAGCAATGACCATGCCAAATGGAACAGAAATCACAGAACGGTCTGGGCACAGGAATGCTATGGCAGGAAGGATTCAACTTTTTTTTCTTGTAATTTTTTTTTAATGTTTCTTTATTTTTGAGACAGAGGGAGACAGAACACGAGTGGGGGAGGGGGAGAGAGAGAGAGGGAGACACAGAATCTGAAACAGGCTCCAGTCTCCGAGCTGTCAGCACAGAGCCCCCATGCGGGGCCTGAAACCCGAGTTGGAAGTTGGACGCTTAGGTGACTGAGCCACCCAGGCACCCCTAAAGGATTGGCCTTCTTAAGCTGAGCTCTGAGGTGAGGGACCTTCCCACCCTGAGTCCACTGATCATCCTCAGGAACACGCTAGAGTCCTGCCTTACAGACACAGATCTGGGGGGAAATTCTTGGATCCTTCTCAAGGAGCAGGCTGAAAGGTCACTTTTAAGGACAGAAATGTGCAACTTCCTCCTATCATTTCAACTCTAACCAGGAAAACTAAAACAAAACAAGCAACAATGAAAACAACAGCAACAACAACAACAAAACTATTTAGGTATGAACCAATGTAGAAATACATGCTCCAAAGTGCTTTCTGCAACTTGTTTGTTTCAAATCTTTGGGGAGTGTGAAACACCGTGGTCTGGACTGATGGCAGCTTATTAGCTACAATGCATGTAAAATGTTCTTCCTTGCCGGTGTAATAACCACAGAGCTGATGCACAGAACAAGAGGAAAGCCACAACAAAGAGCCAAATCATCTCAGGTGAGAGGCTCACATAACAGCAGTTTTCAGAAGAACACTGGTAAACAAAAATGGAACAGAATGCAGGGCTCTGCTTGAATAAGAACTGACTTTGTGATTTAGGCTCTTCTTTTTCCCTAAACAATAAATTTCTTTTACTATGTCACACAAGCAATGAACTCTCCATGCCAGAAAACAGTATCTAGAGAGCTGCCTTCCTGGATAAAATCCAAAGCAAAAATCTGACCATCACATGCATTCTGAACTCTCATGTTTCCTACTCTGATTCTAGCTGATCTACTTGTTTATTTTTTTAATCAAGAGAAACAACCTACCACAAAAGTACTCAGAAGCTGCTAACACAACAGAAAATAAATCAACAATCATCTCAAGATCATCTTACATCTGTTTAAAGCAAATAAAACAGAACCACTAACACGATCTGAAACCCAAACATAATGAATTCCTTACTCCGAAGGATTCCACCACACATTCCAAAGACCAAAGTATTTGTGGCAGCTGGAAAGAACAGCTGATGATTCAAGGGAAGCTTTACGGAGTGGAAGAAGTAAGAATTGGAAACACGCTCTTTCCTTTCCCTGTTAAAGTTAAAGCGAGAGGTGAATTCTGGCTGAGAAAAAAAGACCTGCCAGGTTTCTGCTGGACGGAATTACTTGGAAGCAGTCCTGGCAGGAGGCTTTAGTCCTTGCTTCTTCTCCCGCCACAAGCAGGTTGCAAAGAACTATTATGGAGCCTTTGCTCCTTGCCGTTTCTGGTGTCTATGATCAGGACCACTTCCACGCAAGTCCACGGAAAGGGACTCAAGCTTTCACCCAGAATTAGGATGTGCTACAGACTGGTTTGGGTGTATTTCAGCAGAGTCAAAAGCAGGTGATAATGTTGAAAACGTGCTGTCCTGTTGAATCACTTAGTATACGCACACAGAGGGATATGTTAAAGGGACTGATGACATCTGGAACACTGGAGCCCATCAGTATTGGCCACCATCCTCCTTCACTACGATGGGTGACATGGCTGATCTTTCTGAACCACGACTTAAAACTGACGAAGCAGGTGCCCGGGGGTGAGGCTGCAGGGGTCAGCAAGGAGGGTTATATTAGACCAAAAAGGAAAGCTACCAGGAGGGAAGTGACGGACTGGAGGGATGCTACGTTTCCTGAGGTTCTTGGGAAGATCCTGAGCACAGGAGGGGATGGAGAAAAGGGAGAGAGGATTCCGAGTCTCCAAGTTACTCATCTTTTCCACTTCCTGCTAAGATAACAGATGGTGCTTCACACACATGAACATTCACTGCAGGCTCTGTTCTTCAGGAAGCTGGAGAGAATCAGCAGATTACTTCTGCTCCCTTGGGAAAATGACCACATATCGCTCCTCTGCTTGCAAGCCTTGATCCGCAGCTCCCCTTTTTAATTAAGTGGCAGGCTGCACACTGTCATACACAAATCTTAATGCCACCACCAAACGCTGAGCCCACTTCCACACTCTCCCGGAGCCGAGTGCAGAGCTCCGAAGTTTCTGAGGAGGGCCGGTATGCAAGTTAAACATGTACTTTTGGAGCTTAGGTGCACATGAGGGAACTATCAAACTGCTCCTTTCTGCTGTCTGATTCTTCCCATTTAAACTTCAAGAACATCATTCTTTCCCCTTGTCTTTGCAGAGCAGGTGGAGCCTAGATGACTTACGACATTTCAGTTAGATCAAGCAATTGCCAGAAATCAAAGAGCCACTGGCTGAGGACGTTCTGATGCTCCTCCTCCCTCCAAACAGAGAAGATTCTAGCGATGACACACTGGGCTCCACGAAATAATTTGTTTCCAGAAGAAACAGACTCCTCGGGTGACTTAATGCTAAAGTTTACAAGTTAAACCAAAGAGGTTCAATCCAGAAAAGTCCCATCCCATTATAAACACTGTTAGCATAAAACTAGTAGCCAATCTGTGTTTTACCGGTTTTCTACTTTAAAAAGCCTTAAGTGAAATACTGTCATATTATGTGCCATCAAAAATGTAAAATATTTAGGACAGGCTGAGTTACGATCTTAACACTCTCGCTGAAGTCAATAAATGAGAACAATGAAGCTGCTTTAATGGATCCCCAAGTCAGAAATCAGAGGTGCCTAGGATATGTAAAACTCACATGACTACTTGGGCATCTAGTTTATTCCTGTATTTAGTTTTGTGTACATAATATAGAGAATATCTTCATTCATATACGTAAGCAGGTTCAAATATTAGTTTAAAAATGGCTTCCTTCACAATCACGTTACCTTCTTCAGTTAGTTAAAGACAGAAGGAAAAATGTAAACAGATACGCTGATAGCTAAAGTTAGTATGTTGATGTTAAAATCTGGTTATACTTTTGAGCATGTGGTTTTTTTTTTTTAAGTTGATTTATTTTGAGAGGGGGGAGAAGGTGGGGGGGGGAGAGAGAGACAGACAGAGAGAGAGAGGGAGGAGGGAGAGAGGAAGAGGGAGGGAGAGAGAGAGAAATCCCAAGCAGGCTCTGTACTGTTACTGCAGAGCGTGACACGGGGCTCAAACTCACAAACCGTGAGATCGTGACCTGAGCCGAAGTCTGAAGCTTAAGTGCCTGAGCCACCCAGGCGTCCCTAGCATATGGATTTTTAATGCAGGTTTAAAATTAGTCTAAAAGATATATATGCATGTATATATTCAAAAACCAGCAGCATTTCCAAAACAGTTCCACAAAAAACATCCTGAAAACCACTGCCCTGTCTATTCAACTAATTACTACATGGACTTGTGGCTGGTAAGTTAAGCCCACGAGTCTCCTCCTACATTTAGTTCTTCCTCATGGGTTGCTCTGGGGTCCTCGGGCCCCAGACGTTTCTAAGACGTGTCCCAGGTCCCCCTCTCGGGGAGAAATTGTAGCACACGCTCTCCCACCAGTGTGAGCAGCTCAACAGTCCAGGAAACCCTAGCTCTGCTTCCTCACGGAGGGAGTCCAGCAAAGAGCAGTTCTATTCGTGTCTAACAGGAAGAGGCATCAAGAAAACAAAAACGGGTCTAGGGCGCCTGCGGTCGAAAGAGGTGCACCCTCCTACGCTACGGCAGATGTTTCTATCTGACAAATCGATCCTACGCCAGCCGCACGTTTAAGCCTGAGTCATCACAGTCTCACGTAGGCTAAGAATTAATGTAGCCGAGGAGGATAAAAGTCAACTGCTGTAACCTAGAAAGAACACAGACACAAAAGCCAAGGACAGTAGAAGACAAAACATGTCCTGGACATGAATCAGGCAACCTTTCCGTTCCAAATTTACACTGAACAAAGGTGTCTGCAGCCAGTCACGGCCGGAGCCATCCCGCTACTGCAGCCATAAACCAATGGTTCTCACCTTTCCTCCCTGGAGCACAATGCAAAAAGTTCTCTGGGTCTTCAACAAAGGTTTTCCTTTCCACCCAGGTTCTGTCCCTAAACCTTCTGATGATATTTCACGTCACACCTCAGCACTGAGAGTCTGCAGAACCAACTGTGTTGTTCTTATTCAAGCTGCTGCTGTCAGTGTCGTGGGGACAGGGCACCTCTCCAGTCTTCTGGTAAGCGACTGCTCTCTGGTGACCATTCTGCTCTTTGTCTGTTGAGCTCTGGAATCCACTACCAACATATTTTGCTCCTTCATCAGAGACCAGCTGACAACTAGAAAAACCTTTAAAATTATCAGTGATCCAAGGTTTGCATTTTGGTTCTGCTCATACAAAATAACAGAAGTACAGTCATTAAAAAATTTAAATAAGAGTATAAAAGAAAACCTGAAGCCTCCCTTAATCTCTCCTCTCCTCGTCTCTTCCTTTAAACTGTCAACAGCTTGGGGTATATCCTGTTAAATATTCTTGTGTATTTACATCAACAATTAGTGTCTCACTGGTCTTCCGTGAGTTCAGATCATACATCTAGTTCTACTTCTTGCCTTTTCAACTTATCAAAGAGTCTTGGAGGCCTGTTTGTGTCTGCAGAGCTACCCCAGTGGCTGGCAAACTATCCACTTGGCGGGCAGAGTCTCACGGGAATACGGCCACGTTCACTACTTAGGGCTTGACCATGGCCAGAGCCGAGCGGCCACAAGAAAGACCTGCAAAGCCTCACACACTTGCCGCCAGTTCCCTTACAGAAAGAGCTGGCCGACCCTTTTTAGTACCAGCTCCAAATTCCATCTGATGAATCTACGACATTTTGCGGATGGATATCGAGTGTCTTTACCTTCTCCCCCATTACGAATCATGCTTCAGTGAGTAGGTACCAAGGGTTATGACGCTTGGAGAACTCTTCTCACAAGCCGTCGCCAACGCTAAAAAGGAGGGACATTACGTAATGTGACAGAGGCGCTAAATATCGCAACAGTGGCAATCACGTTACAACATATAAATGTATCAAATTCACGTGTTTGCACACCTTCAATTTCCAGTGTTATACCTCAAGTATACTCAATCGAAAAGACAAAAGGTGCCTGACACACACTGCTGCTCAATAAATATTTGTTGACAGGAGGCTTCCGAATGAATCATAAAACCAAATGCCGTGTTTTGCAGAGCTCAGGTGACCAGACTTTGTTGAAGAACTTCACTTAAGGAACTCACGTGCATAATTACTGACAGTTAAATGTAAAGAATAAATTCAGTCTGAAGTCATGAGAGTTTCTAGAATATTCACCCAGCTCTCCTTTCACTGCAACAGGTTACAGAGTGGAAGCCATTTTCCTCCTTTATAAACAAACAGAATTCAGAACAATCTACTGATGATGTGGAACACTGAAATAGCCGAAAAATCTCCACAAAGATCCTTCCAAGGCTATTTCTACTCCTGAAATTTTATTCAGTTATTTTTCACATCTACGCCTTAGCTGCGCTGTTCTGTTCCTACATGAGAAATTCTATTCATTTTAACTTTTTAATAATTCGCAACATCTTCCCCTGTCTACGCACTTGCTAACTTCCTCATGGTGGTTCACTTCCTCGTGTGTTATCCGTGTATTTTTTATCTTAAACTCAGCTTCGGCTTTATAGGACTATTCTCCTTCCCGTTGGGAAGCCTGTTTTACTGGTGACCCTACGGTTCAGTTCTGTATTTGTTTCTGCTGAGCTTCCTTAGTGTTTTTATCATTTTCAGACTGGGATTTCGTTAAACCGCTTGTGAAAAATTTCTTAGTTCGAGGTATGAATGGTGTGCATTTGGACCCCAGATTCATATATAGTGCAGAATTCTCACCCAGAGCCCTGGGCGAAGGCAAGTTTCCTTGCTGCTTCGGAAGGGCCAGTGGGTGGAGTTTTTCTAGGTCCTTCAGTATGGACGTTGCAGCCTTTAAAGCTCCTGGTTTCATTCGGGGGTCTCAGTTCCAGCTCCCACCTTGTGCCCTCGAACCACACATCCTGTCCTCGGTTGACAGGGAGGCTCTTCATTGCTCTGATTAGGAGTTTCTTCAGGGATTTTCCTTTCTGCAGGCTCGGTTATGTATTAGTTTAGTGTTTTTATTTATTTATTATTTATTAATATATTGCATTGAACATTTCTGTTTTATAGCAGAAAGCAGGTGTTCAGTCTCCTCCACTGATGAAGTTCTTTGAATATCAAGTTCATACTGTCAGTCAAGAAATATGAGGTCTTTCTGTTTTTCTCTGAGACCAGTGCCCCTCAAATGGAGAACAGGCACTTTGCAGGAGGGATACACAAAATGATTCTTTGGGACACGGGGAGGGGAGGTTTTACAGCTCTCATTTATATGGACTTAAAAGAGAAACAGAATTAATAAACAGATGATGTACTGGTGCCTCACTCAGCCCTTTGTGTTGCGCTTAGATGTCCGAGAGGGCCCTGGAGGTTAAGAGCACTTGAAAGAAGCTGGGGATGTGTAACAGAGGCTCCTGTCCTCATCTGCTCACTTTCAGCATGCTGTGGTGAATGGAAATTCACAGGTGCTCAATGCAGTGGGCTTAGAGAGTATATTTGGTTCCAACTAAAATAAAATGAAAAAGGGACTTACACAGATTCCTGCAAAGAACCCACTGACCTAAGAGTATTATTAAGAAGATGAATAGCTAACCAGCACACAAGACAATGGCAAATCTGACTTCTCTTATTCCTGGAATGGGCTCTTTAGAAGTAAGGTATAGGACAAGTGTGTAATTCCTGCATTAAATATATACACCCTGGGGGCGCCTGGGTGGCACAGCCGGTCAAGCGTCTGACTCCTGATTTCAGCTCAGGTCATGATCTCATAGTTCATGAGACTGAGCCCTGTGTCAAGCTCTGTGCTCACAGCACGGAGCCTGCTTGGGACTTTCTCTCTCTCAAAATAAACAAACTAGTGTGTGTACACACACACACACACACACACACACACACACACACACGTATATACACCCTGCGTGAGTAGGCTAAAGACGTTTTAATGATGCACGAACATACTAAAAAGTGCTTGGTGACTGCTGCCCTAGGTAACCAAGTTATCCCAGTACCAAGGAGCTGACTGTGTCAAGAAAACCGAACGCGTTCGGCTGACGGCCTAGGGAAGCGCCCTAACAGAACCTGGGCCCCACAGTAACATGCAGGGGGGAGTGGACAGTGGTGGCCCCTCGTTTCCTAGAAGTCACATAAAGCTTACCACTAACGCTGGAACTCTCAACTTCCTGGTGAGTCGCATGTCGGGGAGGACCTAAGCGTGTGTGGGATCCGCCCACAGGATGCATAAAGATTTCGAGAAGAGCTCCTCCCAGGAGGTGGTGTTGTTTTTAAAGTAGGGCGGTACAACCAACAGGGCTGCAGACAACATTTGGGATATATCGGCAAAAGTCCTCTTCCAAGGACGTGATGGTAAAGCTAGTCATTCAGAAAGCCACGACAGCTGTGGTGCAGACAAGCCGGGCTGTGGGCTGTGTGCTGGCTTAACTCCACTCTGTCTCTTCAAGAAAGCAAGTGAGTGGAAGTCAATTCTGCAGTAGTTCCGAATCTGCTCAAGTGAGCTTTTAAACGTTGCAAATTTCAGTAAGTTAATTATTTTTGGTAACAAATCCCTTGGGGTATTCCACAGAAATGACTGAGAACAAGAAACGTCATAAATACCATAGTCTGAGAAGCGTTTCTTGGCGTCTAAGTTAGTCACTATCTTGTCTGAACCTGTTATAGGTGCCACACGGTGTTAATCATCTCTGCCTTCGGGGTGACTGGGCTGGGCCTGGGGGTGGCTCGATCTCCAGAATGGTCAGTTCCGGCCACAAGCGGCCTCACAAATTTTCTTTGGTGTGTGCGCTGCAATGATTACTTTCTATCCATCTAACGACAACAGTTTTGAGATACGGTGCCTTAGAGCCGGGTCTCTGCTAGATACAGCTGGTAGCCTGCTTTTGTACGGCCCATAAACTACAAACGGTTTTTACATTTTTAAATGGTTGAGATACAGACCAATATTTTATAATATATAAAAATGACATGAAATTCAAGCTTCCCTGTCTATAAATGGAGTTTTATCGGAACACAGCCATGCTCACTGGTTTATGTATTGTCCGTGGCTGCTTTTGCACAATAGCAGAGTTCAGTAGTTGTGTGGGGACCGTGCAGCCCACGGAGCCTAAGACACTTGCTGGTGGGCCTTGACAAAAAAAGTTAGCCACCCTCTGCCTTACAGTATCTTATCAAAACCAGGAACCACACTCGGTTAACAGATGGGGCTTTAAGGTGCTTCTGATTGGGTCAGCGACAGGTCAATACGGGACATCTCTGCCCACGAAAGTACCTTCCCTTGGGAGTCACCACGACTTGATGTTGGCAAATGGCCGACACACATGCCAAAAGATGAGCGCATACGGCCTGACAAAGGACTGCCGTGTGGCTTTTGAGTTGGAGGCCACGAGGCTGTTTTGATGAGGACACAGACTTCCAGGACAACAGAACGGCGTATAAGAGATTGGGGCTCTCTGCAAAAACATACAGGCTGTATGCTCTACATCGAGAACTGATGACCCTCCTGATGTTTAAAGGCAGACACAACAGGCTGACTTGTCCACACACACCAGGAAGGGATACGGGGTGGATGGGCGGGAAGCCTGGGGCAAGCCCAGAGCCGTGCCTCAAAGGAAGGGGCGTGTCACTTACTTGCACAAGTGTAGGCGTCCTTGCTGGTGAAAGGCTTCACGCACTGGCTACAGCTGACGGGACCCACAACAGGGATGGAACTGAAAGCGTGTCCATTGACAGTCTTCTTGTCCTTGTCCTTCTCCTTCAAATCTTTCTCCTTCTCCTTGATTTTCTCTTTCTCTTTTTCCTTTTCCTGCCAAAGAAAAGAGTTTAGAGTTAGTTGGACGCCAGAGCCTTCCCTTCACCCGGGCACCCGGACGGCATGCGGTCAACAGTGGGTCGTGGCGAGTGTTTGGGATGCAAGTCAGGAGTGCAGTCCTGGACGACGGTCTTTGAAAGTTGTGAGCGTTCGGGCTTCATGAGACACACTCTGGGAAGACCGGGCAGGCCAAGCAGTTCTGTCAGCGGCTTGCTCAGCGGCTGTTCAGACCGATGGACACAACATCCCAGGACCAACACCTGGAAGAGGCTTCTGGAGCTGCAGGAGGGGAACGTGGGGCAGCCAAGGACGCTGCTCCTCCCCCCAAGCACGGCCCATGGAGGACGCAGGCCATGAGCTGAGGGCCGGCTGCAGGCAGGGAGCAGGAAGGACAGCAGCCCTTCTCGCGTCAGCTTGGGGCAGCAGGGAGCTTTCCTCGGGGGGGGCTCTCCTCCAACTGCTTCCAGCCACAAGTATTACCGTCCCCCACATAGACACACACCGCTCTTGCAATCTAAAATAATCCCTGCAGGACAGGTACCCCGAAGCGAGCCACTGTGACAAACTACCAAGCACCTCATACTCTGAATCAAGGCCTCTGCGTGCGTTACCGCACCTGATCCCATAACTGTGAGGTGAAGGGAGGGCATGGCGCTGCCCGTCGTACACCCGAGGAGATCAGGATCACAGACACCGGCTCTGAGCAGCTACTATGCGCCAAGCACCACAGATGGGAACATACACCCAGTGAAGAAGCCATCATCTCCACTGCACGTTCAAGGACACCAAGGCACAGGGTGTTTAATACTACAGTTGAGCCCACATGCCAACCACAGCCCCACTGGAATGCAGACCCAGATCTGGCCGACTCCTCAGCTCTGCTCTCTTCACTCGTCTCCACTGCCAAGGGCTGGAGAGGTTTGTTGACTCACAGAAGGTCACACGGCAAATGATCGGCAGCCCAAATCACAACCTGGGCCTTCTGACTTCCTAATTCAGAACCTGTCCACCATACTGACCTGGTGAGTGCTGGCCAGGTCTGATTCGTGTATGGCCCTTGGTTAACGAACGGAACACATATCAAAAATCTAAGAGCCAAATTGCTACACTTTAGAACCACAAAAAAGAGGACAAGAAAGGGAGAAAAACAAACTACTTCACTTTACAAAACAGGAAACTGTTCTAAGTGAAAATTAGTAATGGCTGAAGTACGTACGTAACATTCTAATAACAAGCAACAGCAAATGCAGTTTTTTCCAAGTATTTCTCGCTCTTAACCACATTTGGCCACAGGCTTCTCCATGTGTAAACGTTAAACTGAAAAGCATCTGCCTCCTTGCTCAAGAAAGCTAATGCGTGCTCCAAGGGCTGAGAAACTCATCTACGGCAACTAACATGCTCTCCAACCTCACAAAGCTCATCAAATCTGAATAATAAATAATACCCTCATCCTTCATAATAATCCAAACTAGTTCTTCCAAGGATAAAAACAAAACAGTAACCTAACCACCGTCCTCCCCCTGCCTCCCGGTCTCTTTCTGTGTTTGTTAGGATTTAGTGCCTTAAAGAAGTCAGGCTCTTACCTCCCCATGTTTTGGTCCTGTGAGTCTCACTGTTATGAGGGGTACTTCGTGAAACCGACCCCATTTTACCGACATGATTCGACCCCCATGCCAGGAAGCGTGCTGTCACAGAAGGAGGGGCGCATGCCGGCAGGGCAGAGCGTAGCAGCTTCGAGCTGCCATGAGAGAAACCGTAAGAGGAAGCCAGGGACTGGTTGAGAAAGGGAAGGAGGCAGGGCTGAAGTTGCTTGTTTCCTTAAGACAAGCTTAACCATTTGTATGCTGCCAGGAAGGCCAAGTACCCTGGAAATGAAACAGAACGAAGTCCCCAGAATGCAGCGTGTGTGGACGGTGCTTCGGCCACACGATAGTCAGTCTGGAAGGACTGAGGCCAATTAACACTTAGAAGTTAAGGAACACATCTTCTATCTGTTTAGAAAGACTCCTCATGGTGTTGAAATCGGGATGCTTCCTAAGAACACTCCTCAGTGAGGTCTGCTTCGCCTGTGGTCGAGTGGTGACCCATTGTTTTCTGCAGTGTGACTTCTGCGTGTTCAACAACGGCTGGGGAAGTCGGCGCCCACGGTATTTCAGGGAAGGAGGCAGGAAATAACTACACTAGGGGACTCAGAAGGAAAACGAGTTCTCCCTTTCAAAACCTACTGCTTTAGACAAGCCATTACAAAGACAAGACCAGAGAGCACTCCGGATGACTGCGAAACATGCTGGGATGAAGCCACGGACACGCTGCCCATGTTTAATCAGAGAAGGGAGCAGAGAGGGAACTGGATTTAACAGTGACTCCAGCCTTGGCACACGGCTCCTCTGCACGGCTGACGGGGTCGGCTCTTTTATGCTGAGCACGGGCACGCCGAGGTGGGGCTGGATAGGGGCAGGTCTGCAGGAGCACAGCCCTTGCCCCAAAATGCCTACTTCAAGTCAGATTAAGAATTCGTGTACATGTGTCTGCCCACGTATCTCCCGGCTAATCTGCAAGGAGGAAAGCTTAGAGAAGAAAATCAGTGGGACAGGCTGGTTTAAAGGGGGTCACTTCACTCCCTCTGCGTGAACGGGATCATGGTGCACATTAGTGTTTAAATAGTCTGTAAGCCAGCGAACTTACTTACTGGCAGGAAGCGGTACTATGAGAAGATGCTAAAGACAAAAGCAGAACCCGCCAGTCTTCCTGTTACACTTCCTGTTTAGGCTTGCCCCCGTTCTAAAAAACATCCAATACGCTTATCTAATTACATGTCAGATACTGCTAATGTTTTAAAAGGACATATGAAGGGCCAGAACTCAATTTCTCAAATCCTAGATCTATCTACCTAGATAATATCTATACACCTATCTAGAGAACTCCATGCTACAGGCAAAATGTGAATAATCTGTTACACAGTGGCTGACTTTCGGCTCCTTAGAATATTACTTAAGAGTTGCCAACATATAAATCAACCCTTAAGCACATATAATAACATAACAATGAACAGTGGGCTATATCTAAGTTAATAACAACAAACTATTTTCATGAGTATATCTATCATACCTAATTGTAAGAAAAGTAAAAATTTCCAAACCATTCCTAGAGACTCTGCTAAGAATTTACAGGTGGCAATTTAATATATCTTCACTAAATGCTTTAATTTTTCCTTTAAAAGAGCTAGGACTGGGGCGCCTGGGTGGCGCAGTCGGTTAGGCGTCCGACTTCAGCCAGGTCACGATCTCGCGGTCCGTGAGTTCGAGCCCCGCGTCGGGCTCTGGGCTGATGGCTCAGAGCCTGGAGCCTGCTTCGGATTCTGTGTCTCCCTCTCTCTCTGCCCCTCCCCCGTTCATGCTCTGTCTCTCTCTGTCCCAAAAATAAATAAACGTTGAAAAAATAAATAAATAAAAGAGGTAGGACTGATTATACTGTACACTAGGTTAATAAAAATAGGTTAGATCTCTAATAGTAGCTCTTTTAAAAATAATTTAAAAGCAGTAAAACCATTATTTTCAAAAGAAAAACTAGTATTAATATCCACAGTCACACTTTCAATTGTTTTAACATTAGGGAGAAATGACATTAGCCAGTAGTTATGAGAAACGGTAGAGTGCGCATCATCACACTAAGAAAATACTTACTTTTGTCATCGTTTAGAGAAGGAAATGCTTCTGTAGGGGAAAGCTGTAGCTTATCAGTGCAATGGCATATTAAGTCAGGGCATTTAATGTAACTGGACGTAAAATGTATCATTTCACTACTTCCCCTACTTCTTACTCTCTTTTGGTGCATTGACACAAGTGAGCTCTTCCATATGAAAGACGGCTCACTCTTAACCTTCTTGATGGATGTGGCCAGTGGGCCCTTTTCTAAACACCTGATAATGGGAAATGGACTGCGAGTCCATGTTTCAGATTTGTAATTTTCTGAGGGTTTCCACTGCTAGAGGCAGCACGAGCCCCCAAAGGTCTTGAAGCCAAGCGTGAAAAGAGGAACCAGGCTCATTTTGCAAAACAGTGTTGTCATTCTGGCAAAGGAGATGCTCAGACACCAAGTGTCGACTGATAATGGCCTCTGCCAGACTCTGCTCTAACAATATCCTTCCTTTGTCCTGCCTTTCTCTTCATTCTACTAGCAAATGCCAGTTGTTTGAAGTTATTTATGAGTGAGCAGGAAATGAAGTGCACTAATTACTGGAAGTCAAAGAGGTTCTGTCCTAATATCTAGTTCTGTGACCTGAAGCATAGCTCTCTGTACTTCAGTTTGTAAAGTATGGACGATGGGATGAGACTTTTTTTTATGTTTATCTATCCATTTTTGAGAAAGAGAGAGATACAGAGAGAGAGAGAGAATATGAATGAATGAATATGAGCAGGGGAGGGGCAGAGAGAGGGAGACACAGAATCTGAAGCAGGCTCCATCCAGGCTCTGAGCTGTCAGCACACAGCCCGATGCGGGGGCCTGAACCCATGAACCATGAGATCATGACCTGAGCCGAAGTCGGATGCTTAACTGACGGATCCACCCAGGCGCCCCTGGGATGAGACTTTTATAAAGGTCAGGTTCCAGTTTCTAAATTTAGTCTTACATTGTTTATGTGTGTTTGCGTCCTCTCACTAATGCGATCAGTGGCATATTCACGCTCTGCCCTGAAAGTCAACATCCCTGGGGAGATGGATGGGAAGGGGACTCTTCACTCATTTACTGGTCTTCCAAATGAAGACCTCACAGTCTAAAAACAGAACAACGACAACAAAACACACTTGAAAGCATCCAAATAGATCATAAAATTTCTCAAAGACAATGATCTTTAGTTCTTTAGGAGCACTATTAGCACCTAGCAGAATGCTGAGGCTACAGAAGTCATTTGATGATAGTACCTAGCTAATCTGCACTGATCTTTGCCAAGATTTTCTTTTGTTGATGCCAGCCAGGGTCCCAGCCAGAAGTGATAGGTACAACAGGTAAGACTCTGTTTAAGCCTTGTTGCCAGTATGCAGAACACTGCTAAGCATTCTGTTCTGAATTTAAAACTCAACCCTATTTTTTTTAATTATGAAGTTAATACTTATATATAGGATTATTCTGGAAACATCCTTGCATTTTTCCCTGCGCTTTCCTGACTGCCCCACTTTCTCCCCTTCTGCATCCAGGCAAGAAAAATGAAAACACAATTTCGGTGGCAGGTTTTGTGGAAAAACTCCTCTGAGTCATCACTGAACCTAGTATTGGCTAAAGGAGAGACAGCTTATTTACAAAACCCAGTAAAATACATGGGCTCTACTTCCAGCAGCCCACTTAACTGAGGGCCTAAGAGGCTTGTTACATTTGGTGGCAGGCGGCTTGGGGAGAGTGTGAGGGGTATACTTTTACAACAATATTCTTGAGTTCAGTGTTTGTATTCCCTTACTTCTAAGTAGGTACGGGTGTGTGTGTGTGTGTGTGTGTGTATGGACATGCCACACACACATGTATACACACATGTGTATATATAGTGATTCCTTAGCAAGAGCTTGTCACTGATTTCCATTTAGAAAAAAAAGTTTTTTTTTTTAAAAGATATTCCTTTATTTTATTGGAGGCTGGCTGGGTGGGTGAATGGAAGGTAGAAGGTCCTCTCCCACTGAGGTGACACTGAACTGATTTTGGTTTAGCACTGGGAATCAGTATAAGAAAAGGAAACCCTTGTCTTCCTTTCTTTTGAAAGTACATTGAAAAAAAATGAGAAGAGTACCTGTCTCTATGTGGGGTTATTACAGGTGGTTTTTATCTATTTTTGTATTTCGAATATTCCCAGGAGTATGGAAAAAATAAACAGACAAAAAACGTTTAAATATTTTAACGCATGAAAGACAATACCCTGCAACAGCCTTGCAGTCAGGACTAAATCAAAGAATCCACTTTTGTCTTAAAGTCTCTTATAATTTTCTGTGGGGAAATCCTTCTTTTTTTTTTATGTTTATTTATTTTTGAAGGAGAGAGAGACAGAGTGTGAGTGGGGGACGGGCAGAGAGAGAGGGAGACACAGAATCCGAAGCACAGAGCCCGATGTGCGGCTCAAACTCACGAACCGCGAGATCATGACCTGAGCCGAAGCCAGACGCTTAACCAACTGAGCCACCCAGGCGCCCCAATCCTTCTAACTTCTAAACCCAAATGCAAATCTTTTCAATCTCCTGATCTTGGCATAAAATCCTCAGGTGCATTTTAAACCCAGTTTACTGACGAAGGCACGTGGTCGAGTATGGGATCATGGAATCTTGGTTCCACTGCTGTGAGCAGCACACACTCACAGGGTAGCTTACTCCCAGGAAGGGGAGAACAGGATCTCCTCATACGGCTATGGAAACGATTACATAAAATAATCCATGGAAAGCTCTTAGCATATAGTAAAAACCCAATTAGTGGTATTACCTTTTGTTGCTATTTTTCTTCAAGTATTAGGCCATTTCAAGGATTATCTCTGTGCTTATTTCCTTACGTCCTCATTACGTCCTGTGACAGGAGCCTACAGATGACCAACGAAGGCCATCACGCAAGGAATGCCCCCAACGGTACTTACTCTGCTCTTCTTACTGCTGGACATTTTATTCTTGATGTAGCTGAACGTGCGGCTGACTTTTGTTCCACTCTTGCCTTCAAAATCTTTCTTGGAGGGGCTTTGAGGCAGGAAACTATAGGTCTCTTCTGTTATACTAAATAAAAACAAGAAGAGTGATTTTTAAAAAAGACTACAGAAATTTTTAAAAAGTAAACACAGAGCCAAAAAATACAATTCTTCATAACCATGTATCATTTTAGCTACAAGTCACAGTCAACTTATGCACACACGTGACAACGGGCAGCAGAGGAACAGACGGACAGAGGCTGCTGAGCGGTTCCACAGAGTAAAACCTGAGAACAGAGGACACCACCACGCTGGTCCCAAAACCAAAACCGTTCTGGTCCCAAAACCTGGCTAAGTTTTCTTGTGTCGGCCATCAGTGTTTTAGTAATAGATTTTTAGTGGCCTGGTGTGAAAGAGCCTGTCAATTATTCATTTATTATTTTATCTGAAACTTCTTAATCTAAAATAGCACTCAATTTATACACACCTTTGCATCAAATAGGTGCTAGAGAAGAAACTCATAAAGACAACAGAAAGATGGACGTGTTAATAAAGGCTGTAAAGGAATTTTTATGACTGAACGTACATCCAAATTCCCTGAAAGCAGAAATCACACACCATTTTTTTAGTCTTCTGGCACACTGGACAATCAATACTGGTGCACGCAGCTTTGCACGATTTTAGGAGGGAGGAGAGTATAGAAAGCTCCGCTGTAGGAGTTTCACCCAGAGCCAGGGGTACTGATCTACTGGTTCAGGAAGGCTACACGGGTCCATCACAGATGGACATGTTTGGACCTCAGGAAGTTCACAACGGTGGACTTCCTCAGAGAATGCGGGGCACATGTAGACACAAGCCATTCCACAGAAAAGGAATCTACTTACACTACGTTCCCCAGGTGTTCTACAATCGTTATTTTAAGAACTCTTCCACAGAAAAGCCGTGTCTACCTCAAGGGCCTCTGTGAGAGGACAGAGGCACCCCTCAAGAGGGGGAACAATCCTCTTCAGGAGCTAAGGTCTGTTTATACATGAAGTACTGTTTACAAAATAAAGCAGTCTGTTATTACGATAAGGGGGAAATGGTGTGAGAGCACTGTTCCAGAGAAGACAAAGGAGAAATAAAGTACGACAGAAATACAAAGAGAAGCATTCATACTGAGAGTTCTGGATCACTGAGTCACAACCGATGCCTCTGCGAAAAGACACATGTTCAAGTGCAGGGCAGTAATCAGAGCCCCCATGATGCTTACATTAGAATATTTTAGAACCCCATAAGCATGACAAGAGGAATAGAATAGTAAACAATGAGTCAAAATACAAACCTGCCTGCTGTCAAGTAAAGAACCAATTCACTTACTTGGACAAAGCTATGAGCCATATCCGTGTAGGCAGAAGAAAATGGCTTTAAAGCTTAAAATGGCTAAGGTACAGTTCCCCGCACGCATGCACACGCAGACACGTGTGCATATGAATACACACGCGTGCAAACAGTGAAACAAAATGTTGTCAGGCTTAGGGCTTAATTCTTAGAAGCAGAGTACAGAAGTTCATAAAGTCGAATACAAGTGTTTCCTCTCCTGAATAAATGCAAACCTTTATCGTCAGGGCAGTGTAGAGAACAAAAGGAAAAAACTACTGAAGACATTATTTAAAAACGATAGAGAGTCTTCACTACAAACCACTTGTAGCCATTATTCCAAATTTATCACTTAAGGAAGTAAGAATCCAATGAGCTGAATTAACTTCTCAGTTTACTTAGTGAAATGTCATAAGACATCTTGGGTTTCCTTCATCTCGGGGAAAGGAGTAACAAAATAAACGTGTAGTACCTCTCGGTCAGGTTAGCACTGGTGCTGTGGAAAGGCCGTGAATCTGGAAAACAAAAATGGCAGAGGAAAAGTTGGAACCAAAGGACAGTGCCTGGGTGACAGATAAGAGGCTTAAAATATTTACAACGACACACGCAGAGCAGAGAGAACATCCGAAAGCCATTGTATAGTGCCTTCTCCTAAGGGTTTGGAAGAAGGAAAAATTCACCTCAAAACTCAGTATCAGAACTGGAAATAGGCAGCAGTAGGCGTGAATTCCCCACGACAAAAAATTTCATCCAAGAATCACATCACTGAGCAAGCCCCAAATCAACATTTTTGTCCCCACGTTCAAACATACACGAAAACATGTTTAATTCCTGTTCTCGTCAACGCTCCGTTTCCATAGGCCATCTTTCTGAGATGACATCACGGGAAGAACACAAAATCGAAAATGAAGTATCATTCATATTCTGTTTGCTGTTCATTTTGCTTTCGTGGATTTCCATACCAAAATATCTAGCTACCATGTACCTGCTGTTTTCCGGAGTATTCCTGGAAATGGAAGAGTGAAGAAGAAAAGGGCACCAGAGCTGGCTGTGTGTGTGTGTGTGTGTGTGTGTGGGTGTGTGTGTGTGTGTGTGGGTGGTGTCTTGGTCCTGTTACTGATTTGGGGTGAGATCTCTGCATTTCACTTCCTCATCTGTGAAATGAGGGAGATGAAACTGACGGTGTGGTCCTTGCCAGGCTGACACTGATATGGCGAGTACGGCAGGTGCATCCTTCCTTCCTCCGTCACCATCGGAGCGTAAACTGAAGCGGGTCATTAGCACCCAGGCTAAGGCACACAGCAGAGCAGTAAGTGGAGAAAGCATTAGGAACACTACGATACCTTACCGACAACATGCTAATAAAGCTGGAGCTACGTCAGGACTTAGAGGAGATGGTCTCAATCATACCACGATGAAGGATTTCCAGTTTTTAGATCAGGCACGGAAATACTTTGTGTGTGTGATTCCAGGAGGACAAAGGCCGCTCAGTACAACTCCTGTTACAGTGTGAACAAAACACACACCTTATCCTGCAGGTGGGTTTGAAGGACTGGAGACGACCAGGAGTAAAACCCTCATTTGACAGAGATCTGAAGATGTTCTACTACTAGATTACCAGCATTTGAACTTAAATGTCCAACCTGTTTTAGATTCTGATTAGAAATGCAAAATGGTAGTTATTACTAAGTGAATAGCCAACAAGTAGGAATAATAGATAGGAAACTTAACAACCAATTCTAAGTCTTCAAAAGAGTACTTTCTATAGCTTTTCCTTTTACTTACTTGGGTTCTTCTATTTCACTTACAATGCATGGTCATCGAGATGAGCTTAAGAGTAAGAGTAAGATCTGGGATCTGTTCCCTAGTTTCTGCATGATCTAGGTGTGAAATTGTCAGCATTTTAACCTCAGGATACCTTAATTTACTTAAACAAAAAACCAAGAGTGTGGTTTAGATCAGTGGCTTTATAACCTTTTGCACCCCAGGAACCCTGAATGACAGAAGCAGCATTAAACTCTCTCACGTTGTCAGGCTCTGTTGTACACTAACTAGAGCAATTACCTAGCAAGTTACCAACCTAGTAATATGAACAAAGTGAAAGCAAAATCCATAATGAAGAAAAACACCAACTAGCACAGGATCTGGCCAAGAATCAGCTCCCAGTAGATTTCTGCTGAATAAATTAGAAACTGAACAAATATGTGATTGAGTACTGGGAGAATCTGGGACTCTGGTAAGGATTTCCAACCTTTTCACTGCTGAAGAAAAAATTCATTCATTTACTATGACCTCTTAGATTTGGTTCTGAGAACAGTGGTTAATCAACCAATGCCTCTGAGATTCCTGAAGGGCCATCAAGTTTTCAGTGCACCTAAGAGTATAAATTAGCCAATGATACCTCTACGGTATAATCACAGACAAAAGCAAAGAAATCTGTCACTGAAGTCAGCCTACAAAGTATTATGGCAGGTAAACAGTGTATTTCAAGTAGGATTTTCTTAAAGTCTTGAAATAACCTGCAGACAGAATATACTAATATTCCAGAGTCGGAACTACTGGATGGACCGGGTCAATGGTTTTTAAAGTGCGTTCCATGGAATACTAGTCTCATGAGATGTTCTCCACAGTCAGGCATATATTGTGGTTACCTAGCTAATGCGTTTGGGAAACACAACTTATTGAACACTGCCTTGGGAATTCACAATGTACACATTAGCATCTGAAACCAGCTTAACTGGACTTTTCCTCAATTTATCTAGCCATGAACCAACCCCTTTCTTTCCCTTCCTCTCCCCTCCACCTCCAGAATTCTCACTGGTATTTCAGGGTAAGGAACACATTTTGAAGAAGGCTAGATACCTGGTTCAAAGGTTTCTTCCAGCTTCTATACTTTTATAATTTCATCCTGTTGGATTAGCTGTATAACCAGTGCCGTTCTAGATTAATAATTTCGTCTTAGAGGTAGAAGAAATACCACTGGGACCTTACTCTGCTCATCTGCCACATGTGGACCTATGTCCCCAGGTACACAATACTTTGAGATGAAACAGACTTGACAATTTCTGAACACTCAAAGTTGTAAGCAGATTTTCACAACTTCCCTCCTACTACAACTGGTATAAAGTATCTTATGGTGTGCCTATTCGCTAAACATCTTTTCATTATGAAAAAAGTACTGAATATAAGATGACTTCCATTTAAGAGAAATTAAACTTTATGTTACTGTACATAAGGTACTTTCTTTTAAGAACAATGCAAAGAGGTCACCCTCAGGTTAATATTGATTATAAAATTTTAATATTTTAATAAATAATTAATACCTAAATACTGCTGAAATGTAGGGTCAGCAAGTGGTAGGGAATTAGGTTGCTCAATTATACAAATATTGTAATTCTCTGAGGCTCCTATCACAGTAAAACCTTGGATTGCAAGTAATTTGTTCAATGAGTATTCTGCAAGACAAGCAAACATTTCTAGTAAATTTCAACTTGATAAATGAGTGATGTCTTGCAACACCAGTAGTACATGATGCCAGATGTCACATGATCACAACATGGTCACATGATCACAACATGGTCACATGAGCCAATGGTTCTTGAAATTCACTTTAATATACAAGTGCTTTGGATCACAAGCATGTTTTTAGAATGAATTATACTCGCAAATCAAGATGTTACCGTAGTTATATGAAAACAATTCAGTATTTACCTTTATACTAGAAATGTTTTTTTCCATTAAAAATAGCAATCCTGGAATTTTCCAGAAATTTTGCATAACTGAAAAGTGATGTTCACAGGGGGTAGAATTCATTTCCTTTCCAAGCTTACTAAAACCTTATAAAGTTTTTTTTTTTTAATTTTTTTAATGTTTATTTTTGAGAGACAGAGTGTTTAAAATTTAGGCATTATCAAATAAGAATATATTAATCTGAAATCCACACTGTAGTAAAAGGATTGAAAAATAAAAGTTCCAAAGGAGAGAAAATGGGAAGTTAGGAAATACATCTATAACTCTTACTCCCTGATCCACGTGGTGTAAACTCAGAGGAAAGGTATTTTTATCTTCTTTTTTTTGTTCCTTTAAAGTAATCTCTACGCTCAATGTGGGGCTTGAACTCACAACCCCGAGGTCAAGAGTTGCAGGCTCTAGCCAGAGAGGTGCCCCAACGGAAAGGTATTTTTAAAGACAGGTCTGAAAGGTGAGAAGAAAAAAGTTTAACATTAGCTTTTAAATATCACAGGTGGATATCTAGATATCTGTCTCATGAGACCAAAAAAAAGCAAAACATGGGAAAATGAAATTTACACTATCAAATAGAAAGCTTTGTGAAACCAGCGCTCAGTATTACAAAAGGTACAAGGTGGGATGGGAACACCTCCCCGTGCCCTGGAATCAGGCGACTAGATCAACCAGTGCACGTGGCATATAGCAGACAAAAACTGTTTCATCCAAATTAATTCTCAAAGCAAAGCAGGAAGACAAATGGTTTAGAAACAATGGCATGCAAGGGGGTACAAATCCCCAGTTTCTTAGAACCAAGCTGACAGCACTTTCAGCACTGTCAGACCCTGGAGAACAGCCGTGGACACTACAGTGGCTTACTTACTACGCAACTCCTCCTCGCCATCAATGGAGTGAGAAGAGCCAAGAGAAAAGAGAGTTTTAGACTTAAGGAGATGTGGAGAGATGCGGACGGAGAAGGAGACCCGCCTTGCTGGCTGCATCCGTGGCTGGGCTGAGAAGTAGGTCAACACGAGACATTAGAGAGCGCCAACTGTACCGGGACAAAGTCAAAGGCACCTGAGACCATGCTGAACAGAATAATGTTGCTAGCCTGTGTGGTTCCAGGAAAGGCTGCCTAGTGAACAACGTATTTATTCACATTTTCATCTTTACTTCTGAGTATCTAGAATTCTAACATAGCTTAAAAAATTCATCCAACAAACACGTACTTGCCAGAGTAAGAAAACAAGAAGTCCATTATTTTTAACGGTCATAATTTATAGCTGGAGTTGTTTTTCTTGAGAGTGGAAACATCTGGAGTAGTGGTGTTTCTCAGGATTCTGTGTTCAGCTCTCTTCTCCCTCACCCCAGACCTCCTCACGCCCTGCCCTCCCAAAGTACAAGCTGAATTCGCTGGGCTGGTGACACACACCTTTCCACCCTCAGGCCGTAGCTCTCCCTTTGAGCTCAAGACGTGTTCATCTCTCTCTGCTCACCTCTGGGGCATGTCCCATAGGCAGCACAAACTGAGGAAGCACGTGAGTGACATCTCTCTTCTCCACACCCACCCCTCCTCCTGTATTCCTTGGTTTGGTAGGCGGTACCTAACATCTAATGAATTGCTCAGAACAGAGACCTGGGCCCCATCATTGAATGCTTCCATCTTGCCTCGATTCAGTTATTCTGACTATGTGTTCTAGAATTCTCTGAACATCAACTTCTCCCCTAATGCCACCGTGTGCTCTCACCTGGATCTTGCAGTAGCCTTCTCCTGATCCATGACCTTTGCTCCCCAACACTTTCTTCAGGTGGTCTCTCTGAAGTGTCCGAATCAACCTACTTTATCAACTTAAATCACTCCACTGCCCTTGGACAAGAAACCCCAACCCCTCGGCCATGCTTTCCACATATGGACATACCTCATTTTATTGTATTCTGTTTAACTGAACTTTATGGATACCGCAATTTTTACAAACTGAAGGTCTCTGGTGACCTTGTGTTGAACTAGCCTATCGGCACCAGTTTGCTAACAGCATCTGCTCATTTTGTGTCTCTGAGCAGTCGTGATAATTCTTGCAATATTTCCAATGTTTTCACCATTATTATATTTGTGACGGTGATCTGTGATCAGTGGCCTATTATGATTGTTTGGGCGCGCTACACACCACACCCGTATAAGACAGCAAACTTACGTGATAATGACCAGTCATTACTCACCCTGCCCGCCTTGGGCCTCCCTGATCTCTGAGACACAATATTGAAATCAGGCCAATTAATAACCCTACAAAGTCCTCTAAGTGTTCAAGGGAAAGGAAGAGTCACACGTCTCTCACTTTGAATCAAAAGCTAGAAATAATTAAGCTTAACGATTAAGGCATGTGGATAGCTGGGGCAGGCTGAAAGCTAGGCCTCTCATGTCAAACAGCCAAGCTGTGAATGCAAAGGAAAGTTCTTGAAGAAATAAAAAGTGCTTCTCCGCTGTACACACAAATGATAAGAAAGGGAAACAGGCTTATTGCTGATATGGAGGAAGTTTTAGTGGTTTGGATCAAAGATCAAACCAGCCGTAACATTCCCTTAAGCCTAAGGTTAGTCCAGAGCAAGGATCTCTTCAATTCTGTGAAGGCTGAGAGAGGCGAAGAAGCTGCAAAGACAAGTGGGAAGCTAGCTGAGGTTGGTTCAGGAGGTTTAAGGAAGGAAGCCAGCCCCACACATCCAAGTGCAAGGTGAAGCGGCAAGGGCTGACGTAGAAGCTGCAGCAAGTTCTCCGGGAGATCTGGCTGCGATCCTTAATGAAGGTGGCTCCCTGGATGACAGATTTTCAGTGTGGATGAAACAGCCTTATATCAAAAGAAGATGCCATCCAGGACTTTCATAGCTGGAGAGGAGAAGTCAGTGCCTGGCTTCAAGGCATCGAAGGACAGGCTGACACTCTTGTTAGGGGCTAATGCAGCTGCTGACTTCAAGTTGAAGCCAGTGCTCATTTACCATCCTGAAAATCCTAGGGTCCTTGAGAATTGTGTTAACTCTACTCTGCCTGTGCTCTGTCAATGGAACAAAGTCTGGATGACAGCACATCTGTTCACAACTTGGTTTCCTAAATACTGTAAGCCCATTATCAAGACTTACTGCTCAGAAACAGAAGATTCCTTTCAAAACAGTACTGCTCATTAACAAGAGCCTGGATGGAGATGTAGGAGGAGGTTAATGTTTTCAGGCCTGCTAACACAGCATCCATTCTGCAGCCCGTGGATCAGGGAGTCATTTTGACTTTCAAGCGTTATTATTTAAGAAATATATTTTGTAAGGCAACAGATGCCATAGACAGGGGATTCCTCTGATGGATCTGGCCAACTTCTGGGAAGGATTCACCATTCTGGGTGCCATTAAGAAAATTGGTGATTCCTGCGAAGAGGTCAGAATATCAGTGTGGACAGGAGTTTGTAAGAAGCTGATTCCAAACCTCATGGATTGAGCTGTTCAAGATCTCAGCAGAGGAAGTCACTGCAGATGTGGTGTGGAAAAAACAAGAATCAGACGTGGAGCCTACAGAGGGCACTGAATTGCTGCAATCTTGTGACAAAACAACAGATAAGGAGTTGCTTCTTATGGATGAGCAAAGAGAGTGGATTCTGGGATGGGAGCTACTCCCGGGGGAGATGCTGGGAATTTGCTGAAATGACAACAATGGATTTAGAGTATTATCTACACTCAGCTGATAGAGCAGCGGCAGGTTTTGAGAGGACAGACTCCAATTGTGGAAGGTCTACTGTGGCTAAAATGCTATCAAACGACATCTGACGTCATTACATGCTACAGAGAAATTTTCTGTGACTGGAAGAATCAACCCATGTGGCCAACTTCGCTGCTGTCTTATTTTGAGAAATGGCCAAAGCCACCCCAACCTTCAGCAGGCACAGACACGGAGGCAGGACCCTCCACAGGCAAAAAGATTACAATTCACGGAAAGCTCAGATGATGGTTAGCATTTTTTAGTGATAAGGTATTTTTAAATTAAGGTATGTGCACTGTTTTTTTAGATATCATGCTGTTGCATGCTTGACTAGAGCATAGTGTAAACGTAACTTTCATATGCACTGGGAAGCCTAGTGATTTAGTAATTCATCTGACTTGCTTTACTGTGATATTTGCAGGGGTCTAGAACCAAATGGTTAAGACCTCTGTGGCATGCCTGTGTGAACTCACCCAGTGAATTCCCAGTCTTCTGCTGGCCTCAACTTTGAGATGACTTCATCCCAGTGAGCATTCTCTGTTCTAGGCTCCTGTACTGTCCCATGTTTGTTTGTTTTTTTAAATTTTTTTAAATGTTTATTTATTTTTGAGACAGAGAGAGACAGAGCACCAGCAGGGTAGGGACAGAGAGACAGAAGGAGACACAGAATCCGAAGCAGGCTCTAGGCTCTGAGCTGCCAGCACAGAGCCCGGCACGGGGCTCAAGCCCACGGACTATGAGACCATGACCTGAGCTGCAGTCGGACGCTTAACCGACCGAGCCACCCAGGCGCCCCTGTACTACCCCACGTTTCTTACATTCACCTATTCTCTGGTCTGTGAGAACGCGGTGAGGAAAGCAACTGTATCTATAAACTCACCTGTCTCCTACACCGTGTGGCCTGGTACCTGCCAAAGAGTGACTCAAATGCTCACTGAATGAATACATTAATAAACGAATTTCCCTTTGTCAGGCTTTCTGAAAGCTCAGTGTCCTAAATGAAATGAAAAAGCCCTGTACGAACTTGACAGTCACATAAATACTACGTGATGTCAGCTTACTGCGGGCAGCCACGTCCAGTAACAGAGATCCAGGACTACTGGCACAACTACAGGTACGCCGGCTCCTTGGGCAGTGACGGCCTAGGACGAAAAGTAAGCTACCATCTCCATGTGCTTGCAAAAGTCTTTCCAAACGTGAAGCAAATTCAGGAAATGAAAATGAGCTCTCTTCTTATACCAGATTCCTTCCTTTGTCACAATTTCATGGATCATCTGGAAAAACCTATTTGTAGGAATATCTAAAGGAGGATCCTCAACATATATGTTCTTTGTGATAACAAACCCTGAAAAACAAAGGGAAAGTGACTTCTCATTAAGAAGCCTGTGAGTTGAAACATCTCTCTAATGGGTACAAGTCTCCTTTTAACGTCACCACCACCAATGTGGTTAGGGCTCTTCCAGGAACACCACCAAGCAAGCACCTTCTCCGCTGCTGGTAAGCATCTCCTGAGCATAAGCCATGAAATGTGTTAAAATATACTTTGGGCAAGGATCATCTGTAATAACTGAATTATTCTGCATGTATAGAAACAAAATTTATGCTTAAGTTCTATCAAGAAACCATCTAAGTCTCCTGGCAAGCTGGGAGTCTCCACTCCATCCTCTCTGATGCAAGAAGAAATGGGGCCA
Organism: Herpailurus yagouaroundi; assembly: GCF_014898765.1. Lineage (NCBI taxonomy): Eukaryota > Metazoa > Chordata > Mammalia > Carnivora > Felidae > Herpailurus > Herpailurus yagouaroundi. The sequence goes on from NW_024412416.1 coordinate 9,816,043, forward strand.
CAGGTCCCCAGGAGTGGTCTCTCTGAGGGCAGTCCTCCCCGGCATTCTCCCCATGATGCAGGTAGCCTTGGTGCTATTGTGAGTCCCTAAAAGATGAGCTGGCAAGATGCATTCATCACGCTCCCTCCCACCACGACAGCACAGCCAAGACATGAGTGAGGACAGCTTCCCCACCCATTGTGGTTCCCAAATAAGCTGTCGCCTGTCTACTTCCCACACCAGAAAATGACACAGAAATACATTAGTCACTATCTTGACTCAGTATTTTCCTCTGCATCGATGGATTTTAGAAAATGATACCAGCTTAGAAATAACGTTGAGTTTCCTCTGTGTTTCTCTTCTAGGAAATGACCCAACAAGACATTCCAGACAACAGCTCAGGAGACACACGTTTTCAGAAATGCCTGGATGTTAACAGCTCTAAGACTGTGGTAGAAGGAGCTAATTTCTTTGAAGAAAGAAGACAGAGCCCAGGCAGAAGTGGAAAGTAGTGAGATAAGGTTGATTTCAGAAAGTATTTTGTTCCTAGACAAGCGTACTCATAAGGCACAGTCCACTTAATGACCATGAAGGATGGCGTTCTAGTTTCTCTAACATTGTTTTAACTCTGGTCAGGGACAGACAGACTGTAGCGCTGTTCTGGGTACCGTGAACTCACACGCTCCATAACAATAACAAATGCTTATTATAAGGCAGGAAATATGCTAAGGACTTTACATAAATTCACATGTAAGCCTTCTCACGTTGTTACCCGTTTCATCAAGTAACTTGAGGCAAAGAATCTCACTATGTAGCCCAAGGTCACACAGCCACCCAACGGGCTTACAATGAAACACCAGTTAAAACACTTTAAGTGGACTGAATGTTCTAGGCTTTACGGTCTCACTGTGCAGATTGTAACTAGGATTCCTTCAGCTGGGAAGACCGTGACTACACACGAATCACACGGAGTGCTCAAGTGACTTGGAATGGAAGCCCGGAGTCTGTGGCAAACCAAGAACTGTCCAGTTACCCTGATGCTTAAAGGTACAGCACACGGATTACAAGTTTTATACTCCTGTTCAACTGCCAGAAGTTTTACATCTGCAAAAAACATTTATCAAGTTTCTAGAGCAGAATAAAAAAAATACCGATGGGAAAATTAATATAATTGTATGTGGGGAGGGACTAAGGAGAAACAGTGTCATTAGAGTTGATTAATCCTCCAATTACAGCGTAGGCTAAATCAGGGAAATTGGGGGGCTCGCTAACGAATTTACGACCTAATCGTTCAAACGTGTATGAAACGTACAATGTGAGTTAGAATGAGGGTACCCACCCTATTTTGATCAAAGGATTAAACTCCTGCTTGGAGATCAACCCTTGACAACAGTCTGCAAACTCATTTCAGTCCCCTCTGAGCAGAGCAGAAAATTTCCCAGCAACAGGATGAGAAGCTGTGTGTGCCAGAACCCCTGGCACTCTAGGACGGTGTTTTCTGGGAGTTAGCCGCATTATTTATAGTGTTTGGCTAGCAACTGAAAACACAGTCAAAAACCATCTTGCTTTTTGGAGGAAAAATTAATGAAGTGTTTCATGCACGAATCAAGAGTGTGTGTCACAAAATACAGGAAAAAAATCCCTCCGTGGGACACATTCTGTTGGTGGTGGACATCTGTTGCTATGGGAGTAGACTCTCCACCATGACACCACACTCACCAGTCGTGGACGGTTAGGGACACAGGGCCCTCTTGTCTCAGTGCCCTGCCCTACTGAACGCTAGCACTCCAAGCTCATCAAATCCACCATTAACAATCCTGTTATGATGATTTTCACTCTGCACCAGCAAGACCTCTAACCCAAAGCCAAATCAAATCAAAACCCAAAGAAAAACAGGAAGGGCGATTTTAGCTGCAGTTCTGTGAGGTTCTGTCGGCATCTCTGAGAATACGCCATCAGTAGGCACACCTTTAGTCAAACAGGCCAGATCTGAATCGCTGATCATGAAAATGAGGACAAAGTTAACAGCATTCTTTTTTAAGAAAAATTTTTTTTCAACGTTTTTTATTTATTTTTGGGACAGAGAGAGACAGAGCATCAACGGGGGAGGGGCAGAGAGAGAGGGAGACACAGAATCGGAAACAGGCTCCAGGCTCCGAGCCATCAGCCCAGAGCCCGACGCGGGGCTCAAACTCACGGACCGCGAGATCGTGACCTGGCTGAAGTCGGATGCTTAACCGACTGCGCCACCCAGGCGCCCCATCAGCATTCTTTATCGTGTCTTAGTTCTAAGGCAGAAATTAAAAAGATCAGGCCCATGGTAAGTCATGAACTGAGACAGAACATCTCCCGAATGCAGCACAGAGTCTCCAAATTTTTTAAAAATATGTATTCATTTTTGAGAGAGAAAGAGAGAGAGAGAGAAAAAGAGGGAGAGGGAGAGGGAGAGGGAGAGGGAGGGAGGGAGGGAGGGAGAGACGCAGAGCGTGAGCAGAGTAGGGGCAGAGAGAGAGGGAGACACGGAACTCAAAGCAGGCTCCAGGCTCCACTAATAGCACAGAGCCTGATGTGGGGCTCAAACTCATAAGCTGTGAGATCATGACCCCAGCCCCAAGTCGGACGCTTAACCTACCAAGCCAACCAGGCACCCCTCTCCAGCTCTTTTAAGGTGGGTTCTATCAGGGGACACTGAAGAAACACCAGAAACACCAGGAAAGTTTATTTACTCCCTTTGCCTCAGCTTCCTGAATACACGGTCTTTCAGCAAAGAAAGGATCACTCCCCCTTTGATGAGCACAAGATCTCAAACTGTAACTACTCATGAAAACAAGAATCAAGATTTTAAAAATAAAAAGGTGAGGTTTCTCAAAGAACAAGCTGCCTTTCCCTGGCAAATATTTAGATCCAATTCAAATATGTTTCCGAGCATCTTTCATTCGCAAAGGCCCTGTGCTTACGGATGCCAGACATCTATGTATCTTTCACAGCCAGCCAATGGGTCCCGAATCTGCATACCGCTCCATTCATCACTGGCAGATGTAATCCTTTCAGCACGTGCTTAACCAACTGAAAGTATATCTCAGTCTTTCTTTGTCCTTCATGAGCTTCATGACATTTTTGAAGAGCTCAGCAAATGAGTACTGGATAAAATTCACATAATTGTACTGTGGTAACAGAATAGCATAACTTTCAGATACAACCACATCATGTTTGTAACTTACTCTCCAGTGTTTCAGAAAAAAACTTTAAAGGCAGTGACAGGAGAAGAGAGACTGATAAAGTTATGACTTTGATAAGATGGATCAAACATATGACATCTGGGGACTCCAGGTAAAGAACATATGGTAACTCTTTGTACTGTTTTTTTTTTTTTTTCTTTTTTTTTCAACGTTTATTTATTTTTGGGACAGAGAGAGACAGAGCATGAACAGGGGAGGGGCAGAGAGAGAGGGAGACACAGAATCGGAAACAGGCTCCAGGCTCTGAGCCATCAGCCCAGAGCCCGACGCGGGGCTCGAACTCACGGACCGCGAGATTGTGACCTGGCCGAAGTCGGACGCTTAACCGACTGCGCCACCCAGGCGCCCCTCTTTGTACTGTTTTTAGAACTATTTTTAAAGTCCGAAATTACTTTGAAATAAAAAGTTAAAAAACAAATCTATGTCCTGACAAGAAGAATCCCAAAACTGGAAGGAAGATCCCAAAACTAAACTGGTATGTCACCTTTTCTATTTAAATGAGCCATTCAGGAGAAGAGGGAGGCAAGTTTTGGAAGGTAATGTTACGGGGTCTCAAAGGGAGAAAAATGATAGGAAAAAAGTGTTTAAAATATTCTTCATTTTAAAAAAAGTAATATACTCACTGTCCAACCCAGGATGGCTGATTGTCATTAATGAGATGGATTTTGTCAATGGAGAAGAAATGGCTGATGTACAGTAATTAAATCCCTGTTGTTTAGATCTGGGACATGCCTGTGAAGTAAAAAAAAAAAAAAAAAAAAGTGAAAACCAGGATGTAAGCATATGCTCTTGTTATTTCTAGATCAGCACAAAACTTTACATCCCACCCCAACCTAAGAAAAGAACGCGGTGCAGGTGAGGGCTAACAGCACAGGCTCTGTGGTCAGACACCCTCGACTCAAGTCTGCCCCTGCTACTTGACCGCTGCTCAACTTCAAAGGAGCTACTTAGCTTTCATGAGCCTTAGTTTTATCTGGAATAATTCAAGTACCCATCCTTTACAGTGGTTTCCTATCCCTCCTAATACCTAATAATGTTTTAAACTTAGTACGTGCTTAGTAAACATCTGCTGAACACATCATCAGATGAAAGTAACTTCACTGTAAATAGCAAACTACATACAGTAGCTCTTGTTCTTTGAAAATCTAAGTCTCTTTTAGAGACATAGTAGAGAGCAGTAATATTATTCTGATTTTAAGCATGTTCTTTTTTATTTTTATTTTTTTTAATGTTTATTTATTTATTTATTTATTTATTTAATTTAATTTTATTTTTTTTTTAATTTTTTTTTTTTCAACGTTTATTTATTTTTGGGACAGAGAGAGACAGAGCATGAACGGGGGAGGGTCAGAGAGAGAGGGAGACACAGAATCGGAAACAGGCTCCAGGCTCTGAGCCATCAGCCCAGAGCCTGACGCGGGGCTCGAACTCACGGACCGCGAGATCGTGACCTGGCTGAAGTCGGACGCTTAACCGACTGCGCCACCCAGGCGCCCCAAATGTTTATTTATTTTTGAGAGAGGGAGGGAGACCCAGAATCTGAAGCAGGCTCCAGGCTCCGAGGTGTCAGCACAGCACCTGATGCGGGGCTTGAACTCATGGACCGCAAGGTCATGACCTTAGCCGAAGTCAAACACTCAACCGACTGAGCCACCCAGGCACCCCAGTATTATTCTGATTTTAAAGATTTGGAAACAGAGATGCAAATAAAAGGCGTTTTAAGATCAAGATCAAGGCAGCCATGCATCTGGGAAGAAGCCTAAAGCCCTTTCATTCCCTCTCCTAAGAGGACACTGCTTCTGCATGTACCCGAGGGGGACCGAGGGGGGCCAAGTTACCTCCCTCAGTGAATTCGCAGCAGCTTCGAGGTCGTGTAATGCAGCCAGCTGCAGAAGCTTGTGTAAGAACACCCCTGAGAACCAGCCCAGCAGTGCTTACGAGCACACTTCTGGGGTGAGGGACTCCCCCTTCCTTTTGTTCTGAGCACTCGTTCCTATTGTTAACCAATTTTAAAACGCCAGGAATCCCTCCCTTCTTAGTGGGCTGCAATCTGCACATGCTCGGAGGGGAGCAATGAAAATCCATCACTACCATGAACGCGACTCAAGTGCGCCAAAGACTTCTGATTATTCAGAGCCTGCTCCGTGCGTAACCATGGAGTCTGAGGCAAACAGCTGCTGTGTTTCGAACACAACTGTGAGGTCTGAGGAATGACCTCAGTGAAAGGCAGGGACCTTCAGCAGGAAGCTGGCTGCAGGCGACTTGTCCAGATCAGAGACACCAGCAGCTCAAATCCCCACTCTGAAGTTGCACACGAGACAAAAACTGCGGGTGAGCAGAGAGTTCCAGAAAAGCACAAACATGTCAGCAGCTTCCTCCACAAAGGCTCGATCAGAAAGGCCATTTCAGAAAGACTTCGGTGGTAACGGATAGCACTTACTAACACAGGGGGTCCTCTGTCCAATTCCTAGGATTATCAGTTTCAGAAAAGGTTTTCCATAAACTGTACTGAGAAAATTAAAAATCTTCTCCTTTCCTCATAAAACACTTCTACTTCAGAGATGTGGAAAGAGGCTGTGAGACTTACACCGGGAATTCTGAGGGGAACGTGGTCCAGCTCACAGCCAGTCAATGAGGCCTTAGGCAAGTCACTCAGGTGGGTGTGAAGCTGTCACCCCCGAGGGCTTACGCCGAATCCGAAGGGATATACTGGTTCCAAGCCCAGGATTCCGTTCACAAACCCCCAATGCTGGCATTTTACTGGGTCTTACAATGACTTCCAAAGGACTCTATATACTTTTGTATGACTTGCACTTTTGTTTTTTAGACTCTCCACTTAACCAAAGATGCTCTCAGCAAGTCACGAAAGAATGGTTTTTTACTCCCTTTTTCTGTTACCATTAGGCTGAATACATTTAAATCATTTGCTTCAATAAATATGTTCTCCATATTTTTTAAAATTTATTTATTTTTTGAAACGTTTACTGTTTTTTTTTTAGTAATCTGTACACCCAACATGGGGCTTGAACTCATGACCCTGAGATCAAGAGTCAGATACTTTTCTGACTGAGCCAACCTGGTGCCCCTCTTCTCCATATTCTTGTTATTTTTCTTAACTTTAGAAAAAGTTAAAAAAGTATCAGGCCCAGAAGACATGGGCGGTGGGGGAAGGGGATAACATGGCAAAAATCCCTTTGGGCCTTCAATTTGATTTTCATCAGGCCTAAATTCTCCTGGGTCTTCACCTAAGTGATGCATTAAGGTAATCCTCCAGCATCCAGTTTCTATCTGGTCGTAGCATTTCTATGTAGTGGGGTATACAAAACATTAAACGTCTACGTAAAACCTATGTCTCCCACTCAGAGAACAGGCCGTTTAACATTTTTGTTGGTTTGTTTAATTAGAAATGTTTCATTACGTTTCTATCTAAAACTCCAGTCACCTATCCAAAGACAGGTGTTTAATTTTGTTGTCTGTTTAATTAGAAATGTTTTGGGGCACCTGGGTGGCTCAGTTAAGTGTCCGACTTCGGCTCAGGTCATGACCCCGCAGTTTGTGGGTTTGAGCCCCATGTTGGGCTCTGTGCTGACAGCTCGGAGCCTGGTGCCTGCTTCACATTCTGAGTCTCCCTCTCTCTCTGCTTGCACTCTGTCTCTCTCTCAAAAATAAGTAAACGTTGAGAAAAATTAAAAAAAAAAAAAAAAAAAGAAAGAAAGAATGAAAGGAAAGATTCAGGTGTATCACAGAATCCTCCCAGGAATCAATCCAAAGTCCCCTTGGCCCCGGAGGAGGAAAAGGGCCGGGAGCAGTACGGGCTATAAAAGCATGGAATTCCAATTCTCCAGGCCAACTCCCGAGGACCTGCCCCAGGTGACAAGTGCTGGGGAAATCACCTGACTGGCCAAGGACAGCCAGCTGGGGCCCCCAGAAGGGAGTCCTGGGGGAGTGGCAGTGCAAAGAGAGCATCAGGCGGGGGCACGGAGTGAAGATGCTCTCTGAGAAGTTCTCACAGTGACAGGAAGCAGAGAGAAAGACACAGCCATTTCCCAGGCAATGTGAGAAGGCAAAGAATAAGACCTATTTTTTCCAGGAAGGTATAGATTTTTGAAAAATTGGGAAATTTAACAATGCTGTGTAGCATACTTCAAGAGTCATTTTACTACTGGCATGGTGAAAGAAGTCCTCAGATAAGAAGGAAAAGCCCAATTTAATATCCTGGATACTTTCCTAATTTAAAAAAGTCTGCTTTGATGGACTATTCAAATCCATGCAGATGAATGGTATTCTGGAATTAGTTAAGTGCTAAAACCTTGCTTTGTGCTAGATGGGGTGTACTAGACCGTGGGTAAGCAATCACAATAACTAGCCTCATAGTAACGTTAAGTCTTGCTTTCTTTGTTCCCGACGTGAAGACACATGTAGGGAAGTACAGTTCATTTTTCCAAATGAGCAGCATACACCCGCTTCAGCCTTACCTGCTGATCAAACATCCTGTGTTCTCTCTGGCCTGATTCCAGATCCTCTTCTGAAAGCGACATCAGAGAGTCCCCCCTCGCCTCCCCACTGAAAGGGTGCCTGAGCTCTTTGGTGTTTGCAGAGTTTACGTCTAGAGATGAGGACGGCTTGTTTCCGACACCGGCTCCTCCTGTCAAGCCTTCTAGGCTGAAACTGAACACAGAGCAAAGGAGTTAATTCATGTGACTTCTGAGTCTCCGAAAGGGTGGAAGATACGAAAGTGCTTTGAGTGTTGCTGGCAGATTATTTCTAAGTTACCTAGCAAAGCTATCGACCAGAGCACGGCACAAATGAGCGCCACCTACCTGTCCCCCAACAGGTCTTGGTAGGCTGAAAAGCATATGCACTTAGGTTTTCTTACCTCCTTCAATTTATTCAAATGTTGATCATGTAAGGTCATTTTCTCAAGATTTTTTTTTTTCAATATACCATGTGGACAGACCAGATTATCTTATTTATCATTTATGTATGTGTGTTTTTCCTTGATCTGATGTAATTAATCTCTGCCAAAACCAAACTAGGCTAATGCCAAAGAATTCCATGGCACAGAGAAAACAGGTGCATGAGTAGCTCTCAGAAAACAGGCAGGGACACTCAGAATTGCCCTTGTGTCGCTTAAGTGGACCTTTATAACTTTACATTCAACTACAGGCCAGTCAACCTTTCTAATTTCACAGGCTCGTGTCGACCCCAGGAAGTCGGGATTACTTATGAGCAGTATCATCTGGGCACATGTGGCCACACAATCCCTGCCGGACAGGCTTCCTGGGAACTGCTGATTGCAGACGGGCACACAGGACACCTTAAAGAACAAAAGCTAAAAGCAACTATGTCTAAGAGCTTTAATTTTTTTGTCTTGATATTGGCCCAAAAAGGGGGCAAATTTAGGATATGGCATGTAGAATGGGATCCCTGGTGGGCAGATTTTGCGGTTTGCAGAGTGAAAAGCATTTTTTGGTAAGCAGGAAACTACAGAGAGAGGTTGGCCATCGATGAGCTTTGGGGTTGCTGGTCAGAATAATTCACATCTGGTACAGCTGTGGTGGGAACTTCTTTAAAATAAGCGAGATCTCAAAATACAGCCGGAGCAGACCGTGTTCTCACTCACAAGCAGCTGGAAGTGCACTTGAAGGTACACTGAAGCTATTTAGTTATCTCTGCTCCAACTGCACAGTTAATTCCACAAATGAATTGCGTATGCCAGTCCAGAAGGGCTTGCTTTTGCCTTTTTTTATTTCATAAATTACTTATTATGAACTGAAACCATATGCCTCTATTTTTCTCTAGTGGGTAATTTAAACAATGGACTTTGTTTTTCTTATTTCAATACGACAACAGAAACCATGATTAAGTAGAAGTAAATGTCTCTGTAAAACTCATTTTCAATAGCAGGGATAAGACAGGCTAAGTGAAGAAGAAACTTAGTTTTCTATTGTGAATTGTTTGTGAAGCCTGAGAAAACCAGATGTGTTATTACCACAACATTTAATCCTGAAAATGTTTCAGTAATTAAATCTGGCTGCTGAGTTGAGAGAAAAATATGAAACATTGAGGAATCTATGAATTTGGAACCTGAAGAGACTGACTTGCAAACACAACAGAAATAAAAATTCATCGTATTTGTGGCCTTGCTTCTGTCATGGTTTTCTTCAGGATGTGGGAATCCCCAGGTTCCGGGAACGAGGACAGACCAGAACAAAGAGAGAAGGGGTCTGCCATACCGTACATACAAGTCTGTGCGGAAAACACCAAATCTACAGCCACTTGAGACGCCAGAAGCATCAGAGTACACTAGCTGACTCCCGGGCTATACATACCCCTTCAATTGGATCAGTGATGCCCGCAGCAGCAGGAACTCAACATTGTGCTCACAGCCAAAGCGGGCTGCCATATGCATTCTAGCCACCCAGAAGCAAGCTCCCAGCCAAAAGCCCAGGTGCCGTATTTTACGATTCCCCCTTCGGTGGCTGGACACGTAACGATACCGTACCTTCTGTAATTAAAGTCAGCACTCAGGGCAGCAGAATATTGCACACCAGAAGGACACCAGCTCATACTGGGGATGACATCAAAGGCAGAAACAGAAATGGAGGGAGAAAAGAGCAAACAGGGATAGGATTACTGGGTTTGAAAAGACAGGCCACAGTTACAGACAGATGGATTTATTGGATTATCAAAAAATTAGGAACATAACATTGAGAATTTAGAAAAAGACACAAAAACCATGGAAACTTAAAACTGTGCTACTAATATCCCTCTAGACACTGTGTTGGAAAGGACTGTGGGAGTCTGTTACAGGGTAACAAGTCCGATTTGAAACCCAAGAATTCCTCCTGCCGGACTCTGAAAAAAAGAGCCCACTCTGCCCACAGATTCCTCCTCAGGTGTCCTCCAGGGCTGCAGCCTCTGCTGCCGGAGGGGGGGTGGGGGGCACTCTCTCCACAAGCTCCACCACTCCCAGACCTCCTTGACCATGGCTATGATCCCTAACTGAACCAAACCCATCCTTGACAAAAAGGGACAATGACAAAGTGCACTGGGGTGGGGCTGAGTCACTGGTTTTCCTCAGGTGTTTCTAGGAAGGGTCCGTCTAAGCCAGACACATTCTAAGTCTTTCATAATAATGATATCCCACCAATACTCACACCCACCTTTAACCCCTACTCACTAGGCTGTTAAGCACTGAAGGTAAACAGCTATAACAAAGGCCACATTTCCTTGTATTTTAATGATAACTAAGGCGTTTACTTTCTTCAAAAGGAAAGGAATTCCATGGTACTAAGTTAAAAATGGGTCTTAATTTTAGGTTTGCAACCATTTTCCCCACAAGATTAAAAAAAAAAAAAACAACCTCATCTGATCATCTACTTTGATTACCTTGGCACTGATATTTATTTTCAAGTGGGAGGGACAGAAAATCTAGGGTTGGAAATACCATGTAAATAGGACCAGGCCAAAAAAAAAAAAAAAAACAAAAAAACACAACTCAAAATACGAGGTACACTGTAAAGGGAGCTTCATCAGTACGTAAGGATTTTTGATGGACAAAAGCGATCATTTAAAAAGTACACTGCTACTATCTGGCGTCTTAAGTTCTAAGTGACATGCTTTTGATTTTGAAGGGGGGGGGTTAACATTAACACCCACTCAGCTCCCTCTGGAATCTTGCAAATGGGAAGATCTGCAGACAGCAAAAACCCCTAACCTTGAATACACCTAATTAACAGTTTTCTTGACAAGTGCGGGTTTTTGATAGAGGAAAAGAGACGAGGAAAATGGTGGGAGAATAGAAGAGCTACCCCTAAAAGTAAATCTTTAAAATAAATATCTTAAAAATAATTTAAATAGTATAACACTTAAAACCCGATTAAATTAAAGTACAAAGCTCCCAAGGGCAGGAGCAGAAAGGAGAAATACGCATCTCAGAGATAGTTCCAGTCTGTGAAGTGGTATCAGAAAGACTTCTAATTTGCTCATGTGAGGGGAGCAAGCCTCCATATATCTTACAAACACGAGACTCAGAAGCCCATTCTCTGGCATTAACTTAATTTTGAATCTCCAAACTGTTAAGAAAAATTGTAAAATATCCAACTTACTGAAAACACCACATGGTAAATCAGCGACTGAACTGACATTATTGAATCATTCAAAAAACAAATCTTCTACAGATGTAAACATCCCTTTACTCTCAGAAAATGGTAACACTGTGAGAAAGCAGGATGAAACTGAGGCTGAAGAGAAAGAAGAGTGACAGGAAACAGCAAGAGGGACCTCACAGGGGTCCCGAGGCTCCGGGAGCCACAGACCTGCCCTGGCTTCTGGCAGGAAGCTCCTTTCACCAGAGTGTTCGGGGGCACCCTAAATCTCCTCATCCCTCCATCAGTGGAAGGGACATTTAATGGTTCTCTGGCCTTATTTTGAGATTTAGGAAATTCTAGATTAAAAAACCCCACAAATATCCTGTTCCCGCACCTGTGAACACTGGTAGGGATGTTTCAACTTGACTGGCTAAGGCATCATACAAAATTTTAAACTGTACTTCATGCTCTTCCTGCAGAAAAAAGACTAAGGGTGAAGTGGGATCTGGCACCATTACGAAGCTTCATCTGTCAGCTCACTGGGACCGCATCCAGCAACCTGTCACCCTCCACTGTCAGCACGTGCATGCTTTTAATAAGGTCACGCTGAAGAGCTTTAACGGAGAGCCAAACAGATCTCTAAAGGTTTTGGGTACCTCTACTGAAAAGGGTACTTGCCAACTTGTTCCCCTGGGAGAAAAACTTAACCGAGCCCTGATTACCGCAGATTCATGAGAGCATTTGGATTCGAACTCCATTTTGTGCCTGAAAGCCGGAATTAAAGGAAGCCCACCCTTGCAAAGACGACGGGGGAGGATCACTATGTGTGGCTTCCCGAGGACCGGCTTCGGTGGGGAGTTGAAAGTACCCCTGACACATGGCTCCCAATACGAGGGGCTACCTGCAATCTCGCCACAGTCTGTGGCTTTCTAAATCTTCTTCCTCAAACGGCGGAAGAATAGGTCACTAATGATGACTTCTGAACAAAGTAAAACTCAGCATTTGAAAAGCAAATCGGCACTGTGTGACTAGAAATGACTTTTTAGCTTATAAATTACTCATTTTTAGCTTCAAAATGTTACCTGACAAAAAATAAGTAAGGGACTGAAAGACTGCAAGGGCCCCGGAGAGATGAGCTGATGGCTCTTACCTGCTTTAAGAAACGACCACATCCCCAGAGGGGGAAGAATTATTAAAAAACAGAACACGACAAAACAAAAACAATGGTGTGCAAAGTGTCAGGTGGCCTAGACATAAAGGCTTCCATCCAGTTACTAAGGAATGCATCGAAAATATGTTAGGGCCGGTGTGCCAGCACACAATTATTTCTGGTTCTTGGCCCTTTTGGGCGTTGGCGCGGGGGTGGGGAGAATGAAAAAGCACTCCTCAGGGACAACTGACGTGTCTTTGAACTCTCCTAGGGAGAACTGGGAAGACCCTATTATCAAAATCATCTGAACACAAGTACAAGATGGGGAGAAAAAAAACATTAAAAAAAATTTTTTTTAAGATAAAAGTAGAAAAGGAAAAAATTTCACATTCACGAAACCATTTCATATGCAACAGGCATCAGCGATGAACAAGTACCTATATCTGATTTCCCTGAAGCAGACATGACATTGTTTTAAAAGACGGTTTAATCACGGATTAAGCAAAATGAGATGCTGGTTAGTACACTAAGCTCAGAGGCAACATGGTTAGTCCATCAAGTTAGTGAACTCTGTACCTTCTCCTATGAATGGGGGGTCTCCTGACAACGTCCCCAAGAACTCGCAATGAACTGAAAATGAATGGTGGAAGAGGTCAGTGTCAAGGTGAAACAAAATGGACACAAATGCATGAAGCACACGGACATCACAAAGGGAAGAGACAATCCACACAGACAAACGGTACAGGAAGTGAGGGAATGAAAAACTGAGCAGTAAGAAACATCAGAACCAAAGAGGCCGGACAGCCTGACAAATCCTGGGGAGGGTTACTTTGCTCCCTCCCTCCTTCCTCCAAAGGGTTAATCAGGTGACAAGGAATGAGGTTTATTAAATTACAAAAGTAAAAGGATTAAAAAAGGCCATTTGAAGCTGTAAAAGGGTCTTCTTAAGACTTTAAAATTCAGCTTATACTCTATGCAGATAATGTGGTAAGCATCAAACTAATTCAAGTCATTCCATTATCTCCAGAGGCATGGGGGGGGGGGGGGGCAAAGGTGTGGGGTGATCCTTAAGGCGAGGCTCAAATAGGAGAGGCCATGATACTGTACAGGTTGAAAATAAAGATAACTGATAAGGTTCCAGTCTTAGTTCAGTCTTGTAATCTCAGGCAAATCATTAGGTCTGAGCTTCAATTTCCTCATCTGGGCTACAGTCCTATCCAGCCCTGAAATCAAAGTCAAGGCACAAGGGCCCCCAGTGGGCTATAAAGAAAAATGGATTGCATATAAAATAAACCCTTGTTTCTTGATGTTGTTATCATCTCTGACAATACGTCCTTCCATCCTTCCTTCCTTCCTTCCCTTCCTCCCTCCTTATTATTTATTTATTTATAATGGTATGGATGCTTTCTTTTTTTTTTTTTAACGTTTATTTATTTTTGAGACAGAGAGAGACAGAGCATGAATGGGGGAGGCTCAGAGTGAGGGAGACACAGAATCTGAAACAGGCGCCAGGCTCTGAGCTGTCAGCCCAGAGCCTGACGCGGGGCTCGAACTCACGGACCGCGAGATCATGACCTGAGCCGAAGTCGGCTGCTTAACCGACTGAGCCACCCAAGCGCCCCGGATGCTTTCTTTAAAAAAAAAAAGTACAGCATGAATAAAGCTGGCAAGGAGAGCTTTTAGAAATGGCTTTTTACATAATCTATGATTTTGATCGTGTATAAAAACTACCCACCAGATAAAACAACTGCAGGTTTTCAAGGGCAGACCCTGAACTCCACCAATGTGGAGTCACAGAAAATTACGTGACATGGTCTGTTACTAACAGAGTCTGAGAAGAGTAGCAAATTAACAAAGTGTAAGGTATTACCGTGAGCTCCATGAAGGCAGGACTTTGTCTCGTTCACCTCTGTGTCTCTAGAACCTAGAAATGCCTGGCACATAGTGGGTGCTCAATGTATGTTGGCTGAATAAAAGAATAAATGAGGGGCGCCTGGGTGCCTTAGTCGATTAAGTATCTGACTCTTGGTTTCAGCTCAGGTCATGATCTCACGGTTTCGTGGGTTCGAGCCCTACATCGGGCTCTGTGCTGGCAGAAAGGAGCCTGCTCAGGATTCATTCATTCTCTCCCTCTCCTACTCACGATGTCTCTCTCTCAAAAATAAATAAAACCTTAAAAAAAAAAAAGAATAAATGAGTGAATGTAATCCGATTACATGCATCTATAGCTATGAAATCTGAGCCATGTCAAGGAATTTTTGTTTTAAAAAAGCAGTAACTGCTCCAGGTGAGTTTTTCACATGACCTGTTTTAAAACAACTGTCAGCCTGCCCCCTTAGCTGCTTTTCTTCATCAAGAAAGTAGCTCTCTTGTAAGCACAACTTTGTATATCTGATGGGCATCATGGCACTTGTTCGTTAGAGCTAAAATCATTTGCTTAAATTCCTGTAAGCAGACTGTGGTCAGAAGCCAACTCTAAACCGCCTTATAGCCTGCTTCCAAACTGAAGGTCTGAGACCGGGTCATATGTACACAAGTCCCCAAAGACTGGAGCATACATGGAAAACTACCAACAATTCAATGACACTGAATGATTCTCCTGTTCTCTTGCTGATTAAGTAATAACTTAGGCTTTAACAAAACTTTCTGCATTAGAAACGGAGGACAATTCCTGGGAAGCAGTGTGAAAATGGAGAGTATTTGGACTGTAAGATTTCATGTCTGTTTCAAAACTGACAGGACACTATTCCCTCCAAAAGTTTTTAATCTAAGCATTTTATGAACAGATCTGGCCTGAAGGACTATTCCTGTTCATTAAACACCCACCAAGTAGCAACCATATTTCACTTGATATTTTTATTATTACACCTATCCTTAGAGAAGCAGGTATTCTACAGACGAGAAAATTAAAGCCCAGAGGGATCAGGTAACTTGCCCAAGGTTATCTACACAGTGATTTCTAGAGCTGGGGTCTGAACCCAGGTTTTCCCGATTCCAAAGCCCTCTAGGCTTTCTTCTGTACCATGGTGTCGCCTACGTTCTTTTACCACGATAACACCGGATCACACGATCAAAAGCAAGCAGACACTGAGAGATGGAACAAATAGCCGTGCTGGGTCCCGCTCACCTGCGCTGATTCATTTCTGCGTCGCTGGCCGCGTTCTTCCCAGGACCCCAGCTGTGCCTCCGGAAAGGGGACAGGGAGCGCATCGAGCCCCTCAGCACAGAGCGGTTCGTGGGCACTTCGGTGATGCTGTCCATCTCCTCCTCGTCCATCTCACCTGAGCCAGCAGCTTCGCCCTCACTCTCTCGACCCTCAGCTCCAGCCCCATGGCTGTAGAAGCTGTCAAGACACTGCTGATCTCTGGACCTGTTCAAATTTGAAATCTGGGGGAGGGATACGTCACTGCCATGAGAGGAATGTCGATCCAAGGAAGCCGTGTCATCGGTGGAAGAACTGGATCCGGTGATATCACAGACCAACTGCTCTTCCTCGGGCTGTAACGGAGAGAAGGCATGCACAGTTGAAAATGGCAGGACCCAGAGGACAGCCTCATTATCCCCAGTCCAGGAGTGGCTGTAGAGTGACCGCAAGGTCACAGCATGATCACAGTTGGATTCAAATGGCTGCCAATGAAGGCCAAGTCTAGGTCTATGCTCTTTCTCCCCTCTTATTAGAGGTAGACAGAACATTCCCTTCTTATGGGGGACCAGCATCTATCTCGGGCTCAGGTCAGTTTTGTAGGCCAATACCATACACTGGAAGGAAGAGAACTCTTGAGTTACCTGGGGTTTCTGTTGCATAAATGTTGCATAAAAACTCTATAAACTCATATACTCTTAGGTTTAATTCCCTGCAAACCCCCCCCCCCCCGCCCACAAGCTTTAACTAAAAATAAGGTCGTCTGCTTGGCTACAATAATGTTGTTCTGAAGTCAATATTCCAAAAGCAAGTCTGCAATTGTTTTTAGAGTCCTTTTGCAAAATGCAGAATTGCTTATGACCCTACCTAAGGTCTGCCAAAAAGCCCACATTCTGGCCACAAATGCCTGACTAGAAGAACTCGATTCCTTTTCCTCCTTTCACACAGAACTGGCAGTGTTATCAAGCCAAATGTCACATAAAATAACCAAGTCCTGGCAATGGAGTCTTTAGTGAGTGATGATGTTCTTTTCCCTGGCCAACTTCTGGAGCCTGCAACAGTACAGTTTTGATCCCAAGTAGCCCGACAGTCCTCTGTTTGCTACACACAACACAACACATACATTGAGAGAAAGATGAACACTCTGACACTCAAAAGATGAATTTATCCAGAAGATACACAGAAGTGTTTAGAAGACGCATGATCGCACTCTCAGATTGGGGCACTGAACTGTCTTAGCATCTTTATTTTATTGTGTTCTTGTAGGCTAGAGGGCAGGGATGAGGGAAAGCCATTCTGTGGTTATTTTTCCTTCTTTACAGCATTTTCCTAATTAGCCAGTCTACTCAAAGCTTTAATTAAGAGTAAAGAAACTTACAGTTCTTTGAGAAAGATTTTAAAAATTATGCAAACTAATGAGCACTTTCAGCTTTGGAATAGAAAACAAGACCTATTCTAGAAGAAGAGTATTTTCAAATGTTTACGCTAACACTTCAAAACATTCTTTATAATGTTTGGGCTGAATCTTGTCAGCTCTTAGGAGTTTTTCTTCACTCTGTGGCATCCGGCTTCCTCGGTTAATTGCTCCCTAAATGATGCATGAGGGCTGAGACTGACAGGGAGGTGTGACGGTCACTGGGATCCAGATGGGCTCTTGGGCCCTTCCAGTGAGCAGCAGCAGCAGGACGTGAACCCGGGGCGATTTCAACTAAAACTGCCCTGTTCTGATCATCTTTAAGAAACCCTGTAAGGATAAGATCTCGAGGTCCGTATCAGCAAAGTCCTGTGTGTCCTTCACTGGGCCACAGTATTAAAAAAAAAAAAAAAAAAATGATGCTTTCACCAAACTGGTTCTAAAATAGGGTAGGTATTATTTTAAAATAAAATCATCAAGGGACGCCTGGGTGCCTAAGTCCCTTGAATGTCTGACTCTTGACTTTGGCTCAGGTCATGATCTCACTGTTTGTGAATTCGAGCCTTGCATCAGGCTCTGTGCTGTCAGCCTGCTTAGGATTCTGTCTACCACTCTCTGTGCCCCTCTCCCGCTTGTTCTCTATCTCTCTCTTAAAGTAAGGGGCACCTGGGTGGCTCTGTCGGTTAGGCATCCGACTTTGGCTCAGGTCATGGTCTCATAGTTCACGAGTTCACGCCCCACATGGGGCTCTGTGCTGACAGCTCGGAGCCTGGAACCTGCTTCGGATTCTGTGTCTCCCTCTCTCTCTCTCTGCCCCTTCCCTGCTCACGCTCTGTCTCTCTCTGTCTCTCAAAAGTAAACAAACATTAAAAACAATTTTTTTTTTAAAGATCAATTTCACCTGTTCCTGCTGTCCTTTTGTAAGGTGGCTGCTAGAAAGTTTACACTAACATTATGTATTTCTATTGGAGAATATTGGCCTGGACGCTTAAAAGCAATGGTGGGTAGGGGGCGCCTGGGTGGCTCAGTCGGTTGAGCGTCCAACTTCGGCTCAGCTCATGATCTCGAGGTCCGTGGGTTCGAGCCCCGCGTCGGGCTCTGTGCTGACAGCTCAGAGCCTGGAGCCTGCTTCAGATTCTGTGTCTCCCTCTTTCTCTGTCCCTCCCCTTCACCCCCCCCCCCAAAATAAACACTAAAAACATTTTTTAATAAAATCATCCACTATTCTTTTTTAGTGAGGACTGCTCTCCAGAGGAACAATGTAAATGGTCACAAATACCAAGTTCAGGATGCCAGCTTTCTCCCTGCCTCGTCCTCAAATTCATGTCCTTCTCAGAATGTGACCTTATTTGGAAACTGGGTCCTGCACAGGTCATTAGTTCAGATGAGGTCATATGATGGTAGGGTGGCCACGGTGTCCTCTCAGAAGAGACACAGGAGACACACCGGGAGGTGGAGCCTGGAGCGACGGGTTTCGGACCCAAGGACGGCCAAGGAGCGCCGACCAGAGCCTCCCGAGGGAAAGCAGCCCCCCACACCCTGGTTGTGGGACCTCCTGCCTCCAAAACAGTGAAGGAAAGAATTTATGTTGTTTGGAGCCACCCGATCTGTGCTAAGTGGTTACAGCAGCTGTCCCCTGCTTGATTTCTAGTTCTCGGAACAGTGCCAAGGGACAGAACGGGAATGATAAAATGAAATGTGGGATGAGCCCGTCCTAAAGCACACAGGCAAGGCCTCGAAGGAAATGAAAAGGAGCTGAAGTTTCCATTTAGCCATTTATCATATATTCTTATGAATCCATGCTTCCCGATCAGGAAGTGCCATGCGGACAGAGGAACAGGCCCTGCTCAGGTTGGCACCTGCTGGTCTCGGAAGGGCGCCGCACTGCCTTGAAAGAAGGCCTGCGGTCGCCCTGGCACCTCCCCGACCTGAGACTTAAAGAACAAGCATCCACCCTTCTGTGAGACATGAAAACAAGGTGGGGAAGTTATTGGCGGCCTTTTGATACACATCTTGCAAAAGGAGAACCCTGTCCGGGGTATGTCCTCCACACAGTGTTGTTCCGATGTGTGCCAAGATGTTTCTCGGTGTGTACTTTTAACTCTGATAAACAAACAAACAAATCCCTAAAAACTAAATAACCAGGGTGTTCCCACCCCCTCCCCCCCCCCCCCCCCCACAGTACACATGAGTTCTTTAGTCTTGCGACTCCTGGTAAGAATGATGTGCATAGAGTGTAGTATTCTCACACTCAAGTATTCTTATTGTAACTTTCAACTCTTATTACGAGCTGGTGGTTATTACCCGAGAAAGGGAAAAATAGGACACACTCAGAAATCACTGATCTCTCTTCTTAAGTACTGAGGTGGATGGGTTTTCTTTAATGCCGGACTGAATCTAAAGAAGGCTCTGAGTTACTTTTTCCCAAGACTTGAAGTGTTCTCAAGAGAATTTCATGGCTTCATCAAGTCTTCACACTATCCTGGTGGAACAGAAAGCAGTCCCTGGAGGAACCAGAAACCACACTGGGAATGTGGTCAGAGACTTTTGATAGCTATGCATGTGTCTGCGGATAAGCCACTTTTTCACTTCGTCTATCTATCTAATATGATGATCTTTACATCTCAAGAGGCTAGACCTTGATATAAGGCCTGTTGCAAGGTACTATTTTTAATCACGAGCAGGGAAAACAAGTGGCTTTTTTAAACGTCTGATTTTTTTTTCAATATTCCCTTCCAGTCACTGAATTTATTTGTGCTTTAGTTCTTAGGGGATCTGCCAAATAAGAATATGAGAACTGTTACTTCCATCACTCTCCCCTCTCCTCACAGAAAGTACCAGGTTTTAGGGATGCTGTTTTTCCATTTACACATCAGAAAGGGGAAAAACTTATGGCTTCTGTCACATAATAGAATGTTCCAGGCCTGACATTTGAAGCCATTCTTAACGGTTTTTGAGTTATGTGTCAGTCTTTCTTTAGAGAGGTTTTTAAAATGTCTGCTAACTAAATGACTTTCAGAGCCTTCGGAAATTAGTCCTGATTGTATGGAAAAATGGTGCTCTGGGGTCAGTTTAACTAGTACATGTTTAAAAACCTGGTTTTGACTCCATGTAAATCCAATGTATTAGTTAAATTGGTCCCATGGCACCATTCCTTCAGGTGGTCAGGAGGGACAGCCTAAGTTCCTGAAAGTCATTTAATATATTTAAGAAACACATATATATACGTGTGTGCGCGCGCGCGCGCCTATTTTAGAAAAAAATCCATAGCTTTTCTTCCCCTAGCCTTACAAGCAGATGGACAAAACAATTCTCTGCTAAATACACATTGTCTTTTTCCCCTACGATGTGGTACTGAGAGTGGCAGAGAAGTCAAAGGGACGGAGAAAGGCAGACGGAGAGAAGGGGTGGCTGGGCGTTGCCTGTGTGTGAGGGAGCAAGTGTACCGGGAGAAAGAACACTGGGTCCATACTGGAGACTGGCACGGGAACCCTCCCTCCCTTGAGCTGCCATCATTGGTTTTCCTCCTGCACGTGGGAGGATCGAAACACACACAAAAACCATCATCTCTACCAACATCCTTCCTTTTTTACAGCTTAGGCAATCCTGGAAATCTGCAAATGGTTACCAGGCTAGCAAGAGTCTCCAGCAGTCCAAGAGAAATGGCAAGGAATGGGCCCAGTAAGTAACACCGAGGTATGCACACTATTATTCTTCACAAGCGCCAGTCTCTGCCGGACAGCCTGGACTCCAGCGGCAGGAGCTGAGCTGATGGAGTGACCCAAGGATACCGTTTTGCTTAATTTAAGGTCACATAAGCAAAGAAAACTGAAACTGCCAAATAATGAGGTAGATAAAAAGTTAACGAAAAAGCCTCAACAATGATGCTGTCTATACAAACAGCTTGAGAAAGTAGGTCTGTCACTTAATACACATGCAGCATGACTATTCCATAAATGTGAGTCCTAATTACTGGATATTGCCACCTGTGGGGCTCTGTATTCAGTGACTTAGACGTATTCTTTTAATATTTGATTTAGTAGACTGTGGAGCCTGGGTGGCTCAGGCAGTTGAGCATCTGACTCTTAATTTCGAGTCAGGTCCCAGGGTTGTGGGATAGATTTCTGAGTCTGGCTCCGCGCTGGGCATGGGGCCTGTTTAAGATTCTCTTTCTCTCCCTCTGCCCCTCTCCCCAGCTTGCATGCTCGCTCTAAAGTTAAATAAGTAAGTAAGTAAATAAGTAAGGGGCACCTGGGTGGCTCCGTTGATTGAGTGTCTGACTTCGGCTCAAATCATGGTCTCAGGATTTGTGAGTTCAAGTCCCGGATCGGGCTGTCTGCTGGCAGCACAGTACCTGCTTGCGGTTTCTTTCTCCCTCTCTCTTTGCCCCTACCCCATTCGCACCGTCTCTCTCTTAAAATAAACTTACAGAAAAAAATTTAAAAAACTGATTTAGTAGGTATTCTTACTCTCATTGTACAGATGAGAAACCAGTGGTTCAGTGAGCTTATGTAATAAGATTCTAAATTAACTGGTCTGGGGTAAGGCCCAGACCAGATTCTTTTTCTTCTTTAAGCTCTCTAGATGATTCTAAGTATAACTGGGACTCAGTCCTATTATTATATGCTACAGAGCTATGACAAAAATGTTTTAAAAAATTAAGATGGACTCCAGTCCTAAATGTAAAAGCTGAAACATAAATCTTCTGAAAGAAAACATCTTGACTGGGGGCAGACCAATCAGTAACAGGACAGGACACAGGGAGCAAAAGCCATAAAAAAATTGATAAATTACCCTTCATCAAAACTCTAAACATTCAGTACATCAAGACACGTTTATGAAAGTGAGGAGGGAAAACCACATACTGGAAGAAAACATTTGCAAAACATAAATCTAACAAAGGACTGGTATCCAGGATACATATACAATACCTACTTCTCAACAACAAAAAGACAACACTCCATTTTTTTTTTTTAAATGGGCAAGAAATGTGAACAGACACTTCACAAAGGAAGATAACTAAGTGGCTAATAAACACATGAAAATGTGTTTAACATCATCACTGGTTGTCAAGGAAATGCAAGTCAAAGCAATAATGAGCTACCACTTATGTGCACGCCAGAAATGCTGAAGTTGAAACAAAACAATTATATATGTGTTGGTAAAAACATGGAACAACTAAAATTCTCATATATTGCTGGTGAGGATGTAAAATGATACAACCACTTTGGAAAAAGGCCTGGCAATTTCTTATAAAACTAAACCAGGTTTCCTACCATAAATGATGTATCAGCCCATCAATTCCACTCATTTACCCAACAGAAATAATAACATTTATACTCCATTTGTAGGACATTCTGAAATAAGGAAAACTAACCTGCCATGGGAAAAAATTAGAACAGTTGTTGCCTCTGGGGGTTGGAAAGGAGACAGATGGAGGAGGGGCATGAGGAAATTTCCAAAGAAATGGTAATAGCCTTATCCATATGGGGGTTTGGGTTACAAAGATAAATGAATTTATCAAAAGTCACTGAGGCACAGCTATTATGGAAAACAGTATGTCGGTCCCTCAAAAACTTAAAAGTAGAACTCTCTATATAATCCAGCAATATCCCATGTCTAGGTATGTGTCCACAGGAAATAAAGCCACCATCTTGAAGACCTATCTGTACCCCCACGTCCATAGCGGCATTATTCACAGCAACCAAGACATGTAAACATCTTAAGTGTCCACACACAGATGAATAGGGAATGGAAATATTACTCAGAGTTAAAATAGAAGGAAATCCTGCCATTTGCAACAACATGAATGGACCCTGAAGGCATCAGCCTCAGTGAAATAAGCCAGATAATGACATGACCTCGCTTCTGTATGGAATCTAAGAATGGCAAACAGCCAGAATGATGGTTACCCGGGGGTGGGAGGGTAGGGGAAATGTAGAGAGGTTACCTAAAGTGAACAAAGTTTACCTAAAATTATGAGGTGAATAAATTCCGAAGACCTAAGGTACAGCATGATGACTACAGATACTATGTACTTGACATTTGCGAGGATAAGTCTCAAGTGTTCTTACCACACACACAAAAAGGTAACTCTGAGGTGACAGATACACTGGCCTGACTGTGGTAAGCATTTCATGATGTCTTTCGATATGTCTATTGAAACATCATCTTGTGTGCTTTAAATATGTATAGTTTTTGTCAATTGTAACTCAGTAATACTGGGAAAGTCACTGAATAATAACCTTCACGCTACATTGCACTGTGTGTAAATTTTATGTAAAAAACCCCAGCAAACAACAACTCTATAAACACATACAGAATTCTAAGTATTTAGGGGTAAAAGTAGACTGATATCTGTAACCTATTTAGAAACACATCCAAGAAATTAAAATTAGATGGACTGGTGGATGGAGAAACAATGCGCAGATACACAGCTGTGTAACAAAGTATAGTAAGTTAACGGGAGAGCCAGGCTGGTAGGCATTCACTGCCGAGCTCTTCCAACTGTCCTGTATATTTCAGAATTTTCTCAATAAAATGCTGGGGGGGCGGGCGGGAAAAAGCCTGACTGGCTCTCTTAACCAGAAGTCACACTACATAGGTGATACACAGATATATAGAGAGGGATAAATATTATATAACATATGAATGTATAAATATAAAAACAACTACACACTTTATATATCTTATTACTACACCTGAAGGGATCCTGTTTCATACTGTCAAAATACTAGTCCTTTAATTTTTAATAATTTATTTGTTAAATATTTGTAAACTGTTGTCTATATCATATATAAGGCACTCTGCCATGTGCCTTGGAAAATAGCAGCTCACATTTTAAATATCTACTATGTGCCAACTGTTTACGTCTGTCTGTCTGTCCGTCCATCCGTCTGTCCGTCCATCCATCCATCCATCCATCAGGCTTCACACCCAGCATGGAGCCCAAAGCGGGCTTGAACTGACGACCCTGAGATCAAGAGTCAAACGCTTAACCAACTGAGCCACCCAAGTGCCGCTACGTGCAATAATTTAGCTAAGAACCTTAAGCATGGGACAGCAAGCTGTTCCACAGTCCTGAACTTACAATAACTTGTGCATAAACAAGAATAGTTTTTTTAATTTGGATTCTGTAGGTGTATCTACTTTTATCCCTGGAAGGTTAATTTTCGGCTTGGTGATCAATACTTGAGAGCAAACTATATAGCACATGAAAGCAAGAATATTCCCCTAAGGTTTAGCATCTTACGGGAGTTACTCTGATTTTCTTAATTGTGGATACATTTTATAACTTGGAGATACATAAAACAAGGTGTAAGCGTTTTATCTAAATCTCTTAGGGAAAAGAGGCAGCAACTACCAGTATGTTTGTGGATTTCAATTAACCTTCTGGATAACAGGGTGTGTATTTTATAATCTCTCTTTCTTAGCTAGTGTCCAGAAAAATCCCAGGATTTCTTCTTACTTTAAAAACAAAATCTAAATGTTATGCTGTTGCTCTATAGAAGGAAGACTTCAGGAAATATTCCTAAGAGTAATCACAAAGCTCCTAACACCATACAGTCCTCTTTACGAGAAGGCTTATCGAATGAGCATAGAAAGTTAAGGCGGAAAATTTGTGACAAGCATTGCAGGCTGCTAGAGACCTCTGTGAGGTCAGAGTCACACAAATGGCTACAGGAAGTGACCTAACGCATCACTCATAGTGCACAGAAAAGCATGCTGCGATGCATTGCCCAGGGAGGATTTTTTCGAGAAGGGAGAGGGGAAGGAATTCTAGGACGGGTGATGTTTCACAGTGTGCACCGTGTGGCTGTCCACTGAGGAAGACGGTGAAGGAGGCTGCTGATGGCCTGTCTGCCATCACTCTGCTTCTGTGTAAATCACTGGCTATTTGGGTGCCTGGGTGGCTCAGTCGGTTGAGTGTCTGACTCTGGCTCAGGTCATGATCTCATGGTTCCTGAGTTCAAGCCCCACACTGGGCTCTCTGCTGTCAGAGAGCCTTTTGTCGCCTTCTCTCTCTGCCCCTCTCCCCCACTCACATGCTCTCTCTCTCAAAAATAAACATTAAAGGGGTGCCTGGGTGGCGCAGTCGGTTAAGCGTCCGACTTCAACCAGGTCACGATCTCACGGTCTGTGAGTTCGAGCCCTGCGTCGGGCTCTGGGCTGATGGCTCAGAGCCTGGAGCCTGTTTCCGATTCTGTGTCTCCCTCTCTGCCCCTCGCCTGTTCATGCTCTGTCTCTCTCTGTCCCAAAAATAAATAAACGTTGAAAAAAAAATTAAAAAAAAAAACATTAAAAAGAAATAAATCACTGGCTATTAAAGGAGGTGTTCAGAGATTGAGAGCAAAATAACAGAAAGGAAACAGATTTGAGAGTGAGGCCTATGTACAAGTCTCCATTCTGTTACTGAGCAGCTGAGTAATTTGGACTACACTTGTTGACCAATCAGAGCCTGGATTTTCTTAGGAGTTTCATGAGATTAAAACCACCCACCCCACAGGGCTTCTGGGAGCAGAAATGGGATCACATATATAAAACATTCAGTTCAGTGACGAGCAATCATTTTGTTAAGTATTAGCCTGCCTCTCTCTCTCTCTCTCTCTCTCTCTCTCTCTCTCCCTCCCTCCCTCCCTCCCTCCTTTTCCTTGCATATGCAAACCCTTGGTTTTATGAATGCTGGACAAGACAGTTACTGCAAAACCTCTCCTGGTCACAAACAACTTTGGTCAAGTGGAGACAACTAAGACGAAGAACCTTCCAGACCTCTACCCAGACCATGAGACATTCTCACGTGTGCGTGAAGAGACGACCGTGTGTCTGCCATTTCTGATTTTTCCGAGGCACTCGGGGATGCAATGTGGGTAAAAGCCGATTTGGGGAGCACGCTTCAGCTTTTAACAATCTTATCTGTCTAGTCATCCTGAAAAAGCTGCCAAATCTAGCAGTGGCCATTCATATGAACAATCTCGTAAATACTTTTGGCAGTCTGAAGAAGAAGGCAAAACACAGGAAATCTGAATTCTCTTTAGCTAGGGAAATCACTCAGTTTAGTGACCATAAAGAACTATCGTTCTGCAGAGCTGGTAACACCCAGGGACAAGCTGGCATATGCCCAGGAGGGGAGTGACAAGTATTTCTTAATAAAGACTTTGCAATTTCAAAATAACTTTTGACCATGAAAAATTTCAAGCACACATAAATGTTTAACAAATCCGAATGTATCCATGACCCCGTTTCAGTGACTGTCAGTGATTCGATTTTTTTTTTTAATTTTTTTTTTTCAACATTTATTTACTTTTGGGACAGAGAGAGACAGAGCATGAACAGGGGAGGGGCAGAGAGAGAGGGAGACACAGAATCGGAAACAGGCTCCGGGCTCTGAGCCATCAGCCCAGAGCCTGACGCGGGGCTCGAACTCACGGACCGCGAGATCGGGACCTGGCTGAAGTCGGACGCTTAACCGACTGCGCCACCCAGGCGCCCCCGATTTTAAAGCTAGAACTTAGAAATATTACCTCATCTGTCTACCCAAGACAAAAGTGATATATTTTGAGAAACACATCCCTTCAGAATGGTATTCCCCTTGGGGGTAGGGAAGATTCAGAAGCCCTTACAATGAAAACCTCAAAATCACAGTGGAAATTACCCAAATTCTGTTATTTCCAAAACAAAAATCAAAAAACAAAAAACATCATCATTTCCTAGAGAGCTTCAAAGTAGGACAGATCTTCCCAGTGTGCATTTTTTACTTTATAGAACCCACTAAATCAACTTGCTAGGATTAAGAACAGGAATCCTGCAGTTCTGCAGTTTTCCAAGGACCTCTGGGAGACAGTGCACACAAGGTAAAGGAAGAAGGTAGAAAAGAGGGGAGGCCAAGTGAGCACGAGAGAGCCCCTGGACAAAAATGAAACAAAAGCAGCTGAAGGTACCTCCACAGAGGCTTTAACTACGTTCCAGCCCGGAATCCCAGAATGCCAAGTCTCTACCATGACTTTTAGACACAGCATCCTCACACCGTGCTGGAGAAGCTCATCACCCACTAACACCACTGCTCTGGTCCCTTCTGCAGGGTCCTCATTAAGCCTTCACAAAGGCGTCTTCACAGCTGCCTTGTTTGTGCCCCGTCGCCCCCTCGCGATGGAGACAACCACGCATGGCATGTGACTGAGAACCACTTGCTGATCCTGCTGTGGGAAAGCCTGAGATTCTTCTCAGGAGACAAAACAGAACTCGCTGCAACTAGCTACAAACGTAAGCAAAAGAAAGCAAACCGCTCCCAGCCCCCACCCCCTCAGAGAGCCTCAAATTAAATGAAAACGCAAGGTGACTCATGAGCATGGGCTTGGCTTTCCACTGGGGAGAAGACAGTCTGGGTTCCCTCAGAGAGATCTAGAAAGTTCAATTAAGCAGCTAGATGAGGAGGGGTGACATCAGCAAGCTCAGCAGCGAGCTTCAAGCCTAAACACATTAATCAGAAATGACTCTATGGTTGGTTTACACACATGACGTGTTGCAGTCTTAGCTGTGGTCCCTTCCTGCCCACTGAGAAGAATTCACTGTCGTCTGATTTAGTTCACACCAAAGGAGCTTCCATTTCTTTAGGCTTTAAAACCTGCATGTAACCAACCACGATTCTACATAAGATAAAATGGCCAATGCCTTTTTCTAAGCCCCAGCAAGCTGGAGCTCCCTTCTCCAGAAGGGAGGACATAACACTTTTCTATGATCATACAGAGTGGGGGAGACGCTCAGTACGGTCAGCAGGGTCACTACCGACCAGCACGAGTTGCACACCGAGGCAGACAGTACCTTGGAGAAGATGATGCTGTCCACTTCTTCGCTGGGTGACTGAAAGAGGTCAGAGTCACTTCCGGATTCTCGTTTGAGCACACCTGGTTTTGAGGCACACTCTCTGGCCAGTCCAACATCCAGGAAGCTGTCACATCCTGAATAGAAAATGTATTCAACCAATACGTAAAAAAAAAAAAAAAATTTTTATTTTCTTTTCATTCCAGCAAGTAGCCTTTTAAGTCAACCAACTAACCTCTCTTGTTCCCCCAGTAGTAAGAAGCTGTAAAGGACACAAATTAGTAGCTTTCAACTCTGGTTATTCCAATTCTAGGGTGATCATTACTACAGGACAACCATGAATTTCCCATGTAAACAAAAGGTACAAAAAGATAAAATGGTAATTTAGAACCATAATTCCATCTGTATTAGATATTTAAGTGGCAATCTTTTCCTTTTGGTAATTAGAGAGTATTTTCTTTCGCTATCAAAATCAGAAGTCCTTTATTAGGAAACTATGAGATAGGGTTTATGGCCAATTTCTAAGATGTAAGTTCTTTCTGGAAACTTGTTATTTATCAAATATTGGGATAAAAGACAAAGGGGGAGCATATCTAACATAAATATCAGCGTATTACACTTATGGGTTCTGTTGAGTAAGAAAAGAAATATAATTATTTTTCTACCTTAAACAGATGACACTGGGGAGAGGGGAAATATACTAATGAAGAAAAATGTATCATGTAGAATCTGTCTTCAGTTCAATAATTAGCACAGGAACTCTGGTAAACCAGAGGGAGGAGGTCCTGACAGAAATATTATACTGTCTATCAAGGAATTCTCAAGACTTAGTACATTGAAATTAGCAAGGTATTTAACCCATTCTCTCCTATTAATTCTGTAAACAAAATAGACCTGGTAGCAACAGAATTAAACACATATGTATGTGGTAAAACCAAAAGCCCAAAAGAAAGTCAATTAATAGGTAGGTATCAACCTCCTTTAAGTAGTCTGGAGAGTGTGGTATCTCCATTGTGGTTAGCACTTTTCTGTGTGATTCAGTCAGACACGTATCAACCCTGCAGCTGATACTAGGTGATGAGGGACATAGTAGACGAGCTGACTACCTAGCAGTTCATGAGAACGCTACCTGGAGGTTTTGGTTGGAGGCAGATTCAAGAGGAGTTGACAATACAAGGTGAAAGCAAAACCAAAAAAAACCACAACGGTTTTAGACTCTATGAACAGACAGTATACCCAAGTCCAAAATGGAAAACAGTCCTGCCACTATGTGACGGCTAGAACTCACCGACAGGATTGTTTGTTTCTAGGTAACATTTATTTTTATTTATTTTCTAATGTATGTTTATTTTTGAGACAGAGAGAGAGACAACGCATGAGCCGGGGAGGGACGGTGGGGGGTGGGAGGAAGGGAGGGAGACACAGGATCTGAAGCAGGCTCCAGGCTCTGAGCTATCAGCACAGAGTCCGACACGGGGTTCAAACTCAATACGGGGAGATCATGACCTGAGCTGAAGCCGGGTGCTTAACCGACTGAGCCACCCAGGCGCCATGTCCTAGATAACATTTAGATAAAGAACTGATATGAGGCGCCTGGGTCACTGAGTGTTGGGTGTCTGGCTCTTGATTTCATTTTGGGTCATGATCCCAGGTTCATGGGATTGAGCCCTGCATCAGGCCCCGGGCTGAGCACTGAGCCTGCTTGGGATTCTCTCTCTCCTCTCCCTCTCCACTCATGAGCTCTCTCTAAAAAAAATAAAAATAAAAAACACTGATAGACAGAAATGCACACATGGTAATGAGGTCACACCAGTGGAAACCCTTGATATACATGTGGCTTGCACAGGAGCTGGAAAAAACGAGTCTGAGGGCAGTTGCAGATCTGTTCTTTGCTGTTCCAGAGGTAGAACAAAAAGCCCACTGAGTGGAAGCCACAGAGCTTTAACTCTAGGCTTCTGGGCAATGGGTTAGCAGCTTCATAAAGTAATGACTGTCACTCCACCAGAAGGGGTGGCACAAAGGCTGAATGACTTTGTCAAGAGGTTTCAGAAAAGATGTACACATAGAAAGGAAATGGGACATCAGATAACCCCCAGTGTCTCTCTTAATTCTCAGAGTCCATGTTGGGACAATAATTGTATGTGTATGTATGCTGAGGGATAACGAGAAGAGGATGTTTATTCTTATCTCAATTAGCTAATTATTGATCATTAATAAATTATTTGCCCTGAATTAGCTGGGAATCTTAGAGGAAGGGTCAAAGGAGCAACACACTGGAATATAGGTCACAAACTGGTGACTAAAATTACCTTTTCTCCTAGTAAGGCATTTGACTAGGTACTGAGGATTATCCAAATAAAAAGAGACATTTAAAGAGAGAGAGAGAGAGAGAGACAGAGACAGAGACAGAGAGAGTGTGTGTGTGTGTGTGCGCGCGCGCGCGTGCGCGCCTGCACGGTGGTGGTAGGGGGATAGTATGCAACTTTGTAGTAGAAACGGACATATTAGGAAGACAATTTCAACACAGAAATACACAAATGATGCTACAGGATCCACAGATAAATCTCAGAATGTTTCAGTTGAAGAAAAAAACTGACCTCAATCCATTTCAATCTTGGTCCAAGCTATTTCTGAGTCTTTAGTTCAGTGGGAATAGGCTCTGTCTCTACAAGACTTGGAATCATGGGTATTCTCGACCCAACCCCCCCTCCCCCCCCATTTTGGAGAGTATGGACAAGCTTAGGTGGAGTAGGTGGGTGTAACCTTTCTACTTCTCCCTCTTTCCCCACTTGGAAAAATCAAAAACTCCACTTCATGGTTGAGGGGAAACCAGGGGGCTGGCCAAGAAAAGAAAGGGCTGTCACAGCAACTATGCTGAGCTGCCGACTCTCCAGCGGGCAGTCAAATAGACCACGTCCACATTCCAGACTGGAAAACAAACCAACTTGAGACACTCTAATGGAAAATTCACGGGGAATATCCAGATTCGGCCCTGGTAGGAAGAGTTCACCCAGAAAATAAATCCGAGCCAGCACTACAAGGGAGCACAAATCGAGCTGGGATAAGACTCTGCTGTGTGATACAATCCTGACTGTTGAGTTGGGGGAGTGAGGTGGGGAAGGGTATGAAAACAAGGGATTAGGGGGAGAAAATGAACATAAGCCATTATGCAACCCCACAAACAGAGGGGGGCCCTAAAGGCAAAGCCAATCTACCCCCTGTGTTGTATGTCTTCTCACACGCCCTCTCCTAACGAATAACGTGGAGTAGTAACACGTGAAAGTATACGCAAGAACAATAAACACTGGCTGGTTTGAGGGTCACATCTATCTGCCTTAGAGCCAGGTCTGCTTACCTTTAGTACAAAAATCCCAGGCAAGAAGTCATTTAACCCCTTATGTCTCCACTGCCATACCAATCAAATGGGATGACTGTACCTCCCTCAAATAGCTGTAGTGACAGTTAGAAATAATTTATACAAATAGTAGCCACGACTCTGCCCCTCAGCACCCAGCAGGCCTGTGATAAACACACCTAATGAAGTTAAGGCTTCACTAACCCATACTGAGTGATGTAACAAGCATCCAGGACGGACATTACCTTGAGGTGAGCCAGTCGTATTTTATGACTCATACATAATTCTGCCTATAAACTTCTGTGTCCCGAGACATTAGCTTCTTTAAAAGCTAGCAAAACGTGTCATTTTTAAGATGCTCCCTACTCATGTGGGTTTAAAATTATATATAGGCAAACAAATTACAGTAGGGAAAGGGAGGAAAGCCTACCAGCAGCGCCCACTCGCATTTGCTGATAATCGTAATGCATTTGTATTTATTCGTAGTTAAATAAATTTGTATTTATCCAGAGTTGAAGAATATCCAAAGTGATTTTAAAACATATTATCCTCTTTGGTTTTTACACTATTGATCTCTTGAACTGTGTCTATAAAGTAAAGGAAATCTCTAAGATCCAAAGTACCCAGAATTCACCAAACAATTTACCTAAAATCAAAACCTCAGGTCTGAAGTTCCAAAGCACAATCCAGATCTCAGATTTTGCTACAGTGAGATTTAAAAAGACTCTAAGAAGTCAAGAAGTGTCTAAGAAGGCCAAGTGTGTTTGTGTGGTGGGGCGGGGGGCAGGGAGAGTCAATAAAATTCAAGATGATGTCCTGGGAAAAATGCTCAGGGGTTCAAAATTCATTTCTTTAAATGAATAAATTAAACTCTAGTGTGTGAAGAAACTCCTTGTGAACACTCAAGTTGTCAGACAGCCTCATTTAACCCTTCCACGGCAAAGAGCTCTGCTGTTTGGATGGTTGGGAGTAATGACACTTCTGGAAAATGCCCACAACAGCCCAAGATATGGTGAGTAGTGTACTTTTAAGTACAAGATTCTAGGGGGGCTGGGCGAGGGAAGTGTCAGCTAAGTCTGTGAATAGGGTCAATCTTGTAACAGGCAGGGACTCTGAACACGACCATCTGAGACAAAACTGGAGAAAAAACACTTTTCGTATTTGTCTCCAACATTTCCTTTGGAGTGAAGTCAGAGCTGAGAATCCGGAGGAAAACTCTTGGGAGACCTAGGATGTGGACAGTGTGCCTTTCAATTTAGTACTATGCGAGACACCCCCAGCTAAACTGTTTCTACAAAGACCAGTCGATGGGGACTCGGTAAGTTTTACAGCAGGTCAGTAAAACTTGTGAAAGTAAACAAAGGTGCTGTTGACTCAGGTCGACTCAGGAGACCAAATGACGTTCATGTGGCAGCTCTGCAACAGGCACAGGGACTGACGTAGAGGCGCCACGTCCTTCAACACCACCCACTGAGGAAAGCTAGCAGTGCTGTACAGATGGGAGACCACAGGGAGCACAGACACTGGGCAACATTCCTCTCTTCACTGTGAATTAGTGGCTACACTGGGTAGAAGGTGGGGCCTCCTACCACAAGCCACGTGCTGTGTCACGAACAAGCCAGGTGTCGGCAGCTGACCCTCACCTGCTGTGACTGATACCTCAACTGCCGACGGTACTTCCAAAGCTGATGGTTCTCGACCCTGGCTGCGCAGTGGACTCGCCAAGGGAGCTTTCAAAGCTTCTGAGGCCCGGCTCACACCCCAGGCCCAACTAAATCAGGACGTCTGGGAGCGGGACCCGGGCAGCAGTGTATTCCTAAAGCCCCCCAGAGAATTTCAATGCGCAGCTAAAACTGAGGGCTCTCCAGTTTAGTTCTTAATAAGTATTTACAGCTGTTATCGGATTGAGAAACCACAATCATATGTACGCACACAGCAGAGACGCCTTCACAGAATCAGTAAGTCATAAAGCCACACGTGAAGACTTACCACTAAAACGAAACTTAAGTAATTACATGACACTACTCATTCTCAGGGGGGCCAAAAACGCCTATGAACCCAAACTGCTCTTACCCCCTTCTTCTGACTTACTGTATGGCCTGGTCAGGAAAGACAGACCTCCAAAAACGCTCTGGTAATTAGAGGGGGGCTCCAGAGCCAGGAAATGGACGTTTTTAGATACAGTTATTCACGCAACTGGAAGCTGGAAAACCCCGGCTCACCTGGGCTCTGTGTGGGAGCCAAGAGAGACGCTGCATCAGGGCACGGCTGTATTGTACACCAGCTTTCCCGGTTTATCTGAAGGAAAGAGAAACAGATCGACGTTCAGATAGTGAAGCAATGTGGGATGATGTGATGGCTGCTGCAAACATATCTACTGTACCAACCAACACTCCTACTTTTTTCTTTAATACTTTATGATACAGTAGGTAAAATTATAGGAAGGAAAAAAAACCCCTTTCACAACACAATCAAGGCATGCCCTACTCCACTAAGGCTCTAAGGAGACCGTCAGTAAAAGCAACAGGAAAAAGACACACAAGGAGGAAGGACTGGTGCCGGCCGAGGGTGAAATAATATAAGAATAATACATTTAATATGTAACACAGTGATAATGATGAGTAACACGAAATGCATCGCAGATTACAATACATATTTGATCTCTTCATTTACAAGTTAAAAACACAAAAATAACTTCTGTTTCTTCAAGATTTACTATCCACTGGGTATCAGGTTAGGATTCTATGTACATTATCTAAATCCCCACAAGAGCTGCGAGAAGTCTGTATTATCTGTACCCAAAGAGTAACTAGGCTCAGCGGAGTTGCTGAGATCATTATGACAGCACTGGCGATGGAATACAAGTCTACATGACTCTAAAGCATTTTAAGAAGAGAAGACTCCCTTAAAATATTTTTTTTAAAAAAACTTAGCCTTTACAACGCTCAGCCATCTTATTAACATCATAACCATCTACTTTCATTACATTTGAGATAGTATGAAGTTACCGTGACAGATTTCAAAAGTCGTCTCCCCCGTAACTGATAAAAGAAACAAAGATACAGAAAACTTGAAAAACGTTACCAAGCAGTTTGAGCTAACCAACAAATGCAGAGCAATTCACCCAAAGGCAGCAGGACTCACATCTCAAGTACACACGGAATGTTCACCACAACAGACCATATTCAGTGGCATAAGAGAAATCTCAAATTGAAGATTAAAATCATACTACATATGCGCTCTGTCCACAAGAGTATCAAATCAGAAACCAAAATGAGAAGTTACCTGGAAAAACCGCAAAGATTTAAAAAACAAAACAAGACAAAAACACACAAAAAAAACTGTTAAAAAATCCATGAATCAAAGAAGAGATCTTTAGGAATTATTATATATTAAATATTAGAAAACATCTCCAACTGAAAAATTCAAACATCACATATAAAAATTTGTGAGATACAGCTAACACAGGATTTAGAGCAAAATTTATAACATTAAGTGCCTATATTAGAAAAGAGAGGTCTCAAATCAAAGATCTAAGCTTCTAAGAAACTAGAAAAACAGGTCTCAATGAAATGGAAAACAAAAAATAAAGTCAATGAAACCATAACCTGGTTCCCTATATCAGTAAAGCTCTAGCTAGACTGACCAAGACCAAAAGTCACAAACTGCCAGTATCAGGAATTAAAGAAGTCACAATCACAGTTCCAACAGATACCGAAAGGATAACAAAGGGATATTATGCACAACATTACTGTAACAGATTCACAAGTCAGATGAAATGGAAACATTTCATGGAGGGCACAAACTACCAAAATTCGCTCAAGAAGATAAAGATAATCTGAATACCCTTATTCTTTTAAAGACATTGAATTTAGTTAAAAACCTTCCTATAATGAAATCTTCAGGCCCAGATGGTTTCAGTGGTGAATGCCACCAAACACTGAAGGAAGAAATAATGCCAACTCTACACAAACTCTTCTACAAAATACAGGAGGCAGGAACTATATACAGCTTGTTTCTATGAGTCCAGCATCACACTGCCACCAAAACTAGACAAAGATATTATAAGAAAACGTACATCAGTATCCCTTAGGAACACAGATGCAAAATCCTGAACAAATATTAAGATACCGAATCCAGCAACGTAGAAAAAAGGTCAAGCTGTCATGGCCAAGTTCATCCCACGAAGGGATGAGAACAGTATCATCAAATATGCCACATGGGATAAGGCAGAAAGCTCCAGGACGTTCTGTCAAACCAACTGTTTGACCAACAAGAAACGCAAGGAATTAATACGCTTCTGCAAACCTAGATCTACATGAAACAAAACAGCAAATCATTTGCTCCTTTTGACTATCTCACCGTTAGGGAGAGGACAGGAGGCAGGGACCAGGGGCCATGCATGTTTTGGTTCCTGGTATGTTACAAACCCATGCCAAAAATTTCAGAGTGATCTGAATGGAAAGTGATCTTCTGCTGGTTCCCTGGGATTATGCAAAGTAGGCCCTTTAAAATGTAATTTGAGTGTGCCCAATAAGGAAGTAACCTCAAATTCAGTAACTTTAACAAACCCTACCCATACCTTTCAAAGAAATCAAACAGCAAATTTTCTTAAAAAAAAAAAAAAAATCATTCGGAGCAGGATTTCTTTACTGAAAACTACATCTCATTTGAAATGAGCCAAATTTCACCAGAGTGAAATGTTTCTCTGCTAACAGTAGAAACAAGAGTCCAGAACTACTATACTTCAGTAGAAAGCTACATTTTGAGGCTGAAAGAGAAAAAAAAAAATTGCTTTTCCTCCTTTTATTCCCCAAATAGGAAAACATTGCAGGAATACGGCACAAATTTGAATAATTAACAGAAGCAAAAAAGCTGAGAAGATCCTTTAAAGTAGTGAAGAATACGCTGCTCTGAATTGTCATGACATTGTGTTCTCCTTCTGTGACCTTCACTAACTTCAGCCGACATTTTAGGAGACTTTGCTAAAACTCTACATCTCAGAATATTTTTCATTGCCTTTTCAACTTCGTGGCCACTGAGTAAACTGGACATTCTTTGCCTTCAATATGTAAGGGACTGACTATACTTTTCATGTCCTTTTTTAGGTTTGCATGTTATAAAAAGTAAGTTAAACAATTTGTAAAATAACATAATATACATAAGCAGTTCATGATATAGTAATAGTATATAATATAAACAACATGTTTATTTAAAATCGTGTTTTAATAATAAAAATAAAATATTAAAATATTTATTTAAAATAATGTAATAAATACTGAAACAATGAAATTAAGACGAAATCAAATCTCTAACTGAATACACTAATTTCTGAAGTAACAGTGGTGAGAACATGTTAATGTTGGAAGAACATTCTTCATGGGTCTCTCCTATCTCTCCATGTCTTGTGAGCAAAGGCATTGATTGTCCTTTTGTTCTAAATTATCTTTTCAAAAATGTGTGTATCAAACAACTCTGGAAGATAGAGATATTGTTTGTTTCTGAAGCAAAGGGCAGGTCTGTCTACTGTCAGCATAACAAAGACAATGTCTCAGTCAAGGGCAAAGATCAGGCAGGCTCACTGCCCATTATAAGGACTGAAGTTTCCTAAGAGTGGGGTTTCTTGGCCGTGACATAGCATCCACCTGGGACCCCCTCTGGGCTGTCCCTGGGGAACTTGGGAAGCAAGAGGAACCAACAAGAAACTGATGCTCATGGTGCTTTTTGTGCAATGAGTAATAAACCCCTTTGCCTCTGACCCAGGAAGCCCTGTGACTTCAGGCAGCAGCCATGAAACTGTCAGACTAACTTGGGAGCTTGAGAGTAGGGTAAAATCTCAGACCTATCACAGTTTTGACAAGTAGTATATATTAGTTAGTATCAAAAACACTTAAACACAGGGACAGGCAGAAGTCTCTTGATATGATCACACCTATGTGGTGAAAAACCTTAATCTGATTCAGTTTTTTCATTGAATGATTATGCCTGAATGAACACAGAGAGACAATATTTATTTTAACTTTTCTGTTGTTTCCCAAATTTTTTTTACAAGTTACTTTTTGGTTTTTACAATTGATTCTGGAAAGCCTTCTATTTCGTAGTAACTTTAAGTTGACAGAAAAGTTACAAATATAGTCCAGAGTTCTCATGTACCCTCTCTCACCAGTATCTCCAATGTTAACATCCTATGAAACCCTGGTGCCTTCATCAACAGTAAGACACCAACATTGGTACATTACCATTAACTAAATCCTGGACTTGATTTGGATTCTATTTCTGTTTCCATTAACGTTCTTTTCTGTTCCAGGATCAAAACTAGGATACATACCACAGTGCACTGAGTGGGAGTGTGTGTGTGTGGGGGGTGGGGTGGGGTGGGGTGTAATTTGGCATTTTAACATCTCTACTGACGTGTAATTCATATACTCTAAAACTCACCCGTCTAAGCCTATGAATCAGTGGTTTAGGGTATTTGCAGACCTGCTGTAACCATCATCACTAAGTTTAGAATATTTTCATCATGCCAAGAAGACACCGTATCCATTAGTATTCAAACCCCACCCAGTTCTGGGCAATCATGAATCCACTTTCTGTCTCCATGGATTTGCCTACTCCGAACGCTTCACATAAATGGCATCATGCATTACGTGACCTTTTGTGACTGGCTTCCTTCACTTAGCAAAGTGTTTTCAAGGTTTTCCTATGTTGTAGCACCAGTACTTCATTCCTTTTACTACTAGATAATGTTCCACTGTGTGGGGATGCACTAATTCTATTCATTCATTCATTCATTCATTCATTCTTCAACTGACGGGCATTTGGGTTGTTTTCACTCTCTGGCTGTTTGGAATAATGCTGCTATGAAAATCCTCATAAAAGTTTTTGTTTGCACGTGTTTTCATTTCTCCTGGGTTTATACCTAATGAGTGAAACTGCTGGGTCACATGATAACCTTTATATTAGACATTCTTGGGAACTGCCAGACTTTTCCAAAGTGGCTGCA
This sequence comes from Herpailurus yagouaroundi, assembly GCF_014898765.1. Taxonomy (NCBI): domain Eukaryota; kingdom Metazoa; phylum Chordata; class Mammalia; order Carnivora; family Felidae; genus Herpailurus; species Herpailurus yagouaroundi. The sequence continues at coordinate 9,854,236 of NW_024412416.1, forward strand.
TCATGTGATGTCCCTGCCAGCAACGCACGGCTGTTTTCTTTCTCCTCATCCGTGCCCACGCTGGTTAGGATTCTTGCCCATCTGATTGCAGCCATCCTAGCAGGTGAGAAGTAGTGTCTCATGGGAGCATTTGTTTTTTAAATGGAAAATGTATTTTAATCTGTTGGTTACTTTCTAGGAACGGAAGACAGTCTGAAGATGGAATGCTCTTCACCCTCAGGTTTGTCTCCCTCCTTATTTAAAGCAAAAAAAAAAAAAAAAGTATTTAAATACCTTCTATGTATCAAATTCTACGCGAAGCCTTAAAAGCAGAAGTAGTAAAGAGCGTGTCCTGAAAGGACTGTCTCTATGAGAGAGAGACATGAAAATGTTCACTTCCTAAGCTCCTCGCACACAGCAGGTATTAAATGTGTGCTGTCACTAGCAGGAATGAGAGCCCAAGTGAGCAGACCACTGGAAGGAGGAGCCGTATTTTACGTGCTGCATGCATTTCTGACTAGGTCACAAATGACACAAGCAGAGACATGGGGCCAGAGCAACGATATTCTGCCATTCTTCCGCTCCACACAAGGCATTGCACAACAGAGTGGGGAAGTCAGAGACTGCCACACCCTGGTAGAAGCAGAAGAATTCAGGGAGCCTAGTTTCACAGGAGTTAAGGAAGCAGAGGGCAGAAAACAGAAGGTAGGTCCGTGGTGCCAACCACTGCAGAGAAGTCAAAACAGATTAAAAAAAAAAAAAAAAAAAGAAGTTACTGGACTGGGTAACTGTGAGGTTTCTCGTGACTCTGCAAAGAGCAGGTTTTCACAGGACAGGTGAGATCAGAATGAAAGCTGTGAAACATGTGTTTATCTCTCTAGATTCAGAGCACTTTACAGTTTATAAAATAACTGTCAGCTAGACATGACCTTTCTCCTGCCGCACAACAAGGCACGATGCCATTTGGGAGAGGAGGCCACACACTCGGTGAGGCTAGATTTGGGGAGAGTATCTTTGCGTGTGGACTGCACTGTTACTGGTGACTGCATCTGCTCCAGAGACCAAGCTTCTTGAGAATAGAAACACACCTTTAATCCCTGGGGAGGGAAGTGCCAAGAAGCAAGGGCATGGTTCGTGGGGATGCTTAATGAATAATCTTTGAGTTCATTATCCTCCATGATTTTACAGAGAACAGAGAGGAGAGCCTTCAGGATTCTCACTCCGCCTGCCTTTACCAGATCCGTAAACAAACACCAGTGAGGCCAAAGGAGGTGAAGTGACTCCACCCAGTGAGTTCAGTATTTAGAAGCCGGGAGGGCGTTCTCCCTACTTCCATCCAGCTCCCTTTCCCCGAGTCCATGGGTACCGCTTGTTACTTTTTTCTTTGCCTTGGAACTCAACAACTGTTTAAACAAGTTTTAATAACAATACTAAACTGGAAAAGATCTGGCCAAGTGCATTTCAGATCCCTGGAGAAGATTAGCTGGAAAACAGTCACTGTTTATTTTAGGCAAATATATTTAGAAAATAAAAGTATTACCAAAAAGAAACAACGCATGGGACAGTGGGTGCCAAGAGTTTGAAATTCAGGATGCTGTAATTGAGAGAAATGTTCTCTGTGTCGGGGGGGAGGGGGAGGACTCTGCATAGGCCTAGGCGCCTGTGTCCGTCACTGACTGTTAATGGGGGCTCTGCCTAGGCGCCTGTGTCCATCACTGACCGTTAATGGGGGCTCTGCCTAGGCCTAGGCGCCTGTGGCCGTCACTGACAGTTAATGAAGAGCATTAACTGGTGGTGCTGATAAGGTGCACCACCTCCATGGACACAGGACACTTAGGAGAATCTGGCTATGATGCAGTTTCAGCCAGTTCCCTCTTCTGAATTCAGATTCATTTATAAACATTTAAAAGTAAAATCTAGGGGCGCCTGGGTGGCGCAGTCGGATAAGCGTCCGACTTCAGCCAGATCTCGCGGTCCGTGAGTTCGAGCCCTGCGTCAGGCTCTGGGCTGATGGCTCAGAGCCTGGAGCCTGTTTCCGATTCTGTGTCTCCTTCTCTCTCTGCCCCTCCCCCGTTCATGGTCTGTCTCTCTCTGTCCCCAAAAAAATAAATAAACGTTGAAAAAAAATATAAAAAAAAAAAAAAAGTAAAATCTATATTGAAAAATAGTAAGGTTTCAAGTGAATCAAGACTTTTTCACCAGGGCAGGATGAAAAAAAATATTAAAAAAAAAAAAAGTAAAATCTATATTGAAAAATAGTAAGGTTTCAAGTGAATCAAGACTTTTTCACCAGGGCAGGATGGGGAATTCTAGCATAAAAAGGCTTCCTCGAGCTCTCTTGCTGTCAGCTACACGCGGATCCATCCCTGGTCAACATGTTGGGGACCTCCCCGCCCCCCCCATTAGGCAAGAAACAGTGTTCAGGCACAGCTTAGGCAGACGGGTAGGACATGATCCTGTCTACATTTTGCATAGGACAGGACATCTCACAGTTGAAAAGTATGAGAAACTCTTTTTAAACAAAAATGCCATGGGTCACATTTGCATCCATGTCCCAGGATGGCAGATATGAGTACCTCCACCAACTGCGGACCACAGGTCAGGAAACACGGTTTAGTTAATGAAATACAAGGGGACACAAGTCCCAGAAACCCACAGAGGTTAAGGAGGAAGCCCCTAGAATAACAAAAGATAATTTCTGGTTCGGATATGTGAGAAACACTTAACAGAGGTGGTGGTATATGAGGTGGGCCTTCTAAGGCGAGCACAGTATTCTCAGGAGAGAGAGAGAGGAGGAGAGGCAGGGAGTTCCAGCCATGTGGAAAAAACAGATGAGCCAAGTAGTCAGGACACTTCAGAGCTGGAGTTCATTGCCTTCTACGGCACAGACTCCTTCCGAACCTGAGGGAAGCCATGAACCCTCACCAGAAACATGCATGTGTGTGTCCAGTCATTGGTTCTGGAGAATATCCTTGGAACCCAGCATGCAGACCTTTTCCTGAGACATGTCTGAGAAGCACAGAAAGCCCAAAGGTTCCCGGAAGTATAAACTGAGGAAAGGTGAACAGGAGATAGGGCCATAGTGAACCAGGCTTTGTTCTCGAGCAAGGGCGGACCCTCCCCCCAACGACATCAGCAGGGGAGGCAGAGCGGTACCGTGCCAGGAACATAGCTCTCGAAGAACATGGAGAAAATGGGGTGGTAGGAGGAGCCTGTGGCCTAGCCTAGCGGCAGTGTGCACCCGGACTGGGAAGACGCCCTCTGGAGACAGAAGCAGAGGAGCAAAAAGCTGGCATGGAGGGCAGAATCCACAGAAATAAGACAGAGGGCCCCAAACCCATCATTTAACCAGCGGGAAATCCAGCGGGCAGGAAGATGCTGCTGCCTGTTCTATTTGGCTGTGCTGAGTCTAAGGTGTTCAGACGCCTTTCAAATAGTTGAAGAAGTTTAGGGATCTCGAGAGAAAGGCTGGATGCTGGCTTCATTTGCCACTGAGGTAACAGGTGAGAAGATGTGCACGAGGGCCAAGGCCCAACACGCAGAGAGGAGACACTCCGAAGGCAGCGTTCCTTCATGTGGGACGACACACATGTGTGCACGGAGCAGCTTGGAAAGCTGCTACTTCTGAACTCTTACAAACATCACCAGCACAAAAGTGAGTGTGCACCAGGGAAATGCACGTAAGTCAAAACCATGATGAGACGCTACGTCGCTCCCGTTAGGATGGCTATTGTCACCTCTTCGCCCCCAAGGAGCCACTGAGAAAATAACAAGTGTGGGTGTGGGTGCAGGGAAACTGGAACCCTGGGCGCTGCTGGTGGCAATGTCAAATGCAGCAGTCACTGTGCAACAGTGTGGTGGTTCTTCCAAAAATTCAACAGAGAATTGCTATACAATCCAGCAATTCCACCTCTGGGTATATGCTGAAAAGAATCGAAAGCAGGGACGCAGACAGATATTTGTACGCCTGTGTCCGCAGCAGCATTACTCACGACAGACAAAAGGTGGAAACAACGAATGTCCATCCGCAGATGAATGCATACATGTGACCTACACACGTCATGGAACACCACCACCCAGCCTTCAAAAGCAAGGGAACCCCGACACGCTACAGCATGGATGAACCCTGAAGACAGTACGCTCAGTGAGATAAACCAGTCAGAAAAGGACAAACACTGTGATTCCATGTCTATGAGGTAACCAGGGTCATTGAACTCACAGACAAAAAAATAGAATGGTGGTTTCCAGGGGCTGGCAGGGAGGGAGAAACATGGAATTATTGGTGAATGGGTAGAGAGTTTGTTTGCAAAGACGAGAAAGTTCTGGAGATGGCTGGCGGGAACGGGTGCACAACAACGTGACAGGCCACCAAACTAACTGCGCACCTAAACGTGGCAGATTTTATGTTACGTGTGGCCTCCCAATGATAAAACAAAATGACTGTGCAGCCAGCAACAGAGAAAAGTGGTCAAAGGGGCCCACACAGTGAGGGGCAGAGCTGGAACTCTGGGTCAGATACTACCAATCATGGTCAATGCCACTAACCAGAGGGCAAACTCCATGCGCACCGAGTGTGGAAAGAATGCCAAAACATGTCTCAGCATTTTCTACCACGTCGTATTCAGTGACAGCAGCACCCAGCATACCGTCTTCTTGTGTGAAACACATGGCGTTTACTACAGAGATCAACCGCTTAGGAGATATAAACCAGATTACAAAACATCTCCTCCTCCTCCTGCTGGGTTTCAGAATCTGATGTCACAGATAAATCTGCCCTAGTCTCAGTTCTGTTCTTCAACAACTCTGCCTCTTTCTCACTTACACCAACAGCCAACTTAAAGGCCACACCACGTGGCTACATGAAACATTTTCAGAGTGCTTCCTACAGGCCTTCAGGTGGACCTTCAGATACATCACCAAGCCCTGACTACAAACACGGTAACACACCTGTTCTCCTGTTAGTCTCTTTTCCAAGAGGTGACCTCTAAGATGGAGATTTTCACATAAACAGATACGTTGGTTCTCTGTACTATTAACACTCTTCTTAGCCAGCTTGGAGACTAGGCTTGGCGAGATTCTGATTGTTAGAAGAATTAGGAGACAGAAAAGGAAGAAACAACAGTGTTGAGACTACTAATAATTTGAGTTTTAAGAGAAAAACAAAGATGATTATGAGTCCCTCTCTCCAGATTTTGCCCTATGGCATCTTTGAGCTCGTATGAGCAAAATACAGGATTGGCAACTGCCCGAATGGGTAGGAGAGGGGAGTTCAAGATCATTCAGAAATTGTGTTTGGCTGGAAATAAGGGAAACAGAAACTCTACCATTAAATATTCATGTTTTTGGAGGAATTAGTTACCAAAAAGCCACTTTCTGGCTCTGACTCCATTTATGATTCTTTAGCTAAAGAACAAACTTAGGCCTTTGTCCATAGCACCTCCATAATACGTAGGATCATGGACGCTATGGGTGTTCAACATCCAAAGTTCTGGTGAGCTACTGTGCATATGGAGCACGGGAAAATGAAGTTCAGAAGGAATGTCAGACCCATCTGGGTAAGTTTTTGTTCCTGCCACGAAGCCTGGGACTCCTCGTGATTATCTAAACTGCACCCACGTTGTGTTCCCATCAGTCTGAAAATAGAGCTGTACATATTTCCAGCAGACAGGGAACTGCCTTTTGTTTCTGGCAGTGTTTCTCCTACTGTTTATATCTGAACATCCTAATAACGCAGCTTATGGTTACACCCAGCCTTCCCAGCCACTGCTCCTATTGACTTCCTTTTCAACTGTCTCAGGAGACCCAGCCAGAGAGACGAGGCTGAACAAAAGGAAGCAAAAACCCACCATCCGGACATGGAAGCCAACGCTTGAGTCAAAATCTTTCCAGGAATTAGACTGCAACGGAGCAGATAGACGTAATTGTCCTCAGTCCTCAGCCTCCCCACATCTTCGTTGAGGCAGCCGTGGAAGTGTCTTAGAGAAAACAAACTTCCAAAGGATGTGTATTTCTCTGGAAAATGGCACTAGAGTTAAAGTCCAAGTACTCCTTCTGAGCTTTACCTAACGAGCTCATGTGGCCTGCCCAAACATCACAGGGACGGGGGGGTGTCCTCCTCCACAAATATTTTCACTCAGTGCACACAAACCACGGTTGCAAATCTTTTAAGCGTTCACCTGACACTCTTAATTACTAGCTACAAAGTCTGCTCTCAAAAAAGCATCAATAACATGAAGAGTCCTGTTATTACTAAGTAGACAATATCTTCCCAGGTACCCAAAGTTATAAAAATTGGTAAAACAGAAACAGCTCTTAGACTAAAATCAGTTCTTATTAGCAGTCATTCCAGGAGTCTGACGCTCTTCTCTTTGGCATGATAGTTTTGCGTAAGTTTCAGATATGTAGTGTCCTCTTGTGTTAACACTGGTCTTAGGAATGCGCACCGTGAATTAGCTACAGAACTACGTTAGGTGAAAATTTCTATCTTTCACCAACTTGTGAGTTCCATACGAGCTTTCTGAAGGATGCTGACAAAAATGGGCACGTTGCTACCAGAGGGTTTCTGCCAACAATAAAATTCTTCCATATCCCATTCTGAGCATGTGATTCATGGTTACCAACCACTTATCATAAGAGCCAGAAGATACACACATTGAGAGGAAGTAGTCAAGGGAATATCAAATGGCGAGGAAGAGCAATGTGTATGTGTGTACTGGGCTGGGGGGCGGAGGTGAAAGTGACTAAGGAACACTATTAACTTACGCACCTTACTATTTAGCAGAGAATTCAGAAAGGAGGTAAGATTCCAGGGATGTTGGAGGCTGATGGTGGGAAGCAAGAGCTGACCTGAGGACAAAGACCAATGTATGCAGCTTTAGGGAAATCTTAAGGGAAGGCCTTGACACAGAAGAGCTACGATGAAACCAACTATATAAAACTGAAGAAGCCAACAGACAGAGTGCAGGGTAAGACAAAGCATGGGGACCTCACCCAGGATGAGAATTTGGAAGCTAACCTAGCGACTTACCACGATGTCAGCAGGAGGGGCTGGAGTTGTAACTGTGCAATTTCACAGCAGCAGGCTCACAAGCTACGTTTTGTATTTACGGTCATACCTCCATGTTCTTATGTCAACCTTTCAGTACATTAACCAAAGCTTACGTTGTGGGATGCGTAGGAATCCTTACTTACAAATCTTAGAAGATGGATTCATTCAATGAACAAACTTATTGAGCATCTAAAAAAATTTTTTTTAATGTTTATTTATTTTTGAAGGAGAGAGAGACCGAGTGTGAGTGGGGGAGGGGCTGAGAGAGAGGGAGACACAGAATCCAAAGCAGGTTCCAGGCTCTGAGCTGTCAGCACAGAGCCTGACACGGGGCTCAAATCCACAAACCGTGAGATCATGACCTGGGCTGAAGTTGGACTTATTGAGCATTTAATACGAATTAGCAACACTGTTCTGAGCGCTTAGATATAGTGAGCAGATGAAAAAACTGCAAACGCATTTGTATAAAAGAGCAAATTTCTATAGATAAAAGTGGAGTGAGAACATATGCATGATCACTTGAGAACTGAAGTGGCATATACACCCAAATATAATAATTTTTTTAAAAACACCGATTAAAAATACTGAAGCTCAGGGAGCCTGGGTGGCTCAGTTGGTTGAGCATCCGACTTCAGCTCAGGTCATGATCTCAGGGTTTGTGGGTTCGAGCCCTGCATCTGGCTTATGCTGACAGCTCAGAGCCTGGAGTCTGCTTTGGATTGATTCTGTGTCTCCCTCTCTCTCTCTCTCTCTGTCCCTTCCTTGTTTCGTGCTCTGTCTCTGTCTCTCAAAAATGAATAAACACTAAAAAAAAAAAAAAAAAAAATACTGAAGCTCAAAATATAATTGGAGAATACTTCTAAATGACAAAAAAAAAAAAAAAAAAAGAATTGTGGAAAAAAATCTGCTACAGATTGTGCAAGAGAATTAATTAATAGAGGGTCATGACACTGCCCTCAGTGCTAGGAAGGCATTCCTGCTCTGGGAAAGAAACAATTGAGATAGCTTCTAGGACAATATCTAAGATAGAAAAAAATACATCCATATTTATAAATGAAAACTGATTCACGTATTTGTGTAACAAAAGGAACTGGCTGACTGGAGGAGGAGGTCTCGGATAGCAAGAAAAAGCATCAGCCTTGACGATCAGATCCAGGATTGCATCCCATCACCTATCACACATGCACTGTGAGACCTTCAGAGAACTATGGACCATCCCCACCTGCTTTTCCATATGCAAAATCAGACAAACACTAGGAATGTAAAAACTAAATGCCTGGATCTCCTCCTATCCATCCACCTCTTCCCAGTGCAGACCACAAAACCAAGTTACCATGCCTGGGCTGCCATAATGGCAGCCTAACTCATTCCCACACTGACAGAGGGATCTCTTCAAAACATAGTTTGAGAAGTGACCTATCCAAACAAAGCCAACTCCTCCTCCTCATGGCTGTCAAGGCCCTGCTTTCCTAAGGTCCCACTTATGACTCTTCTGATACCTCTCTTCTGCTTGTTCAGGGCTCCCCACGCACTGGCCCTGCCAATTCTTTCCTGAAGGCCTCAGGGCTTTTGCATCTACTGTTCATTCTTTCTGGGAACACCTTCCCTTTGCATAGCCAGTATCTTTCTATCCTCTGGAGATCAGTTTTTTAAAGTTAGAAAAAATATTTTTAATGTTTATTTTTGAGAGGGAGGGAGACACAGAATCCGAAGCAGGCTCCAGGCTCTGAGCTGTCAGCACAGAGTCCGATGTGGGGCTCGAACTCACGAATAGCGAGATCATGACCTGAGCCAAAGTCAGATGCTTAACTGACTAAGGCACCGAGGCGCCCCTGGAGATCAGTTTTTTAAATGTCAGCACCTCAGAAACATCTTCTATTGAAAATAGGCCTTTATAGTCTGCTGCTTATTCCTGTCAAATCACTTATAATTTGTACTTTTTTCTCTATGTATCGCCTGTCTTGAAGCAATATGAGGATTTTAAAGAACTGTGTGGCCCTTGGACTTAGGGCTGCTGCTGGCACTGAACAGGTCATTAACAGCTCTCAACGATGTCACCTTTGTCTGTTTCCAAAGCAAAGAGATTAACACACAACTTAGCCATCTTATTTTAAACACACTAGTTTTAGGACTCCTAGTGTTTACCTATTTGTAATAAATGCCTATTTTCTGAGAAGTGATGTCTTCTCCACTAAAACTCTTTCATTGTATAGTTGGCAGCATGGTAAGAAAAAAAAAAACAAACGAATGCAAACAGATTCATCTAAAAAAACTAATTATGTCCTTTATTATCTGTGGCCTTGTGGAAAAAAAAAAAAATCACATCTTTGTCAGTCAAGTACTTCATATTCCTCACCGTGGCTCGAGAGCACCCTTAAGCTCTTCACCTGAATGGTGGGGGGTGGGGGGGAGTGGGGGGGGGGAGACAGTGGCTGTCTGAGCAGTTAAGTCTCACGTGAAATAATGTACGTGGAAATGTTTTGTTACAGCATCTCTGAGGCCAACAAACTTTCATGCCCAGCCAGAGCATACAGTACTACACATTTTAGCCTTATTTTAAATGCACGATATTCTCTGTGGTGCCTACACTGAGATTTTCTAGGCTCCCTCCCTCTTTCCCTACTTTCTTTTCCCCCCAGACAGGTAAAATCAAGAGTCAAGCATACAAAGGTCCTAAAAACTGGGCTCTCGTAAATATATGAGGACAAAAATCTTAAACCACCACGGTGCTTTCATAGAGGTAATCACAGTTCGGAGAAACTAAAATTAACAGTATCTTGGAACCAGTTCAAAATGCCAACTTACCAACAGTGCTCAGTCTAGGCCGAGCAGGTCAGACAGCTACCTGACGGCAATTAGGAGGGACGGCGACACCACTCTAGCACAAATCACAACTCCTACCACTCTACCACAAGTCACAACTCCTACCTGGCCCCTTGTCCAGCCATGGTACCCATGGGCTTCGGGGTCTAGCCTTCTAAACCTTCTAGCCTTCTCCTCGGCCTCAATGGACCAGTGGAAAAATATTACGAAGTCTCAAGTCATAAACTGAATTGATAAATCGGTAACGTAGTTCCCAAATGTCCTTGACCAGGGAAATAACACCATGCCTGTGCTCCGCTAGCTTATAGGGCCACAAGTTCAGGTACTGAGTGAGGCTCTTCTGGCATCTGTGAAGCAGTGTGGCTAGCTTCCAGTTTCCCCTGCCTTTGCCAGAAAACTGCTAAACCTCCAAAAAGTGCTCCTTGAGTCGTCCGACATTCCCAGACTCCCATCTTATGGCTGGAGGAGTCCTTACTAATTTTAGAGGCAAGGATGCCTTCTGTGAGCAATTAGCTCTGCAGAGTCTCCACCCCCATCCTGCTCTGACACCCAACATCACTGACACCGAGAAAACAAATACAGCTGTCAAGAAAGTCAGTAAAAAAAAAAAAAAAAGGCAGTCAAACCAAGCCAGAAGCACTACTCTGCAACTGCAATAAATAGGCTGGAGACCCTTGCAAAGGAAATAAATGTCTATCTCGCCCCTAAAGAGTTGCGAGAGACAGTAGACTAACAGTTAAGAGAGACTCAGAGAGCGAGAAAGAGAGAGACAGAGAGACAGAGAGAGAGAGATACACACACTAAGAAGCAGAAAAGGAGACCAACAGAGAGTGATATCAGACAGATGGGGCTGGAGCAGGGGAAGGTGAGGAGATGGGGATCACAGGGACAGAGACGGACACAGAGAGATCTCAGGGAAGAGCAGCTCTGAAGGTGAATTTCTTCCTCTCTGGTTTTCAAGAATACGAGGTTCTGCTCAGCTTAAGAATGCATTTTAGGGGCGCCTGGGTGGCGCAATCGGTTGAGCGTCCGACTTCAGCCAGGTCACGATCTCGCGGTCCGTGAGTTCGAGCCCCGTGTCGGGCTCTGGGCTGATGGCTCAGAGCCTGGAGCCTGTTTCCGATGCTGTGTCTCCCTCTCTCTCTGCCCCTCCCCCGTTCATGCTCTGTCTCTCTCTGTCCCAAAAAATAAATAAACGTTGAAAAAAAAAAATTAAAAAAAAAAAAAAAAGAATGCATTTTAAAGCAAGCAAAATGACATTTCCAAAGTAAGTGGTTCAATGATGATTCTTAAGCCCCTCCCAGTATCTGTCTCTTAAGAACCTTAAAATCAGCAGCCTCACTCCTCCACCCCCTACTTTCCCCACAACCTTCTCAGCCTTTCTCCCAGTACAGGGAGGCTAGGGACTCAGCTACTGGGTTCACAGAGATGAAGGGGCCTGAGAGCTCTGGAACATCTGCAGTGTGGCCCCTTACCTTCAGCAGCACCACGTCCACAGTCCTGTCCACCTTGGAGATGTCACACAGGCTGTAGCGCCTCTTGTGCCGTTCATACATTTTTGTCCAAATGCAGAGGAGAGGAAACAAAATGTAGCAGACGTACCCACTGCTAACCTGGGGGACCAGTGCACTCCCCCAAGTCCAGAGTTCCAGATTTCTCACGCTGAGCTGGAGATCTGTGCCTTCCAGACTCCTCTCTCTACAAAACCCTCAAAGGGTCAAAAAATGATTAAAAAGAAACCAAGCAGAATCCAATTTCTTGAACTGACGGAGAACTTTCTGGCAACTTCAGAGAGCTGGGATGATAAATTTATAATTCATAATATAAACAACAGCCTCCTGATGCCGTGCTTTAGGCAGATCTTGAGTGAAAGACAAGCACACACCGTTCCCATCACTGGCGATCACTCCAGCAGGAAAATTAAGGATGAACCGGCTATGCATAATGGCTGACACACGTGGGGGAAAAACCCAAAGCAGGCAATAAAAATCCAGTATGTACTTTATCAGGAAAAGAGAAAGAGAGGAAAAGGTAAGACAACTCTACTTCAAAGGGATGCCATGAAAACATTCTCATTCTCTCGTTAACTTCTGTTAAGGTAAAAAAAAAAAAAAAAAAAGACAAGGAAAATCAATTTTTCCTTTATAGGGGAAAAAACAAAAACAAAAGTAGACGCTTGGAGATTCTGTTCAGAGTCGAGTCTTTAGTCCGCCTGTTGCTCACCGGGCAGTAGGGCTTGGTTCTGATTTCAGCTGAAGAATATCCACTGACAGCAGAGGAGAAGGAGAAGAGAAAGACCACTCCTCCTCTACTCCCTCCTCCCTTCTTGGGCGCTGGCCCTCCCCTACCCCAGCCCCCCTCTTTCCCTCACCCTCGGAACGTCACTACTTGCCCTTTCGGCTCCACAACCAGCAGCCTTGGAGGTTTGAAAACCTAATTGCAGTGGTGGGAACATGATTCATCCACAGACGAAGAAGAGAAAAACAAGGCTTCCTTTTCCAACCCACTTCCTGCTGCTCCTGTTCCCCCCCCTCCTCTCCCCCTCCTCCCCACACCGTCCCCTATGAAAACGGCTCTGTCAGGCATCGCACGGTGCACCTCGAACGCTCTGATGTCCAAGCCGGAACACGATGAAGGGGGGAGGCGGCCGTCCCAAACATCACGAGCGAGTACAACACACTCCTCTATTCCACGAACGACAGCAAATTCAAACTGCCCAAGGCGCGCACCGCAGCTCCCTGCCAGATGCAAACCAGTGATTTCATGTGAGAAAAATGTCAGCCGAGGATCTCGGGCTGTGCCTCTGGGATCCAAAGTGGCTACAAAAGTGGCTGACGGGGTTTAAAAAGCAAGAGTTCAGTCTTTTGCCTTTTTGCAGAGGGGATGAGGGTGGGGAGAACGTGAGTGATGGAAGGGGCCTTAAAGAGAATCAAGGAGAGAAGGAAGGAGCAGAGTGAACAGGTACCCGTGCCAATACTTCCTCTGCATGCGGCTGTCACTCCATCTGCCTATCTTCTTACTGAGCCACCCCCCCCCCCCCGCAACAACCGGGGTTGGGGGGACAGGCCTACACCAGAACTCGTCCTGACTTCAGACACTCTCTCCTTTGGTTGGTGAATGATCTGGGAGGGAAAAAAGAAGGAAGTGAAAGAAGCAAAAAGGGGGAAAAGAGTGGGGAAAAGCAAGAATAAGAAAATCTCCTTGTAAGAGCGTTAGGCTGCCACCCTTTTCCTCCAAGGGCCAGGGAAGTCGTGGCCAGACCTGGAGAGTGTGAGTGAGGGGGTGCAGATGCCACAAGAGAAAGGAAGAAAAGAGATTTAGCGCTTACGTTTCTGTCAGTATTGCAACCGGAGTTGGTGACAAGGTTTTTCAGGAGTTACAAAGGGGGTGTAGAAGGCTGATGAGTCACCACTTCCTCGGGCCAGGCGGTCTCGTTGCTAACCAGCCCAAAGGAGGGAAACGCAGCAAACTTCACGAGAAAGCCAGTGTTTTCCTCGCCTAGGACTGCACTGCAGTCCAGCTGTGACCGACCAGAGCCCAGGTCCCCACCCCTCACGGGGTCACCCAAGGCACGCAGGTGGATGGCCGCCTCTTCCCCACAGGCCCCCAGTGAGCCCGGAGTTCTGCGATGCTACCAAGAACAGTGAAACAGATGTTGCTTTTCATTAGAGAAGGATGGAGAACAGTAGAAACAGGATCAGCAGAGACAGCTTAAAAAGTTCCAACTAAAGTTCCTGCTCAGACTCACCCAAAGGGCTTTCTTTACAAATACTCGGAGACTCTGGTGCAGAGCACATATCGGAAGACCCTTCGGGCTGCCACGTGTGGGAAAGCTGCTAGTGTATCACCTTTTCTGTGGGAACTTTCATCAAGCTGTAACTCTGAA